>NC_087440.1:31477519-31786130 GCF_036321535.1 Camelus dromedarius
TTAAGCACTTATTAAGTGTCTTGGGAGAGACACAAAGATAAATAGGACCCAGTCCCTGCCCTGAAGATGTTCATAATCTGGTTGAGAAAGTAAGACACACATATGAAAAGCAAATAATACAAGGCAGCAAAGAGGTGTCAAAAGCACAGTTTAGATTACAAATACCAAAGAAACTTGAGGAAGGTACGGAACTCTTTTCTGCAGGAACAGATAGGAAAGACTATGAAATAAGTCTTATCTTACCTGGACCTGAAAGGAGAGAAAATTTGGATCATTTAGAATGGAGGCAACATCCCAGCAAGTGGAGGCAGAGACAGGGCGTCCAAGCTGCATTCTGAGTCTAAGAGGAGACTGGACCAGGTGAAGTGAAAGGCTTCATAGGCCGGTTCTACATAGGACTAGAAAGTTGAACCTATAGATCATCCCGGCAGTTAAAACTGCAGCAAAATATTGAACAAGGACTTTACAATCAGATGCCATCTGGTGTCCCTGAGCAATAAAGAATTGCACAAGAGGCCCTAGAATTCATCCCCTCTCCCTCCCTATCTTTTTGTTTTGGATTTTTCAAAAAACAGCTTTATTGAGATATTTCGGCATATAGTATTGAAAGTGTACGTTCATTAGGTTTTGACCTAACTGTACATCTGTGAAACCATCACCACAATCAACATAGTGAACACAGGCATCATTCCCTAAGTGATTACTTGTGCCCCTTTATAATTCCTCTTTCTGGCCCCCCAACCACCGATCTGCTTTGTGTCACTATAGATTAGTTTGCACTTTCTAGAATTTTATATAAATGGAATCAAATAAAGACATACTCTTTTTTGTCTGGCTTCTTTCACTCAGTATAGTTAATTCTGAGTTTCATACATGTTGTTGCTAGTACCAATAGTTCTTTTTTTTTTTTTTAGTTCATATCTTTTTATGTTGGGAAGTACTATATGGAATCCTCTTTAAAACCTTAACTTGTTTGGGTTTGTATTTAAGGAGGTGCTTCCTTCATGACCCCAAGGTACCTATCTCGGTGCTTGGCGTATATAAGCACTTATCTGTTGAAAGGTTAAATTTTTGACCATCCCCACAGTGCCAATACCTTTTACAGTTTTGTTTATTCCGTGGAATGGCCTTTATAGTCCTGTCTCTTCATCACTGTTGTTCATCTCACCTTCTGCTATACCATATGCAAAATACAATCATTCACTTCTTAAATGTTTTTTAGTGATAAAGCCAAGAACATGCTCAAGTATTTCTGAGCTAGTTTCTGCTGGGGGGGTTCCAGGGAGGGGGTGGTATAGAAAGATAAATAAGACATAACTCCTGCCCACAATCTAGCTCTACCTTCTTGAAGACATTGCTCTTGATCAAATATTCAAAAAACATTCATGTATATGTATTTTTAAGGGTTTTTTTCCTCAAATCTTTTTTTTTCCCTTTAAGATGAAACCTTTTAAAGTTTTATTTATTTTTTTAATGGAGATACTGGGGATTGAACCCAGGACCTCGTGCATACTAAGCATATGCTCTACCACTGAGCTATACCCAGCCCCACCATGTATGTTTTTAACTTGATGATAAATGTAAATGGGAGTCTGTGAAAAAGTCTACTTACCCTTTCAGCTTTGGACCATTCCTTTGCTGCATTGTTTAGATTTACAGAGAAGAATGCAGATTTGCTGAGAGCATTGTAGGGACTCTGCCTCCCATACTCTAGCCAGGAAACAAAATGGCACTCCAAAGAGAGAGGTTTCCAGTGAGCATTTAGTATTCTACTTATCGAACTAATGGAAACTTTTGACTAGACTGTGTTCCCCCACTGAAAAGTTATGGAACCACACTTAACTGAGCAATTGTTTAGAAAAATGAAAAAAAAAAAAAAAAGAAGCCATACCACTTTGAAAGTATCTGAAGACAAGTAGCTGGAATATATTATGGTATTATGGACTCAGAAGCTAGTTTCAGGAATAAAAAAATTTGCAGGCAGTCAAGAGATTTTAGAATTATTTTCAAGGGTGTTCACTGGAAAATGAAGGTATTCAGAGCCACAAATATTGATGATTAAGCTAGAAAATGTCATGCCCATTGTAAGTACATGATTTAAGGAGAAAACAAGTGGATAAAGAAAATACGTAATCAACCTATGACATCAAATGAAAAATTTAGAACAAATGTTCATAATGTGGCATTTTTGCAACTGCTTAACCCTTCCAAGGGGATTTCAAACCCAGCCCTCATGGCTTCAAGGGTTGCCTGTCTGTTCATGGAAACTTTTGTCATACAATCTGGAATAAGCCTGATTTTACTCTGAGACGCTATTGTGAACTAGGATATAAACAAGGCCTGGTAGGAAATTTGGGATCTCAAAGAAAAGCTGAGAAATTTGGCTCAAAAAATGGGACAGATTGAAACATTTTTTACCAAAGGAATATGAGACAGTTAAAGAAAATTGATTTAGAAGAAAACTCATATCGTTTTAAGAAGCTGGACGTGAAGCACAACGTGTTCTGTTCTTGTTATAACTGATCGAGTGAGCTGCTGTAATGTGCAAACACGTGCCAGGCTGATAAAGTATTTCCTTGGAGTTTAAACTGATGATGACACTGTCTTATATTGAGCTGCATATGAAAGAGATTTTCTTCTTTAAAAATTGTGTCAGAACCGGTGGGAGAAATAAACCTACCACGGGGCATTTGGAGTTTCATGCTTGGAAAGAACATACACTGTAAATTTTGAAATGTCTCTTATGATCAAGGTGTTACGGGAAAAAAAAAAAAGCCAATCCTTGAGGAAGTTAACAATTTAGTATACTTTCTATATTCCATTTACTAAAGAGAAATTTTGCTAAACTAATTTACAGTATTCAACCATGGTAGCTAAGTAGATTAGGTATTACATCTGGGTTTCCCATGACTGGGTTGCCTTATAAAAAACCCAGGCACAGATATTTCTGGAATGCATGCTTTGCTTGGGTAGCATTTCGAAACTAATTTATTGGTATTTTCAAATGATTAATAACGTGAGGCTCTCTGGATGGGGAGCCCTTGATCATCCAAGTCAGGGGTTACTGACTCTAAAGTCTACAGGAGCCAGGCAGCTGATTAATGTGCAAAGGACACAGACTAACGGGTGGTAGGGACTATGACAAACTAAGGAGAGAGTATGCCAAATAAAGGAGCAGCCGTCACTCAGTTTCAACCAATTGTTGCCGTGTGGGAATGGAAGCCCAGGGGTGACAGATCTGATTATTCAAGAAACCTTAGAAACCCAGCTCTTTGTGTATAATATCCAGATTTTTATGTGAAATCCCCGAATTATAAATATTGCCAACCAGTTATTTTATTTGTAACAGCTAAAATTATTGTCACAGAGGCAGTTCATGCATTGTCTAAAAATAGGAAACGTAGGCCAGCAACAAAACATTCTCACCACTCAGATCACCACTGTTAACACCTCAGTGCATATCCTTTCAGATCTTTTTTTAGTCATAAATATATAGGCATTTAAAAAAGCAAAATATGATTACCCTGTACATACGGTTTGGGAACTCGTATTTATTTAATGATTTTGACCTTTCCATCTCAGTAAATTTTCATCCCACCTAATCCCCTGTCCATATTACAACATTTCCAGTTGGCCCCAAATATCTTTTATAGCAATTTGTTTAAACCAATAGGGAATCTAGGACCTTGCCTTGTATTATTATTATATACCTTAAGTCTCTTTAATCTAGCAGTTTTGACTTAAAAAAAAAATCACACTGACCTGCTGAAGAGAGCTGGACAGTTGCCCTGCAGAGTGCCTCCCCTTCTAGATTTGTCCAGTTGCTTCCTCCCAGGGTACTTTAGTTTGCTCCTCGATCCTCAATATTCCTGTAAACTGCACATTTTATCTGGTACTTTTAGGATGGAGAGGAGCTAGAATATACCCTAGCTTGGGTTATGAATTTTTTGGCATTCTTTTTTATTGAAATATAGTCCATTTACAATATTGTGTCAATTTCTGGTGTACAGCATATTTCATTCATACAGATACATACATATAATCACTTTCATATTTTTTTCATTATAGGTTACTGCAAGATATTGAATATAGTTCCCTGTGCTATACAGGAAGAAACTTGTTTATCTATATTATATACAGTAGTTAGCATCTGCAAATCTCAAACTCCCAATTTATCCCTTCCCACCTCCTTTACCTCCTGGTAACCATAAGTTTGTTCTCTTATGTCTGTGACTCTGTTTTTGTTTTGTAAGTAAGTTATTGTCTTTTTTTTTTTAAGGTTCCACATATGAGTGATATTATATGGTATTTTTCTTTCTCTTTCTGGCTTACTTCACTTAGAATGATGATCTTCAGGTCCATCCATGTTGCTGCAAATGGTATTATTTTATTCTTTTTTATGGTTGAGTAGTGTTCCATTGTATGTATACATACCACAGCTTCTTTATCTGGGTTATGTGTTTGTCTCACACCAGAACGGGTCTACTGGTTAATGGTACCAAGACTGATTTCAGGAAATGAGTGATGACAGTCTGATCCCTCCAACATACAGTGGAATTTTTGGCCCCAGGACCCTAAACTGATAGTTACTTGGCACTGTGTGAATGTGCAGTTGTCCACCAATCATTTCACCTATGGTTTTTAACACCACTTAATCATCTTTGTCAGAGTCAATAATTTTTATTAAAGTTCACAAAGTGCTGTTTCTCTAATTCTGTCATTCTTTCTACATTTATTCGCTGGCATTTTTTCCTCTTCAACTAGGGTTCAATTTATACTATAAAAAGTAACTCCCGGAGGGCCAAACTGAATGCATTTGGGGGCAGGATTTAGCCTATGGGCTGCCACCTTCTGACCTACACTCTAAGCCAGACCAAGTCTCACCCCGTCATCTGTACCCTGTGCATTAGGTCTTCTGTTTGTAACACTCAGTTTCTTTGCACTTGTTGACATGTTGCTTGTAATCTTCTCACCGCATTTTATGTGTGTATTTATCTCCCTGGCTAGACTGTGACCTCCTCAAGGACAGGGACTCTCCTGCAGTATATTTCCTTTGCTTCTCCTAATGTGCTTTTAAAGGTACTTTGGTGACTGCTAATTCTAATTAACAATAAAGCATTAGTAAGAACCAAAAGTTTTCATTATTGCCTCTTGTGTTCCCTTTCTTTCCCACTAAAGCTTGCCCTAATTGTCTATCATAGTGAAATGCTTGTCTCATTTACAGTTTACTTATGCCCTGGGAGTCCCTGTGAGGGGGAGAGTGGAGGGAAGAGGTGAAATAAGTTCTTTATTAGTCTTTAAAAGTTGGAAAGTCATTTTCCAGCTGTGTGACCTCAGGTAAGTCCCATCATCACTCAGAGTTTCTATTTCTTCATTCAGTAAGATAAGGTGACTGGGTTATCCCTAAACTCATAGCTCACTGCACTCAAACTCTCTTGGATACAAGCCTAACCAGTACCTTTTAGTAGATGTTCCTCCGAACCCCCTCCCTGTTTGGACAGTACTTGGCTCCCTTCCCAAGGTCAAACCTTAGGGCCTCCTTCCCAACCAGGGCCGAGTATGGATTAGTCCAAGGGCCCTGCACAAACAGTTGGCACAATTGGCCCCATCTCAGGTCTTCCTTGCTGCAAGGGAGGAGAGGATGGAGGGGATTGATTGGTTAGACCCTTGTCCTTATTGTGGACTCTCTCCCTTAGGGCTCTGAATGACCCCAGGCCAGCTTTGGGGTATGGGTCCTTCTAAAAAAACACAATTAAATAAAAATGCTTTAGCTGTTTTTTCCCCCCAATCCTTTAATCTCAGTCCTATTAGTCTCCTCCCCCTCTTTTTATTACCTTCCATATGGGTACAGTCTCAAGGACCTCATCCAACTGGCTCAGTGTGCCCAGAAATCGCTCTTTCTCCATGTCCTCCCTGACTAACGACAGTCTCCAGTCTGGTTATAAACGGAGTCTTACCATTTCCATGGCCGTGAGAGCTCCAGGCAGAAGGGGAACAGTCAAGTCCCTAAGGAGTAAGGCAGAGCGAACCACCACCAGCCTCACTCTTCACAACCACATTCAGGACCGTAGCGAATGGAGCCGGCCCCAGCAAATAGCTCAAGTCAGCTGTGAAAGCCAGACCTCTGTCCATGACTCTCGTCTAAAAGAGATACCAAATGGACTCAAAATTCCTCCATTTCCCCTTCCCCTGTCTCAGGCTTAGTGGCTGTTGGTGAAAATCAGGTGACAAATTGGCCAAATGAAGTCCACCTGTTGCTGTATCCTTGGCAACACCCCACGAATCTTTCAGTCGCAACAGGAAATAGTAAATAGAACTATTAAGGATGAGCAATCTCCTCGTGAACAGGAAGAAGTGACACTCTCGAGCTGCGGGGTACACCTGGGAGCCAGCCAGTGTGGGGTGGGGCGGCTGGGGCCGCTCTTACGCCACGGCCGGCCTTCCCAGGCCCATCTCATCAGATGTTAGCACTTGTTTTTCCTCAGGAAGGAGAGAGTAGCCCCAGTGGCAAAAGCAGGATCTTGGGGAGCCCCCAGGACTAAGACAGATGAGCACAGACCTAGAGGGGAATCAGCCAGTCAGGGACAGATGGAAGCTCAAATCAGAGTAAGAGACAAAGGGTCAGAGTGAAAGAGCGGACAAGACCCCCAAGAGTAAAAGAATTGAAGGGATGGATACAAAGCTATACATGCTTGTCTGGACTTCCCAGTTCTGGAGCAGCCTGGTGAGAAATTTTCCCTATCACAGAGTCTTTGTATGCACTTATTTAATAATAATAGTTCAGGAGAAGTGATCCCAGCTGTAGAACAAGTCATTTTGTTTCAGAGCATTTATCCTGATAGAAAAAAATAGTGCATTTCCCCCTCTGGCACTTGGTGGTGTGAGTCTGAACTCTTACTCTCACTCAGAGGCCTCTTCCATGCAATTCCCAGGTTGGCCGGCAAAGTCATCTTCGAATCCTCCCTAAATGTGGAATTTCTGTTCTCAAGAGTCATCATTTCCAACATGGAACGTTAAGTGGCGGAGAATGAAGACTAAGGATCAAAGATGATCAGATTAATTTGCCTAAAACCAATTCACCTAGAGATAGTCTGAAATATTTATCAAATCTGCAGCATTTCAAAAGGATTTAACAGATTCACCCTTTCACTTTTTATTGTTGTCTGTACGACCTTTGCTACTCAACTGAATATGCCACATGCCTGTTTATTTGTTTAGAATATATTGGCCTTTTAACAGCAGGAGAGTAGAAGCTAGACCATGGGATCAAGATCATATTGAGCTCTGTTACATTTTTTTAAGGCATCTGATTTGGAAAAGAATATTGGATCAAGAAACACGAAAAGAAGATACACAAAATGTCTGCACCAATTATATTTATTGCTAGAAACTTTAAACTTTAAAAAAAAAAAAGTGTTTGAGAAGTGGGTAGCACAGAAAAAGAAATCCATAAAGGTAGGAAGCAATCTCATCATTTACAAAGTGCTGCAAATTTGATAAATTTATGCTTCTAATAATAACTCAGGAGTACTCTTGGATGAATAGATATAAATCCTTGAAATACCCAAACCGTGACAAAAAAGAATAGAGCAATTAAATGGCTATAAAAATACCCCAAAGGGAATTGAGCTTTTGGCAAACTTGTCATTAAGTGAACTTTAAGCAAACAAGTTTTCAGTGAATTGGTTTCCAGAGATCTAGCCAAACTGACTAGAACCAAGCGAAAGAGGTTTGCTCCTCTTGCTCCTGGAACCTCAGCTTGGGAGCCGCAGAGGATGTCATCCTGGTTCCCTGTGAGAGGCAGCAGGTCTGGAAGGCTGAGCTACTACTAATGAAACAAGTGAAAGAGTGACCTGAGAAGAGAGAGAGAGAGAGAGAGAGTGTGTGTGTGTGTGTGTGTGTGTGTGTGTGTGTGAGCACACTCTGGAGGGGTGTGCAGGGAGAGTGGCTAGAAGCTTCCTAGACATCTCACTCAGCAACTCCACACCCAGAGGCCCACTCATTACCTCCCCCAGCCGAGGAGAAGAGGAACCACGGACAGGCAGCCACCTAGCCTCCCCAGGCCCACACGTGTCCCTGAGAAACAGGCAATACAGGCAGCAGGCCCACCCAGAGTCGGTTCCCATTCCCAGCAGAAGGGTGAGCGGCTCTCCTAGTCCACAGACAGGAGGCCAAGAAATAACTCATTTATAAGGTCTGGAGTTTCCACCTCTTCATCCAGATACAGCGATAAGACACTGTAGTCGGAGCCTGTCTGCCCCACATCTGATCCCACGTGTGAGCACAACAGAGTGAGGAGCTCCCATGCTAACCGCGCTTCCTCAAACCCAGAACCTGAACACTGCCTGACTCGTACAGAAATGCATACTGGAGATAGAGATTAGAATCCGCCTGCGTGTGCCCAGGTTACATGCTACAGCATGGCCTGCACGTGTGGAAGGAGGGCCGGTCACCCCCACCATGGCACTGGAGGGCTCCTCCTCCAAGTCCACTTGGAATGTCTTGATCTTTGGGTCTCTGGCCCTTGGGGCCCCCCAGAGGACTCTTCTGCCAGGCCTAAAGAGAGCGTTCCTTGCCTCGACTGGCCCCAGAGGGGCCCACTGGCCAGAGAAATCTGTCAACGGTGGTGATGGCAGCAGCGGTGAACGCATCTCAGATATAGTTGGCAGGGGGCTGTCGGGCACTGAGCCGCTGCATGTGACAGCCGTGGCAGAGCAAGTGCCCGTCCAGAGGGAAGCAGCAGCAGCCTTCCTCATCACTCAGCTGCATCCGGCAGTCCTAGGGAAGAAGGACACCTAGTTCACCTCGGCCTGGGCACCTCAGTACATCTTGGAGTCGGCTCTGCTCAACACTAGACTCCTAATAACTGGAAGAAAGGGGGTGGGGTTGGAGGGGATGGACTCCCAGAAGAGAAAATGCCTCAGCTGGACACCAGGTGTCGCTGCTACAGCAGAAATAAGGAGACGGGCTCCCATTTCCAGCGGTTACCAGGAGCCCCTAGTTTTAGGAGTCTTGCCTCTGGGGAAGCCAGATTTAGAAAGGACTAAACAACCAGGCCCGGATGGACCAGAAAGAGACTGGAGATGGGTCAGAGCACTTTCCTGGTTTCCCGGGCCCTGCACCTCTCCTACAGACTCCGACCAGTCTAGGACGTCACCACCCCCACCAGCCCCATTCAATTCTCCTTTGGGAGCCCGGTCCCCAGCACTCACCTCGCAGTGGTAGCACTCAAAGTGATAATCTCGGTCCATGGATATCACCCTCACAATGTCCTCACAGCCCTGAAATAACACACACCCCTTGGGTGTGAGAGCAGCATGACACCCCAACTCTACCCTCTCCCCTAGACACCCCCACTCCCATGGGAAGATCATACGGAGGCCTCCAGAGCCCCTCTGCCATCCTCCGTAGCTTTGAGATGGCCCCAGCAAACCCTGCCGGGACCTCCTCCCTCCCCTTCCTTGGCCACCTCCAGGAGGACGTAGGCCTCTGTTCAGGGACTCAGGCCTTACCTACCCCCGAGCTGTGAGGGAAGCGGAGGGAAGGGAAAGGGGCAGGTGGCACAAATAAAGTAGGCAAAGACCCAGTGGGGTCTGGTTCCTCACGAGCTTCTGGCTTCCCTCCCTCGGCACACACAGCATAAATCATTTCTGACCCCTTCCTACCAGCCCTGAGGGTTCTTCCCACCTTTTGCCAGCCCCTACATCTGGGAGCTGGTGACCCTGACCTCAAAGAAAGTCTCCTTCTCTGGACTGGGCGAAAAGAGATGGAGCCTGAGCCCAGTGCGGCTGTCAGACAAGCCCAGGCCCGGATGTTGGGGTCAGAGTGGTGACCCCGAGAACAGAGTCACACGGGAATCTTCGCGGAGTACATTCCTCAGCACCACCGCCTCCCATGGGAGGCCAGGCAGCATGTCCCCAGCCCCTCCCCAGATCCAGCAGCACTGGCTGCCCTGCAGGAGAACTCAAGACATACTGACCTCTGAGGGGAGGATGGGTTGGCCACAGGCCGCACACTTCGGAGCATAATTTCTGAAAGAGAGAGGACAGAGATGAGCTGAGGTTGGGAAATCCCTGAGCCCAGTTCCACACCACAGCCCCAGGAGTGGACTCACTTGTGGTAATCGGTGACACAGTACACCTGGTTGGAGAAGTCCACGGTGAACGGGATGCCGTCCAGGCACTTGTTGCAAACGATGCATCGGAAGCAGCCTGGGTGATAGGACTTCCCCATCGCCTGGAGGATCTGGCTCACGGGCCGGAGGAGAATCAGTCTCTGCTCTCTAGCGACTGACGATGACGCTCCCTGCTGCTCCCACTAACCTCATCCGACCACTGCGAACCTCCCAGAACAAGGCTATGTAATCCGGGAGGACCAAGGAGTCTTAAAATGGAGGCGGAAACCCTGAAAAAGGTCTTAGGGAGCATCCAGACCAGTGTTTCTCAGCCTTGGCTGCATATTAGGGTCACTCAGGGAAGTTTTAAAGCCATCAATGCCTGGGTCCCACCACCTGTGTATTCATCACAGTCTCTGGTGATGACCTCGCATAGGTATTTCCTTTACTTCTTCTCAGGTGATTTGCTAGGCTGCCAGGGTTGTGAACCACTGATCCAACCCAATCCCTCTTATAGGAAAGAAAACTGAGTTCTAGCTGATCCCAGGCAGTAGCAGAAAGGGGATTAAGACTCAGGACCCCACACTCCTAGCGCAGGCAGAGGGCCTGGCTGTGCCTGCAGAGTTAGGGAGGGGCCACATCACAGAAGCCTGGGGGTGGCAGGCTGAGGAGTCCAGACTTGATCCCATAGGCAGAGAGAATCCACTGTAAACAGTGGTTCTGGGAAGGAATGGGATGCAAGTGACTGCCAGCAGGTTTCCTCCCGGCACCTTTTCTCAGTATCCATTTAGCTCCTGATTCTACCCCTCGGCCCTGCAGCCTCACAGTCTCAGCTGAAGACACGTTGCTTACCTTCTCCAAAATCAAGTGACCACAAACACAGCATTTCTCAGCTGCCTCCTGAAACCCTGAAAACTGAGCAGACCAACGGAGGATGTTATGGGCAGAAAATGACCTGATGGGCAGAACCCTGATGGGCCACCAAGAAAGGGGTGGGAGCCAATTCCAGCCCAGGGGTCCCCTCACTCACCAGATAATCTTCCTCACAGTACACAGAGCCGTTGACGCTGTAGAAAGCCTTGCAACGCAAAGTTCGCCCTAGAAACAGCAGAGAAGGGGCTGGAGCCTCTCCCAGGGTCCAGGCCCTGGGCGTCCCTGCCCCGGGGTCACTGCTCCCCAGTGTTGCATGAGGCGTTCAAATCTGGACTTTAGTGCTTGCCCTCCTAACTGCTGTCTGTCCCACCTCCCCACACAAACACTCGCTCTGATGCAATTCCAATTTGCTTTGGTCTCACTCCTGCCAAGTTCTCTGTCCTCTGCTTCTGCTCCTCGGGCTCCTGTCTCCTCTACAGTTTTCTGTGACCCTGCTGTTAACCAGTGCCTTCCTCTGCAGTGCCCACACTCGGGGAGCCCTCTGAGAAAGCAAAGCCAACCACAGGCTGGAGGACAAAGTTAAGAAGTTCTGAACAAGGCGCAGCGCAATGTGCATAGAGACAATCATACTGTCCTGGGCTTCGCCTTCTGGGACCTTTCAACCTAGAAGCCTCTTTGCCTGAGCACAGCTATCCTGTTCTCCTAGGCCTGTCTGTCTCCCAGGGATAGCTCTGCAGAGGTCAGGACATACTGGTACTACTGCTAGGGACAAAGCACTTAGGGAGCAAAGTCAGTCCCCTTTCTTGCTACTAGGCTGCTTCCCCAAGCTTAGAGGGAAGCAGAGTCTCCAGGGTCAGAAGCAGCCCAGGATCTTCTGTAAGTGGACAAGGCGGGATCGTTCTCCATGAAACCAACACCCACGAACTGCTCTAGGGTGTCTAAGTTATCAGGGATGAGGAGGAATGAGACCACGGCAGAGAATGGGCAGCTTTCCCACCCCTGCCCTCTTCTCATCAAAATCTCCGCTTCTATCTCTACCCAGTGGTTTCGAAAAGCTGACTTGGAAACTTATGAGACACAAGGGAGTAGACAGAGGGAAAGAGACATTCCCAGAAGGGACCCTATAAACAGGACAAACAGACAGACAAATCTAAAAGGAGCCAGGCAGAGGCTGGGAGTGGCAGGAAGAGAAAAGCTGAGTGCTGGAGTCAGACAGGCAGAGATAGGAGATTAAAGGTTCAGCAAAGAATCAGAGTGGGTAAGCAGTGTGGGGGCGGGGGGGGGGAGGTAATAAGGGAGGTGAGGGAAGGGCTGGGGAGTTGAGGCCGCTGGGAGCACCTCCCCTCCAGGCGGGCCTCCTGAGCTAACAGCAGCAGCGGCGGGCATTCCTGGAGCGTGATGTCATCAGCTTGGCATGGCCCGGTGGCCTGCACTCCAGCGAGGTGGCTGAACTCTGACCAGCCAAGAGAAAACCCCCCTCTCCGCCCCCCACGGCTCCCCACTCCCCCAGCCCAGCCCGCCCTTCCCACATTCCAGTCTTTCACTGTCGCCCCAGGCAACTCGGCTGCCCAGGACCAAACCCCACCAAGGAGAGGCCAGAGGGTTGGGAGGGAGTCCAGGCTGGGCAAGCTGGAAGGCAGAAGAAAGAGGGAGGAACAGAGTAGAGGAAAGAGGTTGAACAGAGGGAGGGCTGACTGCAACATGGGGGCGGGAGAGTCAGGTAGAGCACAGAGAAGGGAAGCAAGAGAGAAAGTGTGGACCAGACCAGCAAAGGAAGAGATACAAGTCCTGCTTTCCCTAGGCACTAGTGAGTGTGTACGTGCACGCAGGGAGTGCTCAAGGCCTCAGGCCCTGGTCCAGAAGGTCTGGGGGCTGCACTCACCACAGGAGCAGCAGACAAAGCACTGGGTGTGGTAGAGGCTGTCCAGGGCCTGGCAGGCGTTGCTCTGCCCATAGATGCCTTTGTTGCACTTGATACAGGTGCCTAAGAGGAGAGAAGGGGTTGTCAGCATCACACCCCACTCCCGCAGCTCAAAGCCAGGCATCCCCCCCATCTTTCCTGATGGTAGAGGACCACCAGTCCCAGCCTCCTTTTGGTGGGTTCCCTTCTGGGAAGAGAGAATAAATGGGATGAAGCGAGGTCTTCGCTGGGCAGACTTATTCTTGTTTACTGATTACTCAACAGATATTTCCTCAACATCTATTTAGTGCCTAGAAGAAAATACCGTGCCCAATACAGTGGAAAGTTGGAGAAAGGCAAAGATATGGTCCCGGGACCTCAGGTACGACCTCTGTTGCACTGTGTGGGGCAGTTAGAGACTATCCATAAGGGCCCCGCAGCAGGTGTAAAAAACTTCCTAGAGAAAGCAGGCCAGGCTCCGAAAGCCTCTCTGGCGCCTCGGTTTCCCCATCTGTAAAATGAACTGCTATTCGGCTATAAAATGGCTTCTGTGTCCTGTACCTCTAGGTTTCCAAGGATGGAAAGAACGACCTGGTTCAGCAGAGGGCCCTGTGTGGAGGGGACCATGTGAGTGTGACTCCTCTGTGGAGGTGGCTGCTGAGAATGCAGGGTGTGTTCCAGGGACTGAGGGTTGCAGAGGAAGCAGGGGAAGGGTGGCAGAACCTCTAATGTCTCCCTGTCATCTTCTATCCTAGGAGAAACAGAGCTGAACTGCTCTTCCCCGCCATCCCCCCTAAAATACATAACACCTGGCTCTGGCACCCGCCTTTCCTGGGTGTGTTCTTCCCTCCCTCCACTCCTCAATTCCAGGCCCATGAGTGAGGGCTAGGGCCTGTCTTTGGGGAGCAGATCCCAACGGGCCCGCCTCACCCCGCCCCACCTCCCCGCCTCGGCACACTGCCACACTCCTTGCCTGTTGGGGCCCATCCCAGTCTTTGCCCAGGGGCTTGGGAGCCCGTGCAGCAGCTGCAGCGACTGATGGGTCCAGGCCTGCCCTGCTCCCACCCTCTGGCAGCTGGGCAAGGCCGCAGCCAAGGAAGAGGGCCCCTACTAGGGGCAGGAGTAGGAGGGTGCAGTCAAGCTGGGGGTTTTGTCAGGGGAGGCAACCTGACCCCAGGAAAGAAGCCCCCACCCCCAGGTCAAAATGTGGCTTCCCCAGGGGAGGCAAGATCTGTCCCAAGATCATCAAGCCAGGGGGCCCTGTCAGAGCCATTTCTTTGGGAAGCTTTGGACATTATGGGAAGATGAGAGCCAACTGCTCAGGCATGACCGCCTCACCTCCTCTAACCCAGCATATTCTTCCTGCCATTTCGCTGCACTCTCTGGAGCTCCTTTCTTCCTTTCAGTTCTGATGGCTTAGCTGAGGAGACTTCTTTCCACCCATATGCCACTTCAGGGCCTAAAAGGATCCTGTCACTTAATCTCCCTTGACCAAAGCATCATCTTCTCTGGACTTTCCTCTCTCAGGTGGGGGCAGGGTGGGAGAGAAATGGGGGGAGGTTGGAGTTGAACTCTGCAGGGCCCTTCCAGCCTGCAGCCCTGCTACCTCTGAACCTCCCCCCGCAGGCTTCCTTCCCAGGCTGGGTTTCGCTCCCTATTTACATTTCTAGCCAGAGTTCTAGAGCTTGGGGTCCAGGGCAGGAACATGGATGGTGAGAAAGGTGAGAAGGTGTCCGGAACACTGAAGAGGCCCACAACCCTGAGGGTGAGCCCTCCACTTTTTTCTGTACTTCCTCTCACAATCAGATGAGTATTTTTTAATATAGCGAAGTGGTGCCCGTGGGTCTTGGCTGAGATTGTTCAAGACCCCAATACCTCCCCCACAGCTGAGATATATAATCAATTAATACTTCTTGAAATAACCGTGGGGGAGAGAGGCAGCGACCAGGTTTCCCTAGCAGCAGGAAGTAAGGGGGTACTTCGTGCCTGATTCTGAGCAGGTTACGGCCAGAACTGAAGGCCAGGTTATTTCTAGCTATTATATAGGGTCATCATCCATCCAGGGGTGATGTTGTCCGGTGGTCAAGGTTTCTGCCCTGACTTCCGGAGGATGGGGAAAATAGAAGCTGACACCACCGGGCCTCGGCTTAAATACCCACGCACGCACCGAGCCAGCAAGGCTGGGGCCAGCCAGCAGTAGGGTCCCTGCTTTCTGTCTCAGGGCGCTTCATCCTTCCCCCGCAGGCTCCATTTCCCCGACCGCGGTCACAGCTCCGCGCGTGTTAGGAAGCAGCTCCCCCACCCCCTGCACCCCACCTCCGCCCCGCGCCGCGCGGTCGGCCCCGCCCGCGGGCACCTGGAGCGCCCGGGCAGGAGCCGGCACGCACGCGGCTCGCCCGCCCCGCCCCCCCACCCGCGCATTCCCCGAATTCCTGCGGGCGGAGCCTGGGCCCGGGTGGGGGCGCGGCGCGCTGAAGCCTGCAGGGGCACCGCCGCCGAGGGGGGAGAAAGATGGGGGATGCTCTCACTAACCAAGTCGGTCCCCTCCCTACGAGGCCTCCTATCGCGAAAAACCCAGGCTCTAAAGCTTGAGGAACTGGAACTCACGAGATCACCGAGGGGGTTGAATTTAGCATAAATAAGGTGCTCGTGGTCCATTTGAAACCCAGTGGGAAGGGGAAATTCCTCTTTCCTCTTTCCTAGCTCCGCATCTCTGCCTCCGATCTCCCGGCGTCGGCAATTTGGGCCGTCGGGGCAGTGGGGAACGAATACGGCGACAAGTCCTTTCCCGTCCCTAACCACTTCTCTCACTCACCAAAATAGTCCTCTCTGGACTCCGGCTCCCGCATCCGGGCACGGGCGGCCTCCGGAACGAAAGCACCGGGCGGCTCCTCGAGACCCGATGGCTCGACCCCCGATGGTTCCCCGCGGGCGCCGGCTTCTCGCCCACCTGAGCCCACCGTCAGGCGCAGCAACGCTGTTAACTCATCCTGGTATCGGGCGCCCGCGGCGCAGTCCCCGTAGCCGGTCACCGAGTGTCGTCCGGGTTGCGCCCCTCGTCTCTCCAAAGGGCCTGCCGCTCCCACTGCGGCCCCAGCTAGAGCTCCCGGGCTGCCCAGGGCCGGGGGGTACGAGTGGCGGCTTTCCTGGCAGCCGAACCCCGCGGGCCGATGAGCGCACAGTCGGTCCAGCGCAGCGTGGAGCTCGGGGTAGGCAGACGGCACCCCTCCAGAGGAATAGCCCGCCGGAACCCCAGCCAGGGGTGGGCCAAATAGGCAGGGCCCGGCGGGCAGGGGACTGCCGTGGCGCTGGTCGTAACCCATGCTGATGCCGCTGGTACGGTTGCTGCAGGGTCGGCTACCTCCCGCTCCACCAGCCCCCGCCCCGTCCAGCAGCAGACTGCCCCGGGGGCTGGACGGCTTGCTCGCGTCGCTGGCTGAGCTACTGGCGAAACTGGAGCGGGGGCTTAGGGCTGGGGCCGTGGTCTCCAGCCGAAAGTCGGGGGGCAATGACTGAGGTAGAGGCAAGGCCCGGGTAGGAGGCGGCCCCCCGGGATAGGAGCATTCGTAGCGCAGCGCTTCAAAGGAGCCGCGCGGGTTCCTCTCAGTGTCCAGGGGGCCTTGCTCCCGGGCTGGCTCCAATGGCTCATCCCCAGGTCCCCCAGTAGCTCCACGGGGCCCTGATTTCCTAGGTCCTCCCAACCCACTCAGGCGCCCCTTGCCCGGCCCGGGGGTCCCATCAGACCCAGACCGGCTAGATTCACCCTTTCTGCGGCCGAACTTGGCGCTGCCGGAGTCCGAGAGTCTTAACTTCTCCAGCAGGCGACTGGCTTTCTCCCCTAATCGCTCCATGCCCTCAGGTCTGGGGCCTCCAGCCCCCTCCCCGCCTGGCACCCTGCAGCGTCTCGGCAGCCGCTTCTCTTTCCCTGCGGACGGACTCCGGTCCCCCAGGGGCACAGGATAGGCACACGGGTTTAGCGGGCTGCCCGGATGCCCGGCGCCAAGAATCCCGCAGCATCCCCCGGGGAGAGGTGTTGCGTCCCCCCGCGCATCAGGGGTTAAGCGGGGCTAGGAGGGCCTACGGCCGCAGCTGTCCCGTCCGCAGGTCTATCTGTTCACGCGACGACTCGCCCAGCAGCCCCACTCTCCCCGGCCCCCGCCCCCCTCTCTCTCACACTCAGCACGGACCCAACTTCTCTCCCAAACTTTTGTCTGCCTGGCCGGATCTACTTTCCTGGAGGGGCGGAGCGCAGACTGCAAGAGGAACGGGGGTGTCGGCGCAGGAATCTCTGATGCGCCGGGACGGGGGGTGGTGGTTGCTGGTGCTAACTGTCCCGGAGGTGGAGATTCGCCGACTGGAGGCGAAAGGAAGGCGAGGGGCAGTTTGGGCAGTTGCTACCACATCACCCAAGAATTGGGACAGGAAAAAATGGTGGATGGGGAGGGGAACTCTTTGTTTGTAGTTGGAATGCGCGGAGGGGCACGGTGGAATGTCCCGGTCCGGGACTGGGCGATGCGAGGCATGTTCTGCGCAAACACCGTGACTTTGTTCCTAGTGTGGGGACTGTGGGAGTGAGGAAGAGGGACTGATACAGAAGTGGTGAGCCAGGGAGAGAGAAGAAAAGTAGACACATAGAGAGGTTCAGAGACGCGTAAAGAGCCCAGAAAGGCTAGGAAGCCCATTTAGAGAGGTGGTGGAAGACAGGTATGGAAAGAAAGGAGAGCCATACGGACCATAGGGGATCGTGGGTGGTGCTGAATAGACCAAAAAAAAAAGACAAATTTGTGTTAAGTCCATAGGAAATGAGAGAAACAGGTATGCTGCAATAAAAAGACAACGTTCTGAACCGCAAGCTCTGTAACGGGAGGGAAGGAACTTTAGTATGTACGTAAAAGGAGCGAGGAAAAGGCTTGAGGCTGACTCTACCTTCAGGGTAGGACAGATAGAGGGATAGATAGACACCCCCTGGTGTTGGGAAGTGAGATTTTTTAGCAAATGTTTCAGGTAACTGGGGATAGAGGCCTGATTTTAGGGCTCACCTGCGCCTCCCCCTTGGTTGGCCCACAGGAGACTGGTGATAAAGAGCAAGTAGTAACTTAAAAGGAAAAAAAAAATAGTCACTTAGAGGAGATAGCAAGTGAAACTGATCAAGGTGAAAAAGGAAAAGAGGCTGATCTTGGCCATTACTAGGAGGATCAGGAATAAGGATAAGAGGAAGCTGGGGCTGAAGCTGAACATAGCTAATTAAATATCAGCCAACTGATTTTGCCAGACTAGCACATCGGGGGCACGAGGTGGAGGGCGGTGGGGGCTGGGAGGGGAACAGGGAAGGAAAATGACTCCTTTGTATTTAGATAGTAAATTAGTATGAAAATTATATGCAAACATATCATGCATATAACTTTCATCTCAACATTTTGAACACCTTTTATAATCCTAGTGTAGCCTTAGGGAGTGGGGAAGGAAAGGAGGTTAGTATCTTTGGGGAAATTAATTTGGCACAAACTATTTGGCTTCTCTGTCCTAGCCACATTGCCTCCCTGACCTCATCTCTCCTGAGAATTAGCCTCTCTGTTTCCCTGGTCAGGCCTACAGCTTTTCTCTGATCCAGAGGAGATTTTACCATCAGACTAGAAGCGGGGAGGACTGAAAGCATTAATAACAGAGGGGAGTGATCAGGTTGCATCCACAACCTGCTGTGAGCAATGTCTTCAGAATCAACCATAAGGTTTTCCCTCCTTTCCTGTCTCCAGATGAGGGAAGAGAACCTGGATTCTTCCTTCCAGTTACTGACATCCTCTAATATTTGGGAGCTTTGCTCCTTTCAGGTTAGGATGGGAGAGTAAATCTTATGAAAAGTTGAGACGAGACGCCATTAAAGGAGGCCCACCTAGGAGCTGGTGGTGACATCAGTGGGCAGAGTTGGGATCAACACTGTGTGTTTTCAGGGAGTGCACAGGAAGCAGACACAGTGAAGGGGAGGGGTGCACATTCAGGTATGCTCCTGTGGTGCTCACAGCCTTAGAGGAACCACTCCATAGTCTGCACTGGAGCCAGGAGTTCCACAGGCCCTATTCTCCATCCCCAGAACTTTAATTAGGCTCTGTATACACAGATGACTCCCTAGTCTGTATCTCTAGCCCACACTTTCTTGGACTTCAAAATCCAGCTGACAACTAGCATCTCCACTTGGTTGTCTCAAAGACACACAACATCCTAAACTGACCTCACCTTCCCTGCTGCCCCAAACTGGCTCCTCCAGCATTTCCTGAGTAAATGGCACTACTAACCACTTAGCTACTTAAGCCAGAAACTTGAACATCAACCTTAATGTCCTCCTCCCTTAACCCCAAATCCAACCAAGTCCTATCACCAAGTTCTGTCAATTCTGCTTCCAAAATATCTTTCAAATCTGTCCTTGCCTTATCACCGCTAAAGCTATCAGGCCCCCATCTTTTCTCCCCTGGACCTCTGCAAAAGTCTCCCTGCTGAGACTTTCTCCCTCCCATCCATGTCACACCCTGAGGTCAAGTGATTCTTCTAAAACACAAAACTGACCATCCTGTCTCCCAGTTTGAAACCTGTCAGTGATTTCTCGCTGCCTTGAACTAAGTAAAGTCTATACCCTTTAAGATATTTAACAGGGTCTCTCTACCCCTCCAGCCTTTTCTCTTAGCTTCCCCCTCTTCCCAAACGGTTCTGCAGTAGAATTGCACCTTGTCTGTGCTCTTTTGCCTCTGGACTTTTGTACTTGCTCTGGACTTTTGTCCCTAGGTTTGGAACATTCTCTTTGCCTTCCTTTCCCTCCTGGTTAACTCCTTCCCATCTTTCAGGTATCAGTTTAAACACTTTTGAGAAGCTTTTCCAGACCACCAGAGCTGGTTAGCTACCCCCGTGCTATACAGCCACTGCACCCTACACTCCCCCATCATCACCTTTCTCACAATTCATTTCATTGCCTACTTACATGCCTGGCTTCCTGACTAGACACTGAAACCTCTGATCAGCATCTCACCTGATCAACAGTGTGTCCATAGCACCTAGCACGGTACCTGACACCTAGTAAGCAATCAAAATCTGTGGTATGACTGACTGAATGAACAGAGAGCCATGCTTACTTCTCAGTCCATCCTAGTGCACACATTTTGTGTGCAAGCGTGTGTGTGCATTCTAAATGCATGCTTGTGTACGCATGTGTGCAGACACACACACACACACACACACACACACCCCATCCTCAAAATTCAGCTTGGCTGACAGGACTAAGAAATAGCTACAAAGCCATGTATACTGCTTGGTCACATGGTGGAAAAGCAACTGCTGGTGGGTCGGGGAACTCTTTAAGTCTTAATTTCCTCATGTGTAAGATGGGGATAATAAAAGCTTCCGTATAGAATTCAATAAACAACAGCTATTCTATCTACATCCCAGTTCCCAAATAGGGTTGGAGACTGTGCTCTGCTTAGCTGAATCAAGCCCATGACTGACACTGTCCACCAGGTGGCAGTATTACCCCGGTCTGGTCCTGTGCAGCTTCCACTGCAGAGCAAGACCAGCGGCGTCAGGGGGAAGCAGGTAAAACCAGGGCTGCTTCCCCAGAGCTTTGAGCTAAACCCGGAGAAAAAACAACTCAGAGACCAGGGAGTGTGTCAAGAAGGCCTCCTGTTTCTTTGACCCATCCTCCTCCTCTCATCCTGGGCTCCTCTGAGGCACTGTTTATGCTTAGGAATAATCATTTTCTGGCTTGCCCTTCATGATGAGGAGAGTTTCCCCCCTTCTAGATCAGTCTGTTTATCCCACCAGAGCTGTCAACTTCCACTTCCAGTGGAGACTGTGTTAAGAAGAGAGGCAGATTTGCTCTCACAGGCTGCAGAAGACATCTTGTTATTCTGGGGAGCCCCGTGGCCACCCATTTCGGGGACATGGAGAGTGGCGGATGGCAGAGTTATTCTTGGTTATACCTGTCACTCATCCTTTTCCACCTTGATTTCAATGAACGAGTTCAAGTCAGGACAGCAGGTTTTGTGGGGTGCATCAAAAGATGGGGAGATGGGTCCATTCTCATCCCCTCCCTCATCCTCCTCTTCTTGGAAATTAGGATTGTACAGTTCTGGTGGAAGGAGCTGGGCCTCAGCGGAAGGTAAGCGATCTGAGGGAGGCCCATACACACGGTTGGCTTTAGTGCCATGCTTAGAGTTGGCATCCAGGTGGTAGCAGAGCTGTGTGAGGCGCTGGGCCCGGAAACGGGGAGGCCGGGCCACCCAGACCCCTGGCTCATTAAGACTGTCCTCTTCATCTGACATCAGCTCCTCCGTCACATCCTTCCACAGACGTTGGTCCTCGGGGCCGAAATGCCTCATGATGCTGGATCGGTTGGCGAAAAGCTATGGGAGGAGCCCAGGACAGAGATTAGGAAGGGCAACAACCTATGTATTAGGTTTGGGGAGAGGGTTTGGGTGGGAGGAAGGCTGGGTAAAATCTGTGCCTGAGAGAACCAAGTTCTCGAGAGAACCCAAGTCACTTCTTAGAACTGGCTCCCCCCGCACACACACCTCCATTCCTAGATCTACCCTGTTCTCGATGCCATGTCCTCTGGCCCTTTCGCACTGTGGTTTATCAGGGTTTAGAGTTTAGCGTCTTGAAAGGAAAGCCTAGAGACCTACCCGGTATCTGCGACTTCGAAGTTTCTTCTCCTCTTTTTCCTTCAGGCCTTTAAAGGGGTTCAGGGAGTTGCGGTACTCACGCCTCTTAGTCAGGAAGTAGGCTACACAGGCTCCTGGTGGGGAGGGAGAAGGGAGGCAGCAAAAAGCAGGGTCCTCAGCCCTTATTTTTGCTCTCACACTCCTGGATGGGATGGGTGAGAACCACCACTTAGACGAAGGGCTTTCTGGCCATGCCCATCAGCCTTTGTCCATTCCTCTCTGGCTGAGCTCCCTCTGCCCCCTCCATCCCAACACGAACTCTTCCAGCTAGAAAAAGCCCACTCCAGTGCTCCCGTCTCTTCCTTCACTCACCCGCCATCAAACCTACCCCCATTCTACTCGGCTGACAGCAGGTAACAAGTACTTTTTCAGTAGAAATTTTCTTCAGGCTACAGACAAATAACAGAAGAGCCAGGGAAGTAGAAAACCCAGGATATAGTATCTGAGGACCAAAAGGCAGGCCTGGATTCGGACGTCCTTTTCATAACCCCCTAGATTCAGGCCCTGAATAAGCATCGTGCATGATGGCATTCTAGCCCTTTCCTTCTCCCATTTTTATTTCCCACTGAGGAGGGGGATAAATGGCAATTAGGGACAATCCTGTGAATATTGTAGGAGAGAAGAACAGCCAAAACCAATTTCACCAAGTCCACTATTTTCAAAACCACCTAACTCAGCTCCATTATGCCTCTTCTCCTCTGGCCAGGGGCAGGGGATGGAGAAAGGTTGGGAGTTAACTCAGTTTTTCTCACCTTTCAGCTCCTTATCAGTGTAATTGTGGGGGCTGGTTACCAGCTCCTGCCTGAGCTTTTCCAGAAGGAACTTCACTACTGAAATATTCCAAGAGGACTTGATGCTGTCACAAGAGAAGACAGTGAATAAGGCAGTCGGCTTTTTAAAAGCTAGACGGACAGATTCCCAGCACGAACCAACTTTGTGGCAAATTCCTCCATGGCCTGAGACAGGCTACATGGGGCAGTGGTGAGACCGAAGCCTTAGCCTCGCTGTCATGCTGGAGCAGCGCCCTCTACTCCCCTCTCCTTACAAAGTAGTTACGATTCTTTTCCCTCGAGAGGATCATACCTTTCAGACCCATTGAATCTCTTGTCATTGGTGATGTGGTTATGCACATTGTGGACCAATTTCTAGGGGAAACAAACAAACAAACACAGAATCAAGCCAGGAGGAAATATGATGAAACCCTCCTCTGGTCCCTAGGCACCGTCCAGATGGGGTTCTCTGCCCAAGTCCTGCTCATAGTCTAGGTACCATTTCTGTTGATGCCTTTTCTTAACCAAAGAGCCTATCCAAGTTAGTATTTATAACTAATAAATACCCCCCTCTTTTTTTTTTATTTTCATTTAATTTGTGTGGAGCCTTCAGGATTACCCCTGGTCTTACTTCTGCTCCCAGAGAATATGATCACTAGAGCAGAGGGTTTCAAACATTACCACAAACATACTCCTAGTAGCAAGGAGAGAGCAAATATATACTAGGGCTATTACAAGTGGACACTACTTGAAGCCCTCTACTCTTACAAATTTAAAACATTTCTTCATAGTGTATCTGTATGTCTTCTAAGATCTGCTAGTAAAATCAGTGACCCAGGAAGATGCCCCAGATATAGCCCTTTGCACATTACCACAAATCCCAGGGGCCCCCACATTATGGTCCAAAAAAACGCAAACCTGAAATAACAGAAATGTGAAATGGAAGGGACTTTGGAGACTCTGTCACCCGACCTCCCTTTCACATCACGAAGCCGGCTGTCTTTCAGCTTTGCTGGTACACCTTTCATGATGGGTTCTCGCTCATTTTTGACTCAGCTCATTCTACTGATTGTTAAAAAGTTCTGCCTTAGATTCTTCGAAATCTGATCCCAGTTTTGCCATAGCGATACCTGAAATATTTGAAGACAGCCTTCACGTGCTCCCCAAGTCTTCTCTTATCTGCGCTAAACACCCCTAGCCCTTCAGCCATGCCTCTTGACATAGTTTCTAGACGGACTCCTCATGAGACTGTGAGGCTCTCGGGTTTGCCAAGTGTTCCTCTTACAACATGGCACCAGGAACCAAATCTAACTCATCCGTTGAGGTCTGGCCAAAGGGAGCATTACTTCCCTGAGTGGAACGCTACACTTCTAGGAATGAAACCCAAGAGGCTGTTACCTTTCTTAGCACTCGCATCCCTACTCACAGCACCACAGGGTTCATTCATAGTGAGCTTGTAGTCAGCTCAAGTCCATTTTTCACATGGATTACTATCTCCACCATTCTGCAACTTCTTTTCTTTCTCTTTTTTTCTTTCTCTCTCTCTCTTTTTTAACTTTAATGTGGGATTTTGGATTTTATGTTTCTTCCTATTAAATTTAGTTTTGTTGTTTCTGATTACATCTTGACCCCAAGGTCCTTCAGTCAGTGGAAATGACCCAATCCCAAATTGGTGGACTCATATCCTGATCTCAGGACTTCAGCTTCATATTCAGAAATGCCTATCCCTATGGCTGACTGACCATATCGACTTAGGAAATCACTGTTAATTCTTTATGGCTAGGGTCTCCACTCCATAAAAAAGACTTGTACTAGCTTCATATTTGATATAATTATTTCACCTCTTAGAAGTCCAAACTTAAGGAATCACAAGAGGATGGGTGACTGCTTCAGAAAGAATTTGAAAGAGTTGGGGAAAAAAAGAAAGAAAGAAAGAAAAGAAAAAGCAGGGGAGTTGCATAGCTTCCAATTCAAGTGGCTTGGAAGAGATCAGCTGATGAAAATCAAACCAGGCTTGAAGGGGAAAGGAAAAATAGACAATAATAAGTGTTAAGAGTATAAAGGCTGCTGGCTCACCTACTTCCCGAGTGAGCTAAAAATACATAATTTCCCCAATGGGTGGCTGGGATCTGCAGCAGTCCAAGGAATTAAGATTCTGATTTGGTCCTTTTGGATCCCTAGCTGCAACCCACAGCAGCTTCAGCAGACTGGAGAGATGCCTCTCTGATTCCTTCCCAGAGCAAAAGTTTGGAACAATGAAAACCTGCAACCATCCCTCTCCCGCTAAACCCACAGACTAACACAAGAACCTTTTCTATGTTTCTCTGTGATGGGCAGCAAGATTCCCTGACTGGTCCTCTAGACCCCTGGCCAGTACTGTAACAGAGAGCATGATAATTGAGCATGCTGTCCTCCCAGAAGGTCCCTGGTTCCACCGAGCTCTTCAAAGGGCAGGAAGAAGCCAGGCCCCATCACTAGACCTCTTGCTGGAGGCAGTAGGCAAGAGAGGAATGGAAGTGATCAAACAAAAATGATCTGCCCTGATTTTATGCAGATTATAGTTGTTACACATTTATTCATGATTTAAAAACTATGAGGTTTTGGGAAATCCCTTGAAATGTATTTCCAAGTATAAGCTTCCATTTCTATCACTGGCAATAAGAGTACCCTCTTGGGCTAGAAATCCATGACAGAGAAACTAAATCTATTCCCTGTTTTTTTTTTTTTTTAAATGGAGCTACTGGGGATTGAACCCAGGACCTCGTGCATGCTGAGCGTGTGCTCCACCACTTGAGCTATGCCCTTCCCCATATTCTCCGTTCTTCATAAGTGACATGTCCCTGAACATTACCAAAATTTGAAATGAAAGTTAGAAACCAGTTGATACTGATTATGAATGGTGTCTTACTTCCCAAGGGGGGGGGGGAAGAACCCCTGAATGTAAAAACAAATCAAGCAAAAGGGAGAGTAAAAATAGGACCTCTTAGAAAAAGGAAGATAGAGTAATATAAATAAAGAAAGTATAAATGATAATCAGCCATTTTCAATCTTTACTAAGACTGTAACAAGAAGAAATGAGCTATATTCTATGATGAGACTTTGCTGAATATTGGTGGTGACCTCCACTGTTAATCAGAACTCTCAAGTTACCTCAGCCATTATCCAGAGAATGGAAACCCATTACAGTCAACATGAACATTGTATAGCTAAAGAGCATCCCCATGGTTATGAGAGAGATGTTTTAGGGGACAGAGCTGATCCCAAGGTCTGTGGTCACCCTAGAACAGGGTTTCTCAATCTCGGTACTATTGACATTTTAGGCTGGATAACGGTGGGGGGTGGCATCCTGTACACTGTAGGATGTTTAGTGATGTTCCCAGGGCTCTAAGCCACTCCAAGACTTCAGGTAGAACTAGTTCAGGCCAGTATCTTCCCTGCCAAGAGCTCTTAGAATCTCTAGAATTTCCAAACCTTTATACCTGAGCTGAGTGTCTAGTGGCCTTCTGTATCTTTGGGATGTGGGACCACCTCAGGACACCTTGGCCTTTCTGCCCAAGGGACCCCTTGCCGCTTACCCTAAACACTGATAATTGGCAGGCAGTTTCCAGTGCTACCTGCCGCAGTCAGTCTGCTCAATCCCTTAAAGATCCTCCCATCAGGATTATGAGATCACTGGGAGATGTGATATAATTCCCTTATCTTCAAATGGAAGATATCGATCTATATCCACTGAGAGCCGGGGACTGCCTGTCCCCGGGGCTACAGATCAGCCTGTCTCCTTCTTGCCACTCTAGCTCCAGCAGGATTCAGGGTACCATTCATCCAATATGGGAGTTATAAAATCAACCCACACGCCACTCTTCACTTCTCTCTCCAGACTGAAGAGAAATGTATAGAAATTGAGCTCACTCACAGAGAGGACCAGATCCCGCTTGCGCCTGGAGTTCTTCTGCCCACTCCCTCTGGTCCTGCATGGGGAAGCAGTAAACCCGAGAGACTGTCTCAGCTCCCCAGGGCCCCCAGGGCCTGGCTCTTCCAAGGCACCTTCCAGTGCAGCAGCAGCACTGAGCACGTCCTCTGGGCGGGGTGGTGGCAATTTGGTTCCATTTTCCAGCCCTGTCTCTGAGGTTGCCCGCTGGATAGCCAGTTGTGTGGCTGGCGAAAGCTGCTTGGCATAAGCAGGGACCAGCACCCGCTGTACTGCACCCTCAGAGGCCACGTAATCATCCACCAGCTAGGAACACAAAAAAGAACAGCCTGTTAGCCAGCCAGCCAGGCTTAGGGGAACCTGGTCAACCATCATTCTTTGGCTAAGTATAGTGAGCAGGGAGTGGGAAGCTGGGGGAAATCCAGCACAGTCTTTAGTGGTCAATGGCTTGTTTCTGTGGGGCTCTGTCTGATGGCAGCATGGGGCAAAGATTTTTTTATGGGTACCCAGCCTCTTATGTCCGGTCATTACCATAGGACTGACTACAAGGACAGGGCATGTTTCTGATGCTCCATTTGTGAGCAGTCATTTACAATTTGCTCTTGAGTATCAGAAATGTAGCTAGGTAAGGGTTTTATCTGAAAGAGATCAGGGGAGGAAGTGATGACAAGAAAGGAAAACCAACCAAGAGAAGGAACAAGAAAATCAAATGATGACAGCAATAAAGAGGAGAAATAGGACAAAAATGGGAGCCAAGGAGGCAGATATAAAGCCAGAAATCTCTAGAGGTTGCCACTGCCTGCGCCTAGCCCTTTTTCCCTTTGCAGGGCCAGTGTGTGCCCTCATCTTGACCCTGCCCTGGCCACATCTGACTGTCACTGCCCTGACATCTGCTTGCCGGCCTATGCCCTCACTCAAGGACATACAGGACAGGGAAAGGAAGGAGGGAGGATGGGAGAGAGGGAGGAAGAAAGGAGGGGAGATTTCTGCAGCCAAGAAAACAAAACAGTGAAAGTGGGGGAAAAAACACAGAAAGAAGCGGGGGAGGAGGCTGAGATTTATAGACCTGCGAGCTGCTTTCTGTGCTGTGAAATCTAATTCCATCCTGTCGGCTTGGAAGCCTTCCCTGCCTGAAAGAACCACAACTCAGGGCATTGCCTGGCCTGGTACCTCCCTGCCTCCTCCCACCTTCCCAGCTCCTCCTCCTGCAGCCCCAAACCACAGGGAGTCCCAGCAGGGCACAGACTGGGGCGAGCCTCAGGGGCCATCACCCACGGAGGTGGCTAGGCCTTCCAGCAGCAGTGATCAACAGCCGGGTGACCCTGCAGCGGGACATTCCTTCCTCAGATCCAGCAAATGGGTGGGAGTCGCATCCCTCCCGTCCACCCCGTGTGTTCCGCTGCTCTACTCTTTGCTAGGTGTCTGGGACTTGCCGTGGGGTGGGGGGGAGCGGGCAGAGGGAGGACGCGGGGGAGGGGAGCTGACAGGCCTCCCACTGTCTCTCAAGTGGCAGCACATCTGTTCGTCTCCCATCCCTGTGATCTCCAGGGTTGCTCCATCTCCTTTTCATACTTCCATGTGTGACATTCGGCAGCTTTTACTCTGCTCAGCCAGGATTCTCCTGCTCATATGGCCCTGAGCAGTAAAGAAGCTGAAATAGCCAAGTGCACTTCTAGGTCTTTCTTTGCTCACAAAATAGGCCCATTTCCTTCTCTCTTTCTCCCTGCATGTCGTTATCCTCTTACTGTTAACTCTCCACTGTCCATTTCCTTTCCTCGTTTTGTTTCCTCGCCTCCACCTCTCCCACCTTACCTCATAGTCTCACTTGCATCAAATTCTCTTTCCATTTAGGTTCACCTTTCTTCTCTGCTCTTTTCCCCCACTTTCTCTCCTTCCTCAGCCCTTCGTTCCACCTACCTCCTTCCCTCCCTACACCTGTCGGCTATTATCTTTATCCTCTTCCTCTCAATCCCCCACCCCACCCCGCCTCTGCCTCTCTCTCCTCCACATCTCCATCTCTCTCGTAATCCTAAATTCCTCTTGGCAAACAGAGGGCCCGCGATAAAATATGAATGAGCCGTCTGTGCACGGCAGGCATCCTCGCCAGGAGAGGCAGAGCCCGTGGAGCAGCCGAGGCAGCTGTGGAGAAGGTACCACGCAGAGAGACAGAGAGGGAGCGCAGGGCAGCCCCGCCACCACTCACGCCAGCAACGACCTTCTGCGAAAGAGGCGAGGGTGCCGAAGAAAACAGGAGTGCTGACGCTCCCTGAAGGCAGAGGAAACGTGGTACCGCTCTGTTTTATCACGGATTCAACCGAAAGAAAGGTGTGAGGATGGAAAGAAGAGAGAGGAGAGAGGCCAGGAAAAGCACTAGGGGGCAGCCCCACTGTGTCCTGCGCGTACTCACAGGGTTGAGCATCGCGGGCCCCTCGCCGGCGGCCAGGGCGCATCCCGGGAGCCGCACGTCTCTCTGAGCGGCAGGGAAGCCCAAGGGCCCGGGCCCCCCAGCCGAGGCTGCTCCCAGCTGCCGCAGCTCCTCGATCACCACCTGCACGCCGCTGCCCACGCTGTCACACTCCTCCTCCACGGCCGCCACGGCCCTGCAGGCCTCCCCGGGGCTCTCCTTGAGAGTCCCGGGCTCCTCGGGCGAGGAACCGTGGGCCCGGCTCTCCCCATCTTCGTCTGGCGCTGACACTTTCCCTTGCCTCAGTTCACCCACTTCCTCCTGGAGACGTTTTAACAGCTCGTTGTTGGCCCGGGCGAGACCCAGCGCAGCCTCAGCCAGACCCACTGCCTTATCCACCCTCTGGTAGATGATATGCAGGAGCTGCTCTGAGCTCTGGACGGCCAGGCCGTGTCCAGTCACCGTGATCGGGGTGCTGGCAGGAGGAGGGTTCCCGCCCTGAGAGCCTGTGCTGCCCCCACTAGTCTCGCCCTTACAGGCACAGCAGCAGCACCTGGCCTCGCTGCCACTGGGAGGGGAGAAGAGGATGGTGGCGCTGAAGGACATGGTGGCGGAGGCGCGAACCACCGCGCTCAAGCTCCTGGGCTGCTCCCAAAGTGTCCCCAGTCGTCTGGACTGCAGGAAGTGCTGGCCTCTTGAGATTCACCTTCCGTCCTCATGGAGCGTGGTCAGAGGAGCCTGGGCACCTGGCGGTGGGTTCTGTGACGGAGCACGCAGTCCATGGCGGCCTCCCCTGGGCCTGCAGAGGAGAGGGGCCTTCTCCGCGCAGATCCTGTGCTCCCCTCGCTCAGCACCTGTGGGGTCGCGCTCACCCCTTCCCCAAAGGGTGGGGCCTACAAAGGTCTTCCCGGGGAACACAGTTTCAGAGGGTGGAAGGCATTCTTCCTGCCCTCAAACATGGAATCCCCTACCACTCCAAGCTCAGGAACAGAGAGGGGACACAAAAGGGCCCATGGGCATCTGGAAAGATGAGAAGATTAAGGAAGAAAATGTAGATCTGTGGTCTCCTCTTTGTCCTGGCTGTAATAACACTATTGCATTTTACTGCTTTGACATCATTCCTTAAGGAGTTCAGAACACTTCACTAGGTTAATCTCATTCCACACAACAGCTCTAGGAAACTCATATTAACCCAGGTGCAGAGAAGAGACATGCCGAGAAGTTATATATCTTTTTCAAGGTCAGAGGAAGACAGCAGAATCCAGTTATTGCTACTTTCAATCTAGTGTTTATTTTTTTTGAACTGATACCACGTTTTGTTGCCATAAAGAATCATGATTCTACTCTCTCTATAATTTTCACACAGATGCATTCAGAGGAAAACTCTTAAACAAGGAAAAGGTCAATCAATGCAGCCCCCCACCACATTGCCAACCTCACTCTACGATATCAGTAATGCTTGGGGAGTGGGGGATGTGCAGGGAAATAAAAGGAAAAGCTGGATGGGAGAGTGGAGCTGTGGTGACCAGGGCTGCAGAGCTCCCTACTCTCGTAGTGGTACACCTGGGCCTCCAGCCTTTGCAGAGGAAACTAGCTGTTCTGAATTCTCCAGCTGGTAGCCCAGAGAAATCACCTCTGGGCCCCCTCATCTCCACTTCTCATGCTGCTTAAGGGAGAGGCAGAGCTGAGCAGGAGTATTTAAGTAGCTCCATGCTGCCACTCTGCCACACCACCAGGCCCCCAAAGGAGACACCAGAATATCCATGATAAACTTAACTGCCTCTCGTTTGAGTCACTGTAGTTAAGTAACTGAACTACTCCAGAAGAAAAAGAAAAAAAAAAAAAAAAAGTGTGGGAGAGTTGGTTTGTACCACTGCAAACACTCCAAGGAACTTCGTATTGTCATTTTCTAAATGACACTTGATGACAGAAAAAAGAATCTTTCTGCCTGAACCTCCCTAAGTGACAGAATCTTAAGTATGTTTACAAATTCCTCAAGAGATACATTTCTATCTTACCTTGTAAATTATATCATAACATCACAATTAAAAAGGAGAGGAGGAGGTTAGGAAATTTTTATTTTTAGGAAAAATATCAAAAATTTTTTTTTTCCAATCAGCAATCTCATTTCAGAAATAGGCAATATCAATGCCTCTGAGGTACTAAACTGTAAATCTGACAATGCATTTTAATTACATTTGGTTATTAAAGAATAGTCTTTAATTTGCTCTTTCTACCCTTTATATTGAGAAATGCTTTCCTATGCTAGATATTCACTTCTTGTAAGAACTTGACTGAAATCCTTTTACTGCTTCTCTGTCATTAGCATCACTGGAAGGCACAGCTAAACCTAAAAAACTAAAGGTTAAAGCCAAATTAAATCTAAAGGTTAAAGGAAAGCACAAAGCGAGTCCCAGGTCAGTTTACAGATGAATCATTTATATGTTCTTTTCTTTCCTAAAAAAGGGCCTACATGCTCCTGTGGAGTTTTTAATCTTTTTTTTTTTTTTTTTTTTAACCAACAGCATGCAAAGAGTTTAATCTAAAACATGAATGTTGTGAGAAAAAGAAAGTTATGTAGATGATAATATACAAATGCTTGCCAGTTGAGTTCAGGATTTGTCAAATAAGAAATTAAACCTGTAAGTTATATAATATTGTACATGGACTATACTTTAGTTTAAAAAAGGTATTTAAGTAAATAAATAATGTATGAAATAAGCTACAAGGATATATATTGTACAATACAGGGGATGTATTCAATATTTTATAATAACTATAAATGGAGTATAACCTTTAAAAATTGTGAATCACTATATTGCACTTGTAACATGTAATACTGTACGTCAAATATACCTCAATAAAAAATACGTTTTAAAGAAATTAAGATACATCAGTTTGGGACCCTGGGTGGGTACACCTTCTGGGATCTAACTGCTGACCGCTACACTCTTGCCCCCAATAGTTACTCTTTCTTGAAGGAGGCCTTTACCCCTGCCAGTGTTGTGCCTGCCTCGAGCCCTCCCCTCCCCCTTAAATGGTCTTTCCTAGGTCATCTTTCTAAAACAGCCCTGAACTGGGAGTAAAAAGAAAAAATGGAGTTATCCTGCTGCACCACTTAGGAGCTGTTCAAACTTGGGGAAATAACTCCCTTTGCTGAGCCCCATTGTTCTCATCTCTGCCTGCTTTGAGTGTTTTTGTGAAGATGATACATAATATATGTAAGGCACCTACAGAGGGCCGGCACACGGTCAGTGTCCACATGTAGCAGCTGGATGACACTATGATTATTCCTGAAATCTTTTCTGTTCCCATCCTGGACACCCTCCTGATTTCCTAATCTTGAAAAAAAAAAAAAAAAAAGCAATGGCTTGAAACAGAATTTGGAGAATTTTCCCCCTAAATGTAGTATCAAGGTTCTAAGAAACAATTCAAGTCTATCAAGATTTATAGGTACAAAACCTTCTATGATGCAAGTTAGAAGGTAATTGAGAAAACAGAGTATTTGTAAGTTACTTACTATCATGACCTGGCTTTAGACTAAGGATAATATTCAATTCTGCTCATTTTTAATGCTAAATATATTTTCACATTTGTGTTCACATAAAGTATCATGATACTACACACTCTCTAATTTTGTTCCTCAATTTCTTTCTGCTTTTTGACTTTGTGTATTATCTAACTATATCTATTTTATTTAATTTATTTTTATTTTGGGGGGATTAGGTTTGTTTGTTTGTTTGTTTGTTTTTATTTTTATTTTTTAATGGAGGCACTGGGGCCTGAACCCAGGACCTCGTGCATGCTAAGCACACACTCTGTCACTGAGCAATGCCCTTCCCCCTAACTATGTCCATTTTAGAATGTCACATTCAGGGCAACAAATTAAGTGTTTTCTTGAACTAATTTGCCTGTAAAAATCCGGTAGAGTGCATTGTAGCACAATGGGCACTCATAACTCTTTTTTTGGTTTCTATGGACATTATTGCTGACTTAGTTCCTCTGGCTCCTGCTATAGTCTCCCACAGAAGCACTAAGACCCTGAAAAAGGGGTAGGGCATAGCTCAAGTGGTAGAGTACAGGCTTGGCATGCACGAGGTCCTGGTTTCAATCTCCAGTACCTCCTCCAATAAATAAATAAGTAAACCTAATTACCTCCCCCCCCAAAATAAATAAAATAAATAAATAATTTATTTTTTTTTTAAAGACACTGAAATAAAAGGCCAAGGAAACTGGGGTCAGCAGGTATTAAAGGAACATGGCACATGATAATATTTACTAACCAGATACTAATTTAAATGCTAGAGAAGTGATTAAAAACAAAACACTCATTTCATTAGCTACGTATGTCCCCATTAGAGAAGATGAGCACATTAAAAAAAAAAAAGTATTTCTAAAAATTCTCTATATGCAAGGCTATGCTAAAGGATGAGTCACCGAAATGGATTGCCACCTCTAAGTACCTGAGTGAAAGGAAGACAGAGTCCCTGCATGCAAGGAGCTTACAGTGCGTGTGAGAATGGAATGTCTAAAGAACAAAGCAAAACATACACAAGTGCCGAAAAATATGGTACAGACTAAAAAAATCTTGAGGAGTCAGTTCAAAATGATGGAACGATCAAGAGAAGGAAATCACGGGAGAGGGGGTCTCATCAAAGAGAAGCCTCCAGTTGAGCCTTGAGCAAGGTATAGGATGAACTGCTTGGGTGTTAAGAAGTCATGACAAATGAGCGAAGAAGCAAACATTATAGGCATTAACAGGGTTCATGTGAGAGGTCAGAGCAAAAGGGCTGCTATAAAAGGCACGGAAGGCTGACAGAGGACTTTGAAAACCACGTTAAGGAAACTCTTAGAGCAGGGGTCAGCAAACCTTTCTCTGCAAAGGACTGGATGGTAAATAATTTAGGCTTTGCAGGCGATGTGGTTTCCGACATAGCTACTCAACTCTAAAGCAGCCATGGACAATATGTAGACAAATGAGTGTGGCTGTGTTCCAATAAAACTTTATTTATGGACACAGAAATGTCACAAAATATTACATTTAATAGTTACACTAAAAAATATAAAAGCCATTCTTAGCTCATGGGCCATATAAAAACAGGTGCCAGGCCAGACTTAGCCTATGGGCTATAGTTTGCAGACCCCTGTCTTAGATACCTAAAGCGGGAAAAGTTAGAGATTAGGAGACTTTCATCCTGGAGAGAGTTGATGAGAATGAGTGTTGTGGATATGAAGGTTCAACATCCTGGAGGAAGGACTGATAATAATTCTTACTAAATATGGGGGCTAGAGATATTGGTTAAAGACAACCTGAAGAGTACAAACCTGAGGGTAAGAAGATGGTACCACTGACAGAATGATAGAAATGAGGAGGCCAAGAGGAGGCACCAGCGTGTTTGAGAGTTTGAGACGATGTGTATTTATGTAACATGTTAAGCTTCAAACTGATGGCAGCATCTTTAAATGGAATGTTCTGAAAGTAACTGACTAGGACTGAAAAACAAAAACAAGAGGAAGGTCAGCGCTGGAATGCAGATTTGGAAACTTTAGCAGGAGGTTATAGTTGAACCTCTGAGAGTGAGTGAGCTCTCCAAGAAGGAAGTACAAAGTCCTTGACAAAGGCCAAGGACAGCACTTCAAGCCAATTCATAGAAGAGGCTTCATTAAAAGAGAAGAATGGTCAGTGAGGTGGGAGAAAAACAGTGTTACGAAAGCCAAAAAGAAGGTCCAGAAAGTGGATCTAATCAACTGTGACAAGTACAGCAGAATGGTTAAAAAAGATGAAAATTAAGGAAATACATTTTATTCATCTGTGATGGTCACTGGCAATGACCAGACAGGTTTTGGGGGGGGGGGTTGGTAGTGAAAGAAATACCATGCAGTAAATGAAAGAGGAAATGATGGAGAGAAAATGGAAGCAATACACGAAATCAAGTTTTCTAGAATTTAATTATGAAAGGGAGGAAATAGGAAGTTGGAAAGGGTTCTAGAGCTTTGGTATATTTTAAAAGCAGAAAGGAAAAAGGCCAGTGAAAAAGTAAAGGATGAACATATTAGAGGAGGATTTAAGTTTTCTTCCAGCAAGAATCCTCCCAATGTGAGAAGGAAGGAAAGCGAGCTCTTCCCTAAGACTGCAGAGAAGAAAAAGATGAATGCAGGGGCAAAGATTCATTGACCTGGACAGAGGAAGACAAAGATGTACGCTCTTGAGACACTCTTTTTACTTTAGAGACAGATTTTCTTCAGTACGAATAAGTCAAATTGATAACAGACCTTTATTATAGATGGCGCTGCATTATTTGTTGTTATAATCGGTTAAATTCTTCTTTTCTACCACTCCAGACCTAGCATAATTAATTATTCTTCCTTTTTTCCATCATTCGTTAAGGTTCTAGAGCCTGTTTAAACCTGCCAACATTATTAACATAACTAAACTTTATTCTGGTATCTTTTTTACCCCTCAAAATGTATATAACTGTTTAATTTAATATCCATGAGGCAATCCATGGAATGTTGGCAAGGCAATGGTTAACTGTAGTTAATTATCCAGCCAGTGTCTAGACCACTATTATTAAACATTCATACTGTCAACTTTTGCAATTTCAGATTGCTGATTGATTTTAAAACCAAGAGTTCGCATTTTTTGTTCAAGAAAGAAAAAAGAAGAATAAACTAAGACTGACCACCATAGAATAACATATATGCCTCCTGCAAAATGCTATCAACCTTTAGAATTGAGTGTTAGAAAAAGATCTTCAGTCTTATGATGAGATGCCAACAAAAAAATGACAGCAGCTGTCAAACTTAAGTTTGCGTAAAATCTATGCGTTTGGGGTTCATTCAGTATTGGTCTAATTTTAATATGTGTGAAAGGAGCCTAGAAGATGTACTTTTCAATAATTTTGATATTTTCATCATAAATATTTAGATAAAGAAGACAGAAAACTCATCTTCTTTAGACAGACAGTTCAGGGTAAGACTGTCCATAATCTTAACTATCCCTTTCCTCCCAAGTCACATGTATTTTTGTTAGAACTAAATATATCACACTCTTGGCAGCTCCCTTGCTTGCTTCCAACCCATTCTGAGTTTGAATTTTCTGCATGACTGAGTTCACCTCCAAACTATGAAAAATAAAAGTTTCCTCACTATTTAATAGATGTGTAGGATACAGTATCACTCAGATGATATATGTTTTTATAATAGGCACTTGACTCATTCAGGGTCATGCGAGCAATGGACTTCTTTAAATGTGATTACTGAAAGCAGAGCAATTCATACCATACTCTTCATTTTAAGAAGTAAAAAAGGAAAATGGCCACTTAAAGCTCGTGCTGTGCTGGTCAGCCCTGTGTCTCCACTTGAAGGTGCAAAATGGCTCACCTGCTAGAAGGTCCTCTCAAAAACCTATTTCTATCAGAAATGAGCTCCTTATCACACATGAGCAGCAAGCAAATACTATAAAACAGTATGAACTATTTAACATTTTCAAAGACTGACCCATCTAAGGATCTACAAAGAAAATCTAAGACCTTAGGGATCTCAGGGTTTTTAGGGGTAAAAAAAAGAGATGCAGACCCTGACGGCAGAACAAGGTCCTAAGAAAAGGATTCCATGTAATCCGAAAATTCCAAGTGTATTTGTATAGAAGTACGCGAATTTTCAAATCAGTGCAGCATCCTGTTTTTTATTTAAAGGTTTAAGGTTTTCATTATACATGTACCTGACGTAAAGGACTCTTCCTGCGTTTCTGGAGAAACTGAAAAATGAAAAACTAGCTCCTAAAGCTGTATCATGTGCGCAGCGAGCCTTCGGTAAATGTTAGCTGATTAAACATTAGTCAGAGATGACAAGGTGGGCACCAGGGAGAGAAGAACCATTTCCGAGGAGACAGTGTGTTTCAGCTACAGGCAGGGCGACCGCAGCGACGCCAGGGGGGACAGGACGACCCGCCGCTGAGCCTCCCGGTAGACGGTGCCCTGGGGGGGTCCCGGAGAAGGGGTCTCCGCAGAGTGCGGCGAACAGCCGACCCGCCTAAGGCGCGCCGGGGATCTCGCTGGGTCACCGCGGGAAGACTACGTGGCCAAGAAAACTCTGAGGACTTGGGCTGAGGATAGTGGGGGGAGTCCCCGCGGCGGTCCCGCTTTGGCCGCCATACGGTGTCCCACCGCGTGTGCCCGCGCGCCACTCCAGCTGACTCTCCAGCGCCGAGGCGGGCGCGCAGGCAACTGAGAGAAACGGCGGTGCCCGCCCGTGTACCCCGCCAGCGCGCGCACGCGGGGAGGCCCCGCCCCACCAGTCCCCTCCCTCCCAGTGATTGGCGGTTGGGCGATGGGGCGGAGTAGGGCCAGGGACGTCATTGGCCACAATCCACAATCACTCAACAAGCCAGGGAAGGGAGGGGCCTCTTCAGGGAGGGACACGACTGCCAGGCTTTTTCAAGGCCGCCAGTCGCCATCTTTAGCTAGCTTTTTTTTCTGTTTTGTTTATTCGCTTTAGTTCTTTGTTGCTCACAAAGCTGCATGTACTGGGTTATAAGTATAGTGGCCCCAAATCGATCTCATACATTTGGTGGCTTTTAGTTTCTGCTGGCCTTAGTTACAAATCTTTCAGATACCACTAGCAAGGTAACAGTTGCCCTTAGTTCAAAGTTTTCATCTCTAGGGGTCCCGCGGATTCCCAAGCAAAATCAACCGAGTTTAGCTTTGCTTTGCTTTGGTAGGAGGGCCAAGGCAACGATGTATTTGGGGGAGGAATTCTCTTACAAAGAAAGAAACTCAAAGCAAGGACGTTGGCTATGAACCTAAATTCCGAGTAAAAATCAAACAGCCTAGGAAGACAGGGGCTTGGGCTGTGTACTGCTCTATGAAGAGCTCTTTTCCAAGAAGGTAGAAAGTGCATGTGATGACCTCAGTGATTCAGAAAAGAATTAGAAAGAGCGGAACTCCATTAAAAATTCCCAGCACTGTCACCATCACAAAGGTCACGAGACTAACTAGATTTCAAAGATACACAGGTCTAAACTTGTGGAATGATCCACATATGATACAGTATTTATTAAGCACTGTTCTGATTTGTATTGTTAGGGAATAAAACTGCACTGAGTACAGGTAAGAAATCCAGAGAGCCCACACAGGGCTACCCTTCATTATAGTAAATGTCAAGGCCTGTACAAATAATTTTATCGCTGTTGTTAGGTGTCCTAAATACTACTTGAAACTGAGTAGGACGCTAGCTGGGGAATGGAAGTGTATTATTCGTCATACAGAGGTTTTGTTGTTATGAAAACTTAACTCTACAGTAGATCTTTTTTAAAATCCTGGTTGCTGCTTCACTTGTGACATTCCAGTTTCTCCCTCATCACTCCACATACTTCCTATGTTTTCACTCCAATCTGTGAATACAGATTTGAATATAAATATTTTCTGAATGACTCCTAATAGGAGACAGTGGTTCTGTAACAAAATGAAATGAGAATACAGCTCCTGTAACAGGAGGCACAGCTCGGAGCTCATACACTTCTCTCTGTGATTCTTAGCATGGGGAGGTTTTTCATTCCAAAAATGCAACATGATAACCAAATCGCATTTCTTATCCCTCTTACATCTTTTTTGCCTTTGCCTCCTCTTCTCGCACCCCCATCACCACCACCATGAACAGTTTTTGAGAACTGGACCTTACTGGATTATTTTCCTGGTACTTTGCCAGCTGTGGAGCTTTTCAAACAAATCCCAACCTATAAACGACCATTTTGTCAAAAAGCCAAGAGAGAACTTCCCTTCTGAACACACCAACCAAACTACACATAAAGGCCAAAATACACACAGCTGTACATTTAAGAACATAAGACAATAAAAAGCAAAACCACTTAGGCAAAACAGTCACTAAAGAAGGCTTTAAACCACAGACTCAATAAATTGCCTACCCTCATTTGCCAAATGAACTGTATATTCCCTGGCAATTATTTAATTATTCACTAATCTGATACTTTAGAAGAGCAGAAAAATACAGTAAATGTACATAGAATCAAAGTGCCTAAGTATTTTTTTTTGCATAGGATTTCTTCTAAGTTTTAATCTGCACATGAAATCCTGTATGGACCACATTTGGGAATGCAACAGAAAAAAAAAACAAACCACATCTTAGGGGCTATTTTGCACACATAAAAACCAAAGGCAATCGCTTTTGGAAACAAAGTCTGATATGGCACATATACACATACTGTACATATACACAAAGCACAAAACCCCAAGATAAATCTTTAAGAAATTATATGCTTCAAGAAACACACGCGCGCGCGCGCAAACGCATACATACATACACACACATAATGTCCTCACCAAAAATGTAAGACACACTGTAATAAGGGCTTTGACCACCCCCACCTTCCCGGGGAAATGAGTGTCACAATGATAATATAAAAACATTTTTAACCTATTGGCCTTGGACAATTGCCACATTCAAGCCACTTGGTTTTGGCTCTGGGGAGGGTGTGTAAAACGCACGCAAACAGCTTTATGAGAGAGTCTCAAATCTCCAGCGTCTTTCGACTTTGCCTGTGGCAGAAATTTACATTATCCCTTCAGCCCGCTTAAAAAAAAAAAAAAAAGAAATCTGTACTTCCCAAGAGGCTAAATTTTTTTAAAATCCCTCGACCATAAAAATTTACCAGTTCTTAAAATGTGATAGCAAAAAGAAAAAAATCTCTATAAATTTGGCTGGAAACAGTTGTACACGGCCATCCTGCTTCTCAACTTCTTGGTATATTTAAAACCTTGACCAGGAAAAAGAAAGAGGAAGAGAGACAGAAAAAGAAATGGGGGAAAGCGCACATTCCCCTTAGCAACAGTTTCCTCACCCCAGCACTGCTACAGATCTCTATTTTGTTTTTAAAAAAATTTGAAAACACACACAAGATTAAGGAGGAAAAAAAATGGAAAAAGGATACCCGAAGGTCGTATGGCTCTTTGTATTCGTGTGTGTGCAAAAAGGAGGACGCGCGGAACCCGAGCCGGCAAGCCCCGCCCCTCCCCGGACGCCCACCCGGATTGGCCGCCTGCGGCCGCGGGGCGCCCCGCCCGCGAGCACACGCGCGCTGCCCGAGGCGCGGGCCCCTGGGGGGCCCCTAAGGGCCGCCCGACCCCCGACCCCGGCCCCGGCCAGCTCCGACCTCGGCGGCCCCGCTGGCACCTATGCCCTTCTCCACCTCTCTCCCCTTCCTTTCACTTTCTCACCCGCCTCTCCCCATTTCCCATGTTTTTTTCTCAGTGAAACCAGGCCCTAGTTACCAGCACAAATGACAGTCCAGTGAGGAACGCCTTCTGACAATTTGCTAAACTTGGTTAACTAGTCAGTAAAACTGTAGACTGGGATTAAGCATCAAGGACTTACATCCCACGCACTGTGCTCCTGATCTCCAGGTAGAATATTTCCGGGTCACGTCTATTACTTGACACTCCCACCTTTAAATGAGCATCATACAAGTATGTGATATCCTTCAGGTGGAAGATAAAGTAGTGTTACACTTTTGGGGTGGTTTTTTGCCCAACCTTCCTCCCTGATTTTTCCTCTATTTGGCTAACGCTACATTCTCAAGAACAAAAAATGGTCCACCTTTACCTCCTGCATGAAGACCTGGTTGCTTATACCTGGATTTTAAACTACCCGTAATCTGGTCCGTGGCCCCTGTTTCTACTTAGTTCCCACTGCCCTCACCTCTTCACCCCCATATTAATCCTTTGTTCAGGTGGTCTCAGCTACCTGGAGTAACGCTGTCTCCTCTTCTCTGACTAGTCAGTTTTTATCCATTCTTCAGCTGTTTCAGTCAAACATATCACTTCCTACTCTCTTCTCCCATTAGAGTGAACTTCATGCTTACTCATTTCAGCAGCGCTTAACTCTACCTTGATTGGTCCACATATTTTAGTAATTCGCTACTAGTAAATTGTTTGAGATCAGACATCATATCTTAAACTTCTTTTTTCCACTCAGGAACTATTTTTTGGATTCTTACTGCTGCAGCTGGCATTACAGACATTTAGTAAGCACTGAAAAATATCATTTGTAATTAAATGAGTGAATTTTTTTCTAGCAAAGACACGGATTTTGAAACTCAGATCCCACAGGAAGAATTTGCCTTCTATAGTAACTAACAGTTCATGAGCACTTACTGTGCAGGGGCTATTGGGAACACTTTACATGTATTTACGTATTTCATCTCCACGGTAGAGGATAGGTACTGTCATTATCCTCACTTTGCAGATGGGACTAACGCACAGAGAGTTATAGTCATTTGACTAAGCTTGTACAGCTAGTAAGAGGTAGACCTGGAGCTTGAACCCAGAAAATCTATCTCTATAACCCAACTTCGTAACCGCTATGTCCCACTGGCTCAGTGGCACAGCTTTAAAACATATTGTTATCTGATTTCATCCTCACAGCCTTCTGTAAGACAAATGGCCTGAACACTTCTAAAATACCAATGTAATGAAGCCACACACAAAGGTGAGAAGACAATAAAGAGACTTAATCACTAAATACAAAATATGATCCTTGATTGAATATGGGTCAGGGAAAAAAAAACTATAATGGACACTACCAGGATAACTGGGGAAAACTGAATATGGTAAATGAAATGTATGAAATTGGATAATGTGACTGCATCAGTCTTAGGCAAGTTATTGGCATCCCCATTTTATAAGATACAGAGATCAGAGAGAGCTTACTACAAGGTCTCACGGCCAATAAATAGGTGGCTGACCTGGACCCCTAAGCCAGCTGTCTTTTTCAGCCCCCCACATTTCACAGTCACTCAGGCCTCCTCCATTCACCTTTTGGTTCTCAAAGTCCAGGATGCTCTTGGTAGGATCTGGTTCTCAGCAGAAAGGCTTATTGCCTCCAGTTGTTGTTTTTGTCCTAGCAGCACCCTGGCTTAGGTGGTAACCCAGGCAACAGCTTTGCTTGTTACATGTAAATAAGGTGAAAGTGTTGATATTCTTAAGGGTTATAGACTTTCTGTGTTTCCTTTCCCATGTTTTCCATTAATTAAAAACAAAAAAACCCAAGAAAACAATACAAGCCAGCCAGGAAGTCACTAGGAAAACATTAACTTTTGATAGGAACATACTAGGACATCTCTTACCCTCAAGTGAACAGGTGATCATTTTCAGAAATGTTAGAATGAAGGGAAAACAGAATTGTTGATGATTATTATAATCAACATTTACTGAAGGTTTACTTGATGCCAGTCAGTCTCTTTCATTTAATCAAGTCCATGAGATAAATACTATTATATTGCTTCTTTTACTAATGACAAAACTGAGACTTAGGGAAGGTGGCTTACCTCAAGGTCATGGAGCTCATTAAATGGTAGAGCCAGAACTTGAATCCAGGTCTCCTGACTCCAGAACCTGCACCCTTGACCATTCATGATTCTCTGCCTAAAGTGAAATCTATTCTGCGTTGTGGGTGTAGCTCAGTGGTAGAGCGCACGCTTAGCATGCATGAGGTCCTGGGTTCAATCCCCAGTGCCTCTATTAAAAAAATAAATAAAATACTGCATTAAAAAAAAAATCCACTCTGCCTCCCTATGTTATCCTCTTGTGCTCTCTTGTTCTGAGTCCATGAAAGACAAGCTGTCTTCCCTCTGATCATCAATAGGTTGCTCATAACCCCCATACAACATCTCCTGGGATGTATCTTTAATTGTGAGTCCATTTTTACAAAGGTCAGAGTTAAGATGGAAAAGCCATTTCTTTTTAAGTTTCTTTTTTTCCCCTAATGGTCACAAGGGAATATTTGGTAGAAAATTTGAGTAAACCATTTTTGTGCTATAAGGTAATGAGAATAGCAAAAAAATGTACCTTTTCCATCTAAAATAAAATTACATGTTTAAATTCTAAAGCATTTGAGATTTCAGGTGTTAAATTTCACAGATGACTTGTCGATTGAGGAAAAGCTACTTATTTAGCTTTGAATCAAGCAGATCTCTTTAGTATTTTAAGCTGTTTCTGTTTAGTGAGATCCCAGAGGGGCCTCCCCATACAGTAAAATCTAACTTCCCCTGGCGCGAGGCTGGGAAGCTGTTCCTGACAGTCATTCATTACTACACCCGAGAACATTTGAGAACAGTAGTGGAAGGAAATCCTGGAGCCAGTCGGGAAAGTGTCCTCAGAGACACTGGAGAGGGAAGTACCTGTGAGAGTTGGGATTTGAAAGAGGTTACAGAAAGGTATAAGATAATGCAAAGGAAAATAGAAGGAAGAGAGGCATGCAGCATGGAATAGTACTCAAGGAAGAGTGAAGAAAAAGCTTTATGTTGTAGCAGGCGTGAAGGTAGATTAGATTTTAAAATAAAAAAGTTATGAATTGGACTAATTATTACATGCAAAATAAATTGTATAAACAGCTTTAAAGACCAGTAAAAAAGAATAAATACAACAAATCAAAATGCAATAAAATAAAAAATTATAAATAGATAAATGCAAAGAAAGAGGACAAAGAGGAGAAGAAAGATAGATGCCAGCTAATGTGGGCAGAAGAAATGACAGAATTTGACTACTGTGTAGCACAGGGAACTATATTCAATGGCTTGTAGTAACCTGTCATGAAAAAGAATATGAAAAAGAATATATATGTATGTATAACTGAATCCCTATGCTGTACACCAGAAACGAATACAACATTGTAAATCAACTATACTTCAAAAACAGAAAGTTAAAAAAAAACAAAACGGAATGACAGAATTTGAAAAACCAACTTTGCAATCACCAATGCCAAAACTGATTCAGGAAGAATCATCAATGGATGCTAAAACCAATGGGTGCAAGATTGTGGGAGTACAGGATATCCACATGATCTCAAATAATCATTCTACTTATCATTAGAGTTAATTAATTACTAATTAATTACAAAGAGCAAATATACCTTTATACTGGAGAAACCTAGCAAGCAAACTTCAGCATCACCGATAATGAAACAAACTGACCTTATGTGCCTCCAGGGGCAGTGCAATGGGACGTGCACAGCATCGCCCAGGCAATGTTCTTGCTAAAAATGTTTAACCTGAATCTAATCAAGAGAAAAGCATCAGACAAGTCCAGATTGCACAGGACAAATGATGCTCTGTACTCTTTAAAGTATAAATGTCATAAAAGACACATTCACATATGAGGGCCTATTCTAAATTAAAGGTAATTGAAAAGACATGATAATTAAATGTGATGTGTGAGCCTTGATTGAATCCTGGATCAGGGGAAAAAAAGTATAATGGACATTATTGGGCCAGTCGGGGAATCTGAATACAGACAGGGTATTAGATAATATGACCATAGTAATGTTAAATTTCTTGGTGTGATAGTGGTACTGTGGTTTTGTAAGGGAGTATCTTAGTTCTTAAGAAGGAGACACATTTAGAGGTGAAGTGTCATGATCTCTGTAACTTTCAAATGATTCAGTAAAATACTTTCTTTTTCAGTAAAATATTTATTAATAAATAAATGGATAGATAGATATGAAGCAAATGTGGCAAAATAACAATTAGTGAACGTATATGAAGGGTATATGGATATTCATTGTACTATTTCAAATTTTCTGAAGTTTTGAAGCATTTCAAAATTTAAAAATGGATAAAATTTTTTGCTTTAGATACTTAGATTCAGCCCTTTCTCAAGACAAGGAAATGGTCTCATGGACTCTGAGATTCTCTGATTTATTTTAGAACTCTGTTATAATGCTTCAGAGAATTCCAAAGTGCACGTTAATGAACACCACCTAGGATGTCAAGGCATTTTGTTTAAACAGGTGGAAGAAAAAATCAAGTGGCAACAATTCTAGATTTTGAAGGAAACCAAAGCCCAAAGAAAAGTGGCTTCTCTTCATTTTTGGGTGTGGAGTTGATGATACAAGTTACTCCCTTTTACCATCAACAATCAGTCAATTAGTCCTTCCCTGGTAAAGAGCAACTCACTCATGTACCTGACATCCAGGAACCAGGCTTGGGTCTTCCCTAAGCCTCTGCCCATGGACGGAAAAGAAAACAAAATTTAAACAAAATATGCTGAAGGAGATGACCTACAGACCTATAGCTGGAGCTCGGTTTTGCAGGAGCTGACCGTATTTTGTGTGAAACGAATCCTGCCATTGGCAGAGGAAGATGACAGGACTGCAGGATCCAGGCAGAGTGCGAATGGGCAGGAATGTGTCTCAAAACTGCCTTTTTTTTTTTTTTTAAGCAGTCTAGGGTCTTGTTTTTTTTTCCCCCAATTATTTCATCTATTGGGGGGGTAGGTAATTCGGTTTATTTATTTATATTGACGGAGGTATTGAGGATTGAGTCCAGGACCTTGTGCATGCTAAGCGTGCACTCTGCTGCTGAGCTATATCCTCCCCCTCAAAACTGCTTTTTATGACACTTCATTGTAGTCATTTATAAGGAGGGGGTGGCATAACATTTTTAAAAAATTCTGAAAGAAAGCAATCTTACTTTGTCTTAATTTAAATATTAATATAATGCTTCATAGTATGTCTAAGAGCAGAAAACAGCATCTTGAAATTTAACAGTAATAGAGAGTCACAGTGCTTAGAAGGGTAAGAATCACTGGCATAAAGACACCATAGTGAAATCCTTCCTTCCTTCATTCATTAAAAATACACTTACTACATTATCTCTAATGAGTAGCCTGCACCACGTTAGACCTTGGGGAAATAAACAAAACGAATAGTATAGTGAGTGTTTAACCGAAAAGGAAGACAGATGTCATGAAACAACCAGAGACCCTACATAGATGCTCTTGGATGTAGTGCATACAGTCAAGGACCACACGTGGGCTCTATTGACTCAAGCCTGATTCACCTTTATGTGCATTTTCTCTTTTGGAGGGTACTTAGAGAGATAGGACTATGTTTAATCTGTTGTTCTGGTTTAAAATGCTCCACTGCTTTCTTTTCTATAGGTTAAGCGGTGAGTGCAGCCTCAAGACTCAAGACAAACAGAGTGATTATGAGCCCTCCCACAGAACCCTGGTGCTCAGGGGATTCCCTCTAAACAGACAACCCTGCACATCACTACTCCAGATGAGCTGCCATGAGAAAAGGGCCTGTGCATTGTGAAACTCTGTATGTACAGGGAAGCTTGGAATGTCTGTTTTGTGAACCTAAAAATAAAACATTAAAAGGTACTGAATCTGTGATCCTGCCTCACTTACCCTGCTCCTCTTATGAAAGAGGTTTCTACTTTTCTGTCTTCCCGGCTGGGTTGAGAAGGTGGTTCTGAGAGAGCCCAAACCTTCTTTCCAACCTTGCACAAGCAGGGTGGACATGGGGAGAGTCTTGCAGAATGTAACTGACTGTGACAGTACAGGGGCAGCACGCAGAGGGGCACGTGTGCATTATGTATGGCTGGAGAAATGATCTGTCTCCAGGGGGACATGTTTCACTGCGCATTAGCTTCTAGCCGCTTCCTTCCTCCCTATTTCTCTGCCCACTCTCTCTGTCACTGTCCTTTGGAGTCCCCTTCCCACTCCCTGACCCACGCCCCTCACAGTCCAGCTCTGCCCATCAATGTCTCCATCCATCTTCTCTGCCCCGTCCATCTCACCCTCTCCTCTTAGCTCAGTCTCACTCTTGCTATCCAGGAGTTGCTTTTCTGCTTCTGTCTCTCATTTGTCTCTTGTCTTCTCTAGCTCACTTTCTCACAGTCCATCTGTGTTTCCCTCTGTAATACCAGCTTTTTGGGTACCTGCAGCTAGAGATAACCTTTTCTTGTTACGTTAAAGTCCATAAGCAGCACTCGGTTTATTGATTGATTAGGTTTTATTTAAATTCTGCGGAGGGAAGAAAAGGGAATTTTTATAAAGAGAGAGCAGTGAGAAAACATGAAATCAAGCAAAGGGAGAATGGAAAAAAGGCGCAGCCTGAGAGGAGGTGGCAGGGGAGTTGCGAGGTGGGCATTAGAAGAGGTTGAACCCAAGGTGTCTTTATTTCCTTTCAAATAAACTGGGTTGGATATTCATGGCTGATGACAGCTAAGTCTGGGTCATAAAGGGTTAAGCATCAAGTTAGGCCTGGCACCTAATGCAGAGGCAAAGCTTTAGGGAGAAATGAGTTGGGTTAAATAAACCCAAGAAGCTGATGTGGGTAGAATTTCTTCTGCCTGACCCATTAACAACCGCGAATGGGACATTTTAGAAATAATTGTTACTGAAATGCTTCAGTGGGGCATAGCCCCGGGAAGCAAGAACTTGGCTCTGAGGCCAGGCCTGGGGTGCACTGCAGGGATGCATGCGGACAGTAGGCTGAAGGGGGCAGGGCGGCCTGGGTCAGGCAGCGGGTGGGAGCAGCTGCTGATCAGGGCAGTTCTGATTGCTGGGTTTGCTCTCTCCTCTTGCCCATTATAATTAAAGCTTTCCCAGTATGATTCTGGCTTCCTAAAGGGGAGCTAGAATTTAAAAAACAAACAGGAAAACAAACAAAAAAAACAGCAGAGATGCTTGGTTGCCATATACGTATGTTTTAAATCATAATGCTCTTAATCCTGTCTTGAGGTTACTGCTGCTGGTCAGTTTCAAAGCACCTAATCTACTGCTGGAGCCCTAGTAGGAGGGGCTCTTAACAGAACAATCAAAACAAACGGAAAATGAAATACTTAACTGTACTCACCAAATCACATGTGCTCATGTAAAATCATCATTGACCCAACCAGCCAACGCTCCCCTAGTTTCCCTCCACCTTTCTTTACTTTACTGCCTTTCCATCCACCTCTTGCTCTCTCCCCTGACAGACCATACAGAACCCATGGACCAGAATAAATCAGTTGTTTTATTTCCCCTCAAAGGATGTAACTTTCCACTCCCCAAATGGCTTTGACAGTTTTCTCATTTGCTAGCTGAGGAGGATATCAAGAGACATTGACCTTCTGGTTTTGCCTAAAGAGGCAACACTCAGTAACTATCAGGCTTCAGTCCCTGATTTGCTTTAACTAAGTCCTTCCTCCCTCCTCCCCATGTTCTCACCTACCTTTTTGCCTTCCCTCATGGACATTCTACTCACCCCATGGGGCACTGCTGCTCCCTGTAGCCTTCCCTTGCCTGGTGTGGAGATGCCAGAGGCCCACCTGTCTTCAACCCCACAGCATCCCCTACCAGCAAGAGAAAGCTTGGGGCCCCTGGGAGTGTTTGGTCTCTATTTAATCAGATTAGTCCCATCACCTACCTGGAGGAGTCAGATTTTGGTGTTACTAAGCTATCTGTGGAAGGAGGAGAAATTGTCAGACATCACTTAAAAAGCCCTGGCCCTTGGATGCCTGGGAACTGTTGAGAGAAATTAATCTTCCAGCTATTTAAGGCAATTTCTTTTCCATCATCCTTTGTCAAGAGGACTGCACTGGGAAATGAATCTGATGGGAGTCCCTGAACTGGTACATTCCACTCAACAGCATCTCTCCAACGCCATGCAGCATCCATCATCCCCAAACAAGCAGAGACACAGAACATCACTGCAAAGCCAGCTCCCCACCAGTCCCAGCGTCAAGAAGCTGCGACTGCAGGGTGGGTATCATTGGGCCTAGAGACCTGCAGTTTTCCTCCGCCTCTGCTCTACTTTTCCAGAAAACCCACCACAAATTGACCTTTTCCAGTGAGCGAGTCTTTCTCTTATCCAGGATCTAAGAAGGCAGAGACACAGGGATATGCCAAAACACGAGACTGTAGGTTGTATGTCTTCTTGCCTGAACATAGGCTCAGCCAGTGCAAAAGAGGTATTTACATTAAACAGCTAGCCCACTGCAAAGCCAGGTGTGAGACAGCAACAGGGCAAGGATAGTATTGTTTCCAGATAATCTCTTCTCTCCAGACTAAATTTTCTGTCATGGGCTAAGAGACCACGGAGTCTCATGCTCTCTGGGGTCCTATAAAAGAATTCCAGTCTTCAGCTCTTTTCACCCTCAAGGTTATTTCCTATGGCAGTTATTTTCAAATTCCTTGGGGTTCTAAGAAGTGCCAGGGAGTATGTGTATGTATGGGGTATGTGTGGGAAATGGCTGGAGGCTGAGGCACTAGACCCTCAACTCGACTTCAGTCTGATTTGATTTCTTCCAGGGGCTGGGATTTCTCTTAAGAGTTCATTTTTAAAAAAAGTGTTCTGAATTTTTTTTTTTTTTTTTTTTTTAGTTCTAGTTTTTTAAAAGGTCTGCAAACCACTGTCCTAAATGAGAGGAAGACGACTGTCTGTGCCCTGTCATAGCCAGGCACCTGCCGAAGGCTGCACAGAAGGGGGCTGCTGCGTGGCTCCTGCCTGCTGATTGTCGAACAGGTCCAGGTCCATGCTGGCAACTCCCCGACTCCAGGGGCAGTGGAGGCACTTTTCAGCAAAATGAATCTCCTCAGGTATGAGAGTCATTTGTTTTCCAAACTCCCTTCTCCGATCTCACTAATTCCCAATTTCCCTGCATTTGACAAATGCAATTAACAAGCCTCGATCAGTTCCTGGCCAACAGCCCTCATCAATCAATACAGACGGTGAGAGGCTGATGGGGGGAGGGAAGGTGCGCGAAGGGAAGGTAGCTGTGGTGTGGGGGACAAGAGGCTTTACCCCTCAGTTTCTGTGGATGACCCTACCCAAACTCTCAGCCTCAAAACAGGACACTGTGTTGTCACCCTCACCACTTTCTCCCTTCTTGCAAATCAATACAAAGCAGTGTTGTTTATGCCTTCCTCTCCCATTTTTTGAAGGTTTCTCTCAACCTCCTCCATCTCCCCTATGTCAAGGTCTTCTCTTTAACAGAAGGCCTTGCCATTTGCTGCCACGGGGTTTGAGAAGCCCCTCAGTGCTGGGTGTGATAAATCAGCCATCTCTCTGCTCTCAGCAGGACCTCTTCCCCACCCACACGTTCCAGTGACAATTTGGTATTGCTTCCTGCCCAGGAGGCTGTAAGTCCACCATCATCTCCATCTCCCACACAAACACACTGGAGGGCCAAAAGGACAAGGATCACCAACCTAGTGGTCACTACTGCTTTCACACATACCTCTTTACCCTCTTCCCAGGGTCAAAGCCCAACTGGTTTACCTTCCTAACTGGTTCACCCTCTTCTGCCCTGCATGTAGCATTGGCCTCCCTTCCCCCACCACAGGAGGAGAGCTTTCTCCTCTGCAGCTCTGCCTGGTACAGCCCTGTGCATCTTTCCACCTCATCAACTTTTCATCTCTTTGCAAACAGAATTGGGAAGTCTCTCCCTCCTCCCTGCCTCTCTCTCCTTCTCCGTTATTAGCATCATGAGTGGGGACGTTAATGTATTCACTAGACAATGTCTTCACACCACTGTTTCCTGTAATTACAGTCACTTCCCTCCCACTGTCCTGGCTTATTTAACTATAAAGTGCTTGGAGGAGGGACAGTGTGGACAAAAGACACAACACGGGCTGAGGTCAAGTAGTGTAATGTTAACATCCAAGAAAGTAAAACAAATAATTACTTCTGCAGCAGCTCATTAACTGGTAACACATAGAGGTCAATGCACCAGAGCTTTAAAAAAAATGATCGATACAATAAGGGACCCCTTCACTAGAGGATGGCGAGCTATATCCACATTACCAACAACAGTCAGCCCAGGAAATGCAAGCAACCACACCCACCCTCCTTCAGGGGGAAGATCCACTATACTTGTCATGTAGATCAGCTACATTGTCACTGGACACTCGAATCCAGCCATCCTCCCGGACGTGGTAGAGGTTGACCGCACCTCCTGAGTAGGCATCTCTGTAGGTGGCTTGGTAGATGGCTCGACGGGCCAGATCATAGGCCTCTTCCACTTCCAGATCATAGGAGTAACCCCGATCCATGACCCCATAAGCATACACAGAGCCAGAACCTACAGAGAAGGCGGCCCCCGAGATCCGGTTCCCTTCGCTGTCCACATAGTAGAGGCCTGTATAGAGAGATGAGGTTAGCGGGGAAAAGTGACCACCCCGTCTGACATCTAATTCATCCTCCAAGGCAATAGTTTCCCAATTCTCCTGAAACCCAGGGGAGACCAACAGAAATACAAGAAAACAGCACTTTCACAAAGTTACTTAAAACAAAAAGGTGAAGAAATTAAACTAGAGGGGAGGGTAGAGCTCAGTGGTAGAGAATTTACTTAGCATGCGTGAGGTCCCGGGTTCAATCCCCAGTACCTCCATTAAATAAATCAAACAAACAAACAAATAAATAAACCTAATTACACCTCCCTCCAAAAGTAAAAAAGAAATCACACTAAACATTAAGACCTCAGGATTCTACATATACCACCCACCTCACCTCACATTACAATAACATTACAGAAGCCTTGTCTGCTTCTGTACAACCAAAAAGCAAGTATAATTCAAATGACTTAGAGCATAGAACTTCAGGCACTGTGGAAGATGTTTAAAACAATCCTAACTCTCAGAGTTTAGACTAACTAGGGGACAAGGCATACATCACAGAGTAGAATAAAGCTTAGCGTTCTAAATCATATTGTAAAGACCTGAACTGTCCAATATGGTAGCCATATGTGACTACTGAGCATTTGAAATGAAGCTAGTACCATATGCTGGAATAATATTTTGGATCTAGTGGGTTAAATATATTATATTATTAAAACTAATTTTCCTTTTTTACTTTTAATTTTAAAAATGTGGCTACCATAACATTTAAAATTATATGTATGGCTCACACTATATTTCTATTGGACAGTGCTGGTATAGACCAAGAGTTCGTCAGGCCAACTGCCTATTTTTGTAAAGTTTTACTGGAACACAGCAGCATCCATTAGTGTATATACTATCTGTGACTGCTTTTGTGCTAAAACAGCACTTACGTAGGTGAGACAAAAAACATAGCCTGCAAGCCTAAAATATTTACTATTTGGCCCTTTATGAAAAAGTTAAGTCAACCTCTGATATAGACAAAAATTTAGACAAAGATTTTAATAAAATTTTTATCAATTCCAACTGCCTGCTGTAGGAAGTGGATTGGTGGGGCACAGGAGAGATGAATTTGTTAGTTAACAGAGAATCACTGAAAGTATTTGAGAGCTGGAAGTTTAAATATGAATTTGATGACAAAGGCAACCAGTTGGAGAGGTCCAGCATGCATCAAAGGGGAAAATTATCCAGAAAGTGACTAGCTGTATTCCAGCTTGACTAAAGGGAGATTCAAAACTGGCTGAAGAAAAACTAACATCAGATACAAGACTCAATTTCCTGGCAAGGTTTTTATATACTGGAAAGAAAAACAGGCTAAGGAATTTCTTTTCAGAGATGACACCAGTACCTAGGTGATTCCATCAAGCAAGGAAAGGAGATGTGTCCCAAAGGCCCCTCCTAGGCCAAGGACTCCCTTATGAAAAAAAGTAAAGAGAAATGACTAACTTTTGAGTAGTTACTTAGTTTCGCTGTCCCATGTAATAGCTACCAGCCACATGCGGCAGCTAAGCACTTGAAATAGGGCTAATGACATATGCCGAAATGATAATATTTTAGTTATTCTGGATTAAATGAACTGTTAAAATTAATTTCACCTATTTCTTTTCACTTTTTAAATATGCCCACTAGAAAATTTAAAATTGCACATGTGGATTATGTTATATTTCTATTAGGCTGCAATGAGTAGAATTTTTATGTCTATTACTCAGTTTAATTCTCAAACAACTTACCGTTGCAGATCTTACCGTTTTATAGGTGACCGGAAGGAAAAACATTAGGTGCCAGCCAGACACTACATGCTTTACATGTATTACCTCATGGAACCTATGTCACAGATGATAAACAGCCTGAGCAAATAAGCACCCTGCCTAAGGTCAGACAGGTGGTCAATGATGCAGCTGATCTACCTCGGTGCCCTTTCCTACACTACAGTCCTTCCTTGAACAAAGAGAAGGAAAGACTGAGAAGTAATCAACACATCCTCAGCACTGACAGCTCTTTCATTCATCTGTTCATCCAAGCCCTCCTTCTGTAGTGACAGCCTAAGAATCACGTGGTTGCAGCTTAACTCACCAGGGCCTCTCTTATCCCAGCCACAGATCATGGTGCCCATGGACAGACCCATGCCTTTATATTGATACACCATGTTGGCAAGCAGCTTGGAGGCAGCTGCTACCGAGATGCGTTCCTTGTTTCGAAGCTCATAGATTCGACATTGCCGAGCCAACAGCCGCTCCCAGAAGCTGCAATCGGCTGCACCCCCTGCCATGGTGCCCAGCAGGTAGGGGTTGATCTCTATCACCTTCTTTACTGTCTGGGAGGCAATGTAGGCACCCGCTGTGGCCCGAGAGTCCGCTGCAACAATGACTCCATGGAGAAACTGTTCAGAGGGAGGAAACACAAAACAGGCCACGTCAGACCACAAAAACATCACCTTGACATTTTTCCATGCATCAATGCAAACCCAGAACATCTCTGTCTCTGCCTTTTTATATATACCTCACAACATACTTTTCCACATATTAGGGTCACCAGAACTTTACATCAGTCCCTTGGCATGGGTACAACCAGTATCACCTTCACTTTACGGCTAAGGAAACAGGTTCAATGAGAGCAAATGACTTGCCCAAGATCATAAAGATAGTTTTTGCAAAGCTGAGCCAGGAATCCCAATAGTCTGGCTCCTAGTAAAGCGCTCCCTCCCATCAACCTTCCCTCTCAAGCCACAGCGTTTCGGTTACCCTGGCCTATCGGGGCCACCCAGTTTCCAAAACCTTTGGTGGTTACAACAACCTTCCCTCTGCCGGTGTTCACTTCTGCGGCCTAACCATTGCTGGACAGGAGCAAACTGGAGTCGCCTAGGAACCAACCCAAGCAGCCTCGGGCTCCTTTTCCCACTTACCCAGCCTGGCCCCCGCCCCCCGCCCCTCGCCCCTCTCCGGCCAGAGCGAGAACCGAGGCTTCCCCGGGGCAATGAGACAGCGAAACCGCCAGAGTCCGGGTGAGAGGCCCGAGCCTCCGCTTGGGCTTCGCAGCCGCAACCACCGCGGGTTTCGGTCTGGCTGGGAGGCCAGGAAGGGCGCGGGCGCGCGGGACTGAGCCCGGCGCGGCGGCTGGGTCCGCACCTTGAAGGCCAGGGTGGTGGTTCCATGAAGCATTTCGATTCTTGGCTCCTCTGGGACACCCCAGCTGGGCGCGGCCAGGCTCAGCCCATCGCTGGGACTCCCTGGACCTAGGTCCAGTAGATCTGCACGACCCCCGAGTCCGAAAAACCCGCGCCGGTTCACGGGTAGCGGCCTCTCCAACACGCTGGCCAGCGCCATGTCTACTAAGGGCAAAGGGAACTGCCTGCCAGAACGCCTAGCAAAAAACGGCCGGGCAACGCCTCACCGTCCCGGCTTCACTCCCTATTAAATCCATCCCTGGGAGGAGCCATTTTAACTCCTGGCAGCCACGCCTCCAAAAGGAAGAGGCAGATGCAAGTGACTGTTTTCACCGAGGAGGAAAAAATAAATGACTTCACTACCCGTAAATTATGAAGGGATGTGGCTGCCATCTTAACTCTGGTCACGCAAGCAGCACGGGATTAGATTAACCTCAAATTCATAGGAAGCAATTGAAAATGTCCATGTTGAGGGAAGGAAGCGGGGGCGGCCATCTTTGAGAAGGGCGTGACTGGTTGAAAATCTGTTCTTAACCGGTAGCGATAGATCGGCCCCGCCCCGCCCGGTGTCCAAGTAACTCTAACTTCTACTGCTTCAGCACTCTATTAACGCGCCTGAAGTTTCCATTTTGTTTAAGGGCACTCTAATACTAAGTAAAATAATGCTCTATTCTGAGATCATTTTCCTATGAAGTTAGTTAAACCACAGTAATTTGTGCTAAAAAGCGCAACAAAATAAATGTGCTGTATCACTTGTTGTATGATAGCATCAGTCGCCACACTAGCCACGTTCTCTAACAGTAACCAATTTTTAAGATTGTCTTTACTCCCAACCTCTGGTGGAAGTTCTAACAAGTAATGGATTGACCCAAAGGCAGGCAGAAGAATTAAAAAAGGGAAGGCAAAGGGCCCAGTTAATCTACAGATTGGATTCTCAGTTCAGTTACTGAATAACTGAGTCAATGGTAATTTACCATTTCAGAGCCTGGAGGAGAGCTGAAGCTCCATAAAGATGTACCAAGAGGTTCTCTGACATGAGCTTGCTAAGACGAGCTCTTTTTCAGTTATGTGCTATATTTGATTGTCTCTCCCTCTCTCCACCCACCTTCATTTTTGAACCCTCTTGGGAACCATAACAAGCAAGGAAGTGGGCAAATGTATGAAATGTTGCCTCCTGCCTTATGGTTCTATGAAGTCAGTGTCTGGCCTTCCCTGTTGGATTCCAGCAGCAATATCCGTCAATATCTAAATTCTACTTTCCTCTTGATGCCCAGCTCAGCCCCTCCTCTTCCCAGCAGACTCTGCATGTGTTGCATTTTTAATACTGAGATTTGGCAACCCTTTCCAAGCCCAACCATCAGAATGTAATGAAGCAGAAGATCTTTATGTGGGTCTCACACTTGGATGGTGTGGAAAATGCAAAATACCACTGTTTATTGAGCACATACTATTTTGCAGTCACACTCGCAGTGCAGCTAGTTCTCCTGACTTCTCTCAGTGGTTCTTTCACCGCCACTAATGGCATTTGTACCTCTCTTAAGGCACTTTCACATTTTACCTGGTTATACGCATACATTTATCTTCTGCTGGATTGTGAGCTTTTAAAGACAGGCATTTCTCTACTATTCATCTCTGAGCCCACTGTATGCTTCATACATGTTTGCCAAAAAAATACATGAAAGAATGACAATAATGTTCTCCCAGTCACGGAGACTTGGAGCTCTGGCTGATCTTTGACAACTCCCCTTCCTTTCCTCCATATCCAGTAAGTTGCCAAGTCCAGTTGAATCTTCCTCTACAACACTTCTCACATTCTTTTTTATTGCAACCTAATACCACCTCTGGCTTCTTATCTCCTCACTCCTGAACTACTGAAATAATCTTCTAATTTTTCTGGGCCCAAACTGTACTCTCTAATTTATTCTGCACAGCACGAGATTGATTTTCCTAAAACACCATCTTGATCTTATCACTTGCCTGCTTAAAAATGGTCTGTAAGTTTCAGCTCCTCATGGCATTCAAGGCCTTCCATGACCTGTTCCCAATTTACCTTACATTAGTTCTCTGCTCCAAGACCCCTACTCAGGGAGACCTCAAAAATGAGAGGTACAAATGATAAGTGCTGCTCTTGGTGGGAATATAAATTGGTGTAGCCACTATGGAAAATACTATGGAGGTTCCTCAAAAGGTTAAAAATAGAAGTTCCATATGATCTAGTAATCTCATGTCTGGATACTTACCCAAAGGAAATGAAGTCACTATCTGGTAGAGATATCTGCACCCCAGTGTTCATTGCAGTGTTCTTCACAATAGCCAAGACATGGAAACAAAATCCATCATCAATGGTTGAGTGGATAAATAAAGTGTTACATATGTGGTGGAATATTATTCAGCCACAAAAAGAAGGAAATCTTGTCATTTGTGACTACGTGGACGAAACTTGAGGTCATTATGCTAAGTGAAAGTATTCAGGTGGAGAACGAAAAATACTGAATAATCTTACTGATATGCAGAATCTAACAAAGCCGAACTCTTAGAAACAGGAAGTGTATTGGAGGTTGCCAGAGGCAAAAAGTATACAAACTTTCAGTTATAAGAGGAGTCAGTTCTGGGAATCTAATGTACAGCATGGAAACTATAGTTAACAATCCTCTTGTATACTTGGAAGTTGCTAAGATTATAGATCTTAAACGTTCTTACCACAGCAGCAACAAAAATGGTAATTATGTGAGATGAAAAATTTGTTTTTTTTTTCTTTTTCGTGGGGGGAAGTAATTAGGTTTATTTATTTATTTATAAATGGAGGTATTTCAGGTTGAACCCCAGGCCTCGAGCATGCTGGCACTCAACCATTGAGCTATATACCCTCCCCACCAGGATTTGTTAACTAACCTTATTGTGGTAAACATTTTGCAGTATACACACATACACATACATCTATCAAATCATCACATTGTACACCTTAAACTTACACAATGTTACATGTCAGTCATATCTCAATATTGGCAGAAGGAAACAATAAGTGCTTTAGTTCAGAGGTGGGAGAGGAGGTCAGTATAAATTGGGGTGAGGTTGGGGGTTCAGGAAGTCTTAGCCAAGGAGGTCTGGATTCGTTTCTTTAAATACCACTTGGATCCCATTGGTCCTCAAACCTACAGCCTCTCCTCTCTCAGCTCGTACCTGGGAAGGATTTTCAGAATAGGTGATCCTTAAGCCAGACTTGGAAAGATAGGATTCAGAAAGATGGAGAGCTGGGAAACGTGTTAGAAATAGTGTGAAAAGAGGTTGTGGTCGATGGATTAGGATTGGAGAGTGGTGGGCCTTAAATGCCAGCCTGGGCTGGAGAAGGTGGATTTGATCTAGTAGCCCGTCAAAGTTTCTTAGTAGAAGAGACGTGGGGTTTGAGGGTTACCTTAGGAAATCATGATGCTGTGGAGGATAAGATTAGAGGGGGACGCTGGAGGGTGGCCAATTACTAGACCACTCATCTGTCCCGATCTGACTTAATAATGGCCTGACCTAGGGATGTGGCCAGCCATCCACATATAAAGAGTCTAAGACTACGACTTAGTCTCTGTTTAGAGACATTCTTATCTCTTCAGGAAGATCCCCATGTGTTCCTACACAAAGGACTGGCTGGACCTTAGTGTGACCTCCTGGTTTCTCCAGTCTTCCCATGACACGTTACACTTGCCCTTAGTCCTGAGACTCCAGGAAACTATGATGCCACAGCCCTAACATCATGGTGTCTGGAGGGTCTGGGCTCTTTCCTTTGCGTGTAGTTCTGTTGCTTTGAATAAACACCTTCCCACCACACCCTTTTGAGCTATAATGTTCAGTAAAATATACTCTATATGGTGCTGGGAGTGTTGTAGCTTGTCACTCTGCCCCAATCTACTTTGTCTTAATGAAAGGCCAGCTGTCAGGGTCCACCCCTAGTTGGTCTAAGACTTAGATGCAGCATTATGGTGTCAAAGTCAGTCGTTTCTCCTGCCTTGGAAATACAAACCAGTTTTTTGCCCTTGTGAACTATTGGGCAGAAGGGGGACTAGGAGAGAGAAAGTCACTAGATCCTTTCATCTACATCTTCAGAACCTTAACACCAGTTAGAGAAACTACACTGCCGGAGAGCTGTCAGGAATGCCATCTCTGTATGCAGATGGAAGGCCATGTTCACCCCCAAGGCAGAGGAGAAAAAGACCTCCAGGTTCCAGTTCCCCTTCACCTGGCCCCACAGTACCCTGCCTTTCTGAAGGTATCTCAGCACCCCATACAAGGCTCTCTTGCTCTAGTCCGTTTCTCTTTCCCCACCTTGACCTAGAAGTGAAAGTGTGAGCTGAGCGTTGTTGTTCCCTGGGCCCATCTCCTTGAGGAGAGAGCTCAGCATCAGGGACCCGGGCCGTGGTGGGGCCACGGCTCTCTACTCTCACTGCGCCGTTGCGCTGACTTGTCTTCACTTTTTCCCAGGCTGGGAGCCCATTCCGGGCAGCACAGGGCCTTATTTATCTTTGCCTGCCCAGTGCCCCTCACAGGAAAAACAGAAGGAACCCAGCTCTGCTCCTTCCACTGGCGCCTCTTTTCCTTTCCAGTGACCCAGCCCCCATCCAGCTCCAGGTGCTTGGAGGGTGATGGACAGGAGACTCCTTGGGTGACACTCAGGCATGTCATGGGCAGCGTCCCCCCAGCGCTGGAGACTACTGGTCTCCCTCCTGTCTCCCGTCAGCAGCCCTGGGGAGGGGCGGGGGTTGGGGAGGGCGTTCTGCTCCATCAGCCAGTCCCAAAGCCAGATTTGGAGTTAGGTAGAAGTGAAGCCACAGATCACAAGCCTTCGTCGCTGGTTCTGGCTACAGCCCAGCTTCTCCTTAGTGTCTCTCTTTCCACACCTGACCCAGCTCACAAATCTCTGCGTCGCTCCTTTCAACCTTTACTTGGCTCCAGGGATGGCTCTGCAGGATGTGTGCGAATGGCAAGCCCTGGACACCCAGGGAGCCTCACCTCACCTACCTCAGGTGGGGGTCTGGGCTGTGCCCCGGGGCTGTGACCCACAAACCTTCCTGCAGATCCACGGCCCCAGGCTGGCCCACGGCACCACCACGCTGGCCTTCCGCTTCCGTCACGGAGTCATTGCTGCGGCGGACACGCGGTCTTCCTGTGGCAACTACGTGGAGTGTCCAGCCTCACGCAAGGTCATCCCTGTGCACCAGCACCTCCTGGGCACCACCTCTGGCACCTCAGCCGACTGCGTCACGTGGTACCGGGTGCTGCGGCGCGAGCTGCGGCTGCGGGCCCTGAGGGAGGGTCAGCTGCCCAGTGTGGCCGGCGCCGCCAAACTCTTATCGGTCATGATGTCGCGCTATCGGGGTTTGGATCTGTGCGTGGCCACTGCCCTCTGCGGCTGGGACCGCTCCGGCCCTGCCCTCTTCTACGTCTACAGCGACGGCACCCTCCTGCAGGGGAACATCTTCTCGGTGGGCTCTGGATCTCCCTACGCCTACGGCGTGCTAGATCGCGGCTACCGCTACGACATGAGCACCCAGGAAGCCTACACCCTGGCCCGCCGCGCCGTGGCCCACGCCACCCACCGCGATGCCTACTCGGGGGGCTGCGTAGACCTCTTCCACGTGCGGGAGAGTGGATGGGAGTATGTGTCCCGCAACGATGCCTGGGTGCTGTACTCGGAGCTGCAGAAGCTTCCGGGGCCAGAGAAGGAGGGGGAGGAGGAGGCCACCCCAGACAGAGCTGGCGAAGTTGGAGAACCGTCTGCGGGGCCGGGGCCGGCGCCGGCACCGGCACCGGCACCGGGAGACTCCAGGATGCCCGCAGAGATTGAGACGCTGTGAGCAGCCGCTGTGAGCAGCCGCAGGACCTGGGGGGCCCAGCCCAGGAAGTGGGTGGGAGGTGGGGCTGCAGGAGGAGCAGACTTACAGCAGTCTGGCTCCTGCTCTTATGAGTTGCCAGCTTCATGTGTTCCAAGACTCCATTCCTTTCTCCTCCCAGAGCTATTGATGGCTTTGTCCGACATGTTCCTGTTGGCGCCCAATAGATTGATTCAGCCTCCTCAGCACCAAGTCCTTCTTTCAGCAAATACTTATTGCACCGGCTGCACGCCAGATGCTGTGCTAGGTGCTAGACCCTCTTTTCTTGCCATCCTCCTTTCCGCTTTTCCCCATCCTATCCCCTGTCTCTCTTCCTCCCGTTTTAGTGCTCAGCTCGGTTTCAGAGTCTTTGTCACTTTCTCACCTTGGTGAGGGGGGATGGGGGGAGGGGAATGAGGTGGGGATAGCAGCCCAGAGGGCCCAGGTGGGGAGGGGCAGGGACCATGCAGCATGGTCACCAGGTTGAGGGGGGCGGTGGTGATGGGCCTCCCGCATCAGCTTTCCTCCTCCACCACCGCCCCCCCCAACTCAAACCTAATGACTATGATGATGACTCCTTTACTGAAAGCAGTTTTTATGAAAACTCTTTGAGGTAAAAGTTATCTTCACTTGACAGAAGAGGAAGCAGTTTCGAAGGGTTATGTGACTCGCTCCAGGCCACACCGTCAGTGCAGAGATGAGGCTGGGATCCAGGCCCTCCATTCCAGAGCTGCGCTCCTTCAGCACAGTCTCTCTCCCAGGGCTTCTTGCTACCAGGCCTCTGGGGAGTGATGTGGGGGAGAGGGCAGCTGGGCCATGTTCCAGCCTGGTGTCCAGGGAAGAAGGAAACCCAAGGAGCCCCCGGGCCTGGAGTGCTGAGCCCAGGAAGCTGGCCCCGCCGAGCCCCCTCTGGCCCTACTTGCCAGGCCGTGTGCTCAGGCTTTCGGGCCTGTCATGGCTGCTTCCAGAATTCTCCCCTCATTCCTTTGCCTTCTCTCTGAGACAGGTAGGAAGAGGGGCAGGAGACAACCGTTAAAAGAATGACACAGCAATTAAGGATAGGACATAAACTGGTTAAAACCCAACTAGGCCCAAGATGGGGGAAGAGTCAATTCCCAGTCGACCTTGAGCCTCATTACGTGCTCATTGTAATATATTAGCGTATGAAATAACACACCCACAGGCGCCATGACGGTCTGAGGCAGGCCATCAAAGGCCCAAAGTGGGCGTGGCCCAATTCCTGGGAATCTGCGCCCCTTCCCCAAAGTAGTTGGAATAATCCTCCCATTTGTTAGCATATGAAGCTCCTGAGCCCATAAAAACTAATAACCCAGCATCCCCATCCCCAAGCATACTTTCTCTCTCTCTCTGGCCTTCTGAGACAGCCTGCACTCTGTCTATGAAGTGTGTGTGTCTTCCTGAATAATCTACTTTCACTCTACTTTGGCTGGCTCTTGAATTCTTTCCTGCATGAAGCCAAAGACCCTCACTTGGCAGAGCACATCCCGGGGACTCGCCCAAGACCTGGGCCATGGCCATCCTTTCGTGCCCCATTTTCCTGCACCATCTCCAGCCTCTCCTTCCAGAAGCTCCCTCTAGGGCATGAAGAAAAGAGGGAGCTGGCTGTGCCAGTGGGAACTGCTGGCTTAGCACGTTGTCTCCTGCTTCTCCTGTTCCCCTCTGCTCCCCTGTGAGCCCTGACTTGGAGATGCAGGCTGACAGCTCTGGGAGGGACGCCGCCCCACCCTCCCCTCCCCAGACCAAGTGAGGGAGAAAGCACGGTTGATCTAGGAGATGGGACCTGAAGGAATGTTCCTGAACTTTCTTTTTCTGTCTCACTCCTAGAGCTTCCAGTCTCAAATGACCAGTACCTTTCCCCTTCCTGGACACCTGTCTTGCCAGCATCCAGCCCAGTCCTGAGCCCCAACCCTGCACCTCAGGCTAAGAATTCCTCTAGGCAGAAGCTGGCCAGACAGAGACCTCCAGGCTCCATCCTTTAGGGGATGATTGGGGTTGGGGGGAGGAAGGGGAGTGTTGCAGAAATGTGCCCAGAACAGCCAAGGTCTGGGAATCTGGCCGGGGGCCTCCACAGCAGCTTTTCATCCTTCACCCACTTCTTAGCCTCAGGGGAGGAGGTGTAGGACTCTGGGAATGATAACCAGAGGTCAGGGACCCCTGGGCCAGCCTAGTACTGGAGGAGCACAGGAGGAAGGGCAGCTTTTGCCCAGGGTTCAAGTGTTTGATTGATTCAGGCTTAAGAGGGTACATCTCCAAATGCAGAGCTGAGTGTGGGTCTGTGTCTCGTTGCAAGTGAGCGATCCAGGAGAGGTGGCCCATGGGCGGCCCCTGTGTGCAGGAACAGGAAACAGGCTGGAAGAGAAAGAGCACCACCTGGGTAAGGAGATGGCCCCTTATCAAGGAGAAAGGGTTTGTCACTTCTTTTGAGAAAATGGTCCAGAATAGAAAGCAGGCAGGGGCAAGGCTCACCCCGCTGGTTCACTACTTCTGCCTCCTCCCACCCCTGAGGCCCCAGAGTGGGAAAAGGCAGGGAGGGAGGGGCAATCCAGACCCTGGGGTTGTCACCTTAACCCAGCCCAAGGCTCCCTGGGAACCACATGCAGCTCACTCCCCTGGAACGCTCTGTGCCCCTCCCCTTCCCTGTAATCAGGGAAAGAGGGTTGAACCCAGATAGAGAGGGCAGAACAGGAGGCAAGCTCCCTCTTTTTTGGCTCCTTCTCTCATCACCTCTCCCCTTCTCTCATCACCTCTCCCCTTCTGTCTCTCTTCTCTTTTCCTTGCCTGTCCTGCCCCTCTTCACTCCTTTTGACAGGTTCTGTCTTTCCAATGGTGAGGTATTTAAGACCAGAGATAAGCCCAAGGGTCTTGATGACAAGCCTGTTTCCCTATGCCCTGTTGTTTTCCTTGGAGTTCAATGAGTTGGGGAAGAGCTCAGGAGGGTGTTAAGGAGGTCTGGGAGAGCAGGCAAAGGCCTACATCCCACTCCAATGCACCCCTCCCTACCCAGGGGCGGCCCATGAGTCAGTCCCTCCTTTTCTCCACTTATTCCTGAAGGTTTGATGCAGACATCAGGGTGAGACCAAAGGGGCAGAGATCTGGCCCATCCTGTCCTGCAAAGGAAGACCTGTCCCTCTGACATCTGCTTGGGGTGCTGCCTCCTAATCATCTCCCTCATTCCTCTCCCTCAAGGCTCTCGCACAGGCCTTCCGTCATCAGAGCAAGGTCCTTGTTCTCCCACTGCCTGGTTACCCTAATCAAGCAGGTGTGGAAGGCACGAGAAGGCATCTTCCCGTTGGAGCAGACTTCCCCGATGGCCAGCCCCACCCACTTGGAGGGGAAGGTCACAAGGACCTGTCCTGACCCATCTACTTGCGTCCCCAGGAGCCCTGCCTGGAGTCAGGAGGTCTGGGTGCTAATGCTGGTTGCTGGGTGGACCCCTTCTGTGGGCCAGGAATACACAGTGAGAGATGCTAGTGGCCCTCTGGGTTCCCACCCTGGTTGACTTTGATTTAGCCCCTCAAACAGCAAACAGCCCACCACCCTGGCCCTCTGTCTCCTCCTTTGTGCTCCATGAAGAGTTAAGACCATAGACTGGGGAGAATTAAAGGCGGGGGCAGCAGGCCCAAATGCACTGTGACGGTGCCACCTCACCCTGGCCCATCTGCCCCTTGGTTGGCACCACAGGCTCCAGAAGGCACTGAATTGCCCCCTCTGCTGTCCCCCACCCATATTTTTTCCTACTCTGGAACTTGTCCCTCTTTTCTTAGTCTTTTTTATCTCTTCCTTTTTCAGTACCTCTGCCCACACTTCTCCCCTCCACCCTCCCCTCTGGCCAATCCCCACATCTTAATTTCCTTGGACAGTTTAAGACCAATAGAGAATCCAGAGGTGGTGGGAGTTGGGGGTACAGTCATTATCTCCTTAGTCCCTGAATGGAATCAACCCAAACCCTCCTCAATTAAAGGGACTTGAAGCCGACTGTCCTCCAAAGGAGAAAGGAAAATGAGCCGGAGGGGATGGGCTTAGGCTTCTCCTCCAGCCCTTTGGCACAGGGAAGCTCTGCACGGACACCTCAGTGCAGGAAAGAAAGCAGGGCTCCAGCTTTACAAAATAAAGTGTTTGTTTATTATGAAATTAGAGATGGAGGCCCCTCCCCTTCCTCCCTCTTTCCCCTTCCCCAGCTGCCTCCCTCTTTCCTTCCCCACCCCTCCCCCTGGGGCCTGGGAAGCACACAAGACAATGCCCAGAGCTGGGATGCCCAGGGCTGGCTGACAGCTGGGCAGAGCTCCAGGGAGGCGGCCACGTTGCAGGGCTGGAGCTCTCGCTCTGGGAGGTGGGCTGGCTCCCTCTCTCTGCTGGAGGCCAGTGGAGCCAGGATGAGGCCATGAGTGATGGATGGAACCATGCGGGCAGGTCTGTAAAGACAGGAGAGACCGAGTCAGAAGCAGCAAGTAGGGGAGGGCTTTTCCCCCCACCCCTACGTCATCTAGTGGCACTGACCTGGGGCAGAACATCCCCTGCAGGAGGGTGGGCAGCAGTGGCTGGAAGTTTCTCTTGCTTTTGGGATGGACAACGGAAAAAACAAAAAGCCAGTCACAGGGACCCACAGAGAATGTGGGCAGATGTGGGCAGGAGAGACAGAGCACGTGTGTGGGCAAGGGAGACAGAGAGAGCCGTGTGTGACAGATTTAGAATGGGGGAGACAAAAACAGACCCACAGAAAGTGGAATCACAGTGAGAGAACAGAGATTCAGAGTCGGAGCCACACAACCCAGACCCAGACAGAGAGAGCAGCAGAGACAGAGACAGAGACAGAGATCCCTGGAGAGAGACAAACAGACGACTCAGGAGGAGGGCAGTAAGGAGGAGGTTGCCCTGGGAAGTGGGGAGGGGAGGCACGGGGATGGGAGAGGCCTGGGGGCCCCTGGGCTGCTGCTGCCTGCCTGGACCCCGGGGGCTCACTCAGAGGGCCTGTGCGGCCGCGGGCAGGGCCAGGCCGGCTCTCAGGGGGCTGGGGGCTCCTTGGCCCCGTACAGCTCGGCCAGGGTGCGGAAGAGCGGCCCCCAGTCGTCCAGCGGCTCAGCGGGGCCCGGGGCGCCGCCGATCTCGCTGCCGGAGCCCAGGGAGCTGAGGGAGCCGCAGGAGGAGCCGCGGCCCTCGTAGCCGTACACCTGCACCGAGTCGTAGGGCGGCACGCTGGGGTCGTCGTCCGCCTCGCGCAGCCGCAGCGCCAGCAGCTGCGCCACGTCGGCGGGGCCGGGAGGCCGAGGCTGGCGCGGCGCCCGGGCCCAGGGTAGCACGTCGCGGCGCGTGGCCGGCCCGGGCGCCGGCGGGGCCGCCCCGTCGGGGTTCTGCAGGGCACTGATGTCGAAGGCCTCCGTGTCCTCCTCGCCGCCGCCCTCGTCGTCGTAGGTGATGATGTTCTCTCGCACGTCCTCCTCTTCCAGCACCATCAGCGCTTCCTGCTTCTGGCGCCGCAGGGCCACGAAGAGCACCACCAAAGCTGAGGGAGAGGCGCCCACTGGTCGGTGAGCCGGCAGGGCGCGGAACCGGGGGGCCCGGTTCCAGATAGAAAGGTCTAGGGGTGGGAAGCCCTAGATTTGACATCTGGCAAACCTCCTTTGAATCCTGACTTCAACCCTATACTTGCTGTGTGACTATATAAAGTTGCTTAACTTCTCTGAACCTCTTTAGTCGTTAGATTGCTTGGGTGGAAAATAGGAGAAACGTATTTACCCCTTAGAATTGTTGAGAGGATGAAATGAACCAGAGTCAGGGCTCAATAAACAGCTTTTATGGTTCGTTATTATCGTTACAGATCGGAGGGTCAGGGATATGAGGCCAGAGCTTTTCTCTCGGATGCATCAGGCAAGGGAAATCCAAGCATGAGGGTTCCTTCAATACCTAGGGTGGATTTCCCTATGTCCAGGGTCCTGGCTCCTCTCCACACCCTCTGCAGGCCTAGACCCCACATCTAAGTCCCGCTGTGGCCTGACTCACCAAGCAGGGTGCCCACACAGGTGATGATGGCAAGCAGGGCCCCGGTGCTGAGCCCGGTGGGTGAGAGCTGAGCCTCGGGCCGGCAGGATGCCACGGAGCCATCGGGTCGGCAGCGGCACACGCTGACAGTCACTGTGGCAGTGCTGCTCAGTGCCGGCTGCCCCCAGTCCCACAGCTCTATGGGAACCAGGTAGGGGGCCTGGCGGGGTGGAGCGGGGCGAGAGGGCAGCAGGAGGCTGGCAGAGCCATCTGTGGGAGACGAAGGTGTTGGGGCATCTCCTGGGACACCTTCCAGTAGGGTTGGTGCAGCCCAGGGAGACGGCTTGCCATGGGGAAGTTTTGCCAAGAGCAAATCCACATCTATGTTCTGTTGCGTGGAAGGCCCAGGTAGGTGGGCAGGGCTGGGGGTGCTGGAGGAGGAGAGGACGGGGGAGGCAGGCATGAGCATGGTTGCAGAAGGCCACCCACCTCGGTTGTCCCTGATAGTAAAGTTGGCATCAGGGCCCAGAGGACCTTGAAGGGAAACACGACTACTGTTGCCAACTTCATCTCTGTCCAGAGCCCGGATGACCTGAATCAGCTGAAGGGAAGGAGAGGCCTTGTAGGGAGTGGGCAGCTGGAGGTCTTGAGGCCCCAAGCCCTCTGCCTCAGCAGCTCACCTGGCCGGGGGCTGCAGAATCACACACAAAGGTGTCGTAGGGCTCAGCCAGCTGGGGAGCGTTGTCATTCTCATCCAGGGTCTGGATGGCCACCTGCACCCGGGAGGCCTGTGCGGAGCTGTCTGAAGCCAGAACATGAACACATACACCCCGCATGAGCACACACAACGCAGTTACACACCACATATGTGGTATGTTGGCATGGGTGCCACATGCAGCACACAGCATGCAAGTGCCACACATGAGGTATGCGTGCAATATGCAAGTAGCAAACAGTGGTGTGAAATGAATGGAACAAATGCATACAACAACCATGCGGTACCCAAGATATGTGCAAATCACCATATATATTCAACAGGAGTGTACATCTGTAATAACCCACATGCAGGGCACACGCACCATAAGTGAAAGGTAGACTGAGGATGCATACTGGATGCACGCAGACAATAGCCATGAAAGATACAAACACATCCATACCATATTTGATGTACACTCAGCATTTAAAACAAATGCAACATACATGAAGTAGATGTGTGATATATACAGTGAATGCAGTATCACCACCCCCCAGGACCCAGAGAATGCATTTTCACTCAGTAGGATGGACATACACACACAGACACACACACGTGTCCCATGAGAGGTCTGGGAGGCTGTGGGGTAGCAATGAGTTATCACTTAGAGTTGACCTTGGGGAGGGAGGAACTGCGTGATACTCAGGTGCAGAGTTGGGCCAGCCTGGGCACCACAGTCAGACACAGGCCCCCTCATCATCGAGTGGCTCTTCACCATTACCCTGCCTTGCTCCTCACTGCCAAGGACATCCAAGAGGGAATGGGAAGTGTGTATCCCTGCCCACCCTGGTGCTTATCTCTCCTAGGCTAAGCCTCTGGGTTCCTTTAGTCTTTCCCCCAAATCAGGGGAGAGATGGCTGACTCTGGGGAAGGGGCTGAGGAGTGGGCTGCCTGGCTAAAGGGTCTGGGATACCCTGAGACAGGACAGGGCTGGAGTCCATTCCCTTGCTGCAGTAAGGGCCCAGGGCCTGCTAGTTGATATCAGGGCTTGCAGGGGAGGGGAGCAGGATTTGGCAGGTGAGAAGACAGTGAGGGGAACACACACACACACACACACACACACACACACACACACACACACACAGAGGGAGCCACAAACACTGTATATACACATATACACACACAGGGACCTTCACACGAACAGACTCACATGCACTGCCACGTAACGCACAGCTATATGGACATAAACATAAACCTACCCACATGCAGTTCAACACATATGAGAGGCAGTGTGGTGGAGGAGACAGCAGCTCAGACTCTGCAGCCTGACTGGGACTGATGGCCTCACCACTTAATGTCTGTGTGACCTTGGGAAGTTACTTAACTTGTCTTTGCCTGAGTTCCTTCCTTTTAAAATGGGGAAATACTCGTACCTCCCTCATAAAGTTGTGGTGATGATTAAATGAATTAATCTCTATTTGACACTTAGAACAGTGTCTGGTACACAATAAGTAGTAGATTATTATCATCCATCCACGAACACTCACATACACAAAACTGTCTGTATACAGTTACTTGTACCTATCACTGTACACATCCATTTACACATATACACAAATAATATAATTCTAAGCACTCAACTATATACATATATATATCCAGTTATAGATATATACTCACAGGTACATGTGTATGTATTTTTCACACACATGGAATCACACACATGCATGTACACACCCACATGTACATACATGTATAGCTCTCCACTGACATACAAAAATATGTATGCACACAGTGACAGCTGCCATGGGCGGGACACAGATAGTAAATGTAGGAGACCCTGGGCTGTGAGCAGGGGTGGTAGGGGAGGTTCACAGAAGGGAGGGAGATCTCCCTGCCTCTAAGGGCCACTGCTGCCCAGAAGCAGCTGAACCACACTGCTGGTGACTGGTGACTGCTGGGCAGCAGGCCCGGCTGGTCCCTCTCCCCTCCCTTGAGAGCTCCCAGCAGGGCTTCCCTGGGAGAGGCTGCTGGGGCCCCCCAGTCAGCTCCCAGGAGAGGGGCCCAGCCCTGTCCTGCCACCCCATTCAGCCTAAAGCAGAGAGAAGGCAAGGCAGGGTCTCCCAAGGTGTAGGGTGGGGTTCATTAGGGACTGGGAGCTATTTGAGGTTAGGTTTCTTTCTGGGTTGGGGAAAGTCAGGTCTGGGAGCAAATTTCAGGTGAGGGGAAATGCTCAGGAGGACCCACTGTGCCCAGGCCAGCCCAGGGGATCAGGAGGCCTGCCTGCCTGGGGGTGGTGGTCCAGGCTGGGGACCCACTGGCTGTCCACTGGTGAGGGTACATGGCACTAATGCCCTTCCCCACCCCCATACTCAGGGATGGTCCCTCTGCCCAGAGGCTGCTGCCTTCTCCCCACCCCCTGAGGGCCCAGGACTCCTCACCGAGCTCTGTGGCCAGCACTGTGAGGTTGTGCCAGACACGAGCCTCACGGTCCAGGGGCGCTGCGGTGCGGATGGTGCCGTCTTCAGGCTCGATGGAGAAGCAGCGCTCTGGGTCCGAGTGAGGGACGATGGAGTATCTGGGGAGATGGACCCTGGCTTGGGGCTGCTCTGGGGCAGGGCCTGCGCTCACGGCTACCCCTCCCTCCCTTCTGTTTGCCTTGCTGGGCCTCATGGCTCATCTGGGCAGAGGACCCGAGCTCACTGGGCAGTGTCTGCCCTACAAATGCAGGGCTATAATTCACATTAGCATCCCCTCAAGAGACAAATATTCCTGAGGAGTCATCAACATTAAACACCTGACACCCAAGAGACTGGGTTTCATGGAGGTGCGGGGAGAAAGACAGAAAGAGGTGGACGCAAGGTAAACACTGCCTGTCTTTTGGACTTCTGGGCTCTGTTCTGGGGATCAGGGACCTGAGTTCTAGCCCTGCCCTGTCCCAGACCAGCTGTGTGACCTTGGGTAAATCTTTTAGCCTGTTTCCTCAACTATGAGATGGGAACAACACCAGCACTTCCCTCAGTGCTGTGACAGGGATGCTGGTGGGGGAGGTGGAAAGAGTGGTCAAGAAGACGCTGACAAGTCGGGATTTGAATCCAAGTGTTCCTACGTACTGACTGTGCGACCTTGGGAGAGTTGCTCAGTCTCTCAGGGCACAGCCTCTGAATCAAATGGTAATGATAAAGACTACTACACAGGCTGTTGCAAGAATGAAATGTTATCAAGCGGGTAAAATGTGAAGTATTGAGGGCATGATCAATAACTATAGCCATCAATTAATCCACTGCACTCATCAGATGAGATTCCACTCACTGCCACTGGGAGGTGCAACTATCATCCACCCAGAGAGAAGGGTGGAGAATCCCTCAATGGTTAGCCAGGTCCTCCAACCCTCCCCTGGCCCACAGGCCTGCAGGAGGGGAGACCCCTGCTAGGAGGGGAGTGTGATTTGCAGTAAAAGGGGTACATCCTTGGGTGGGAATAGCCTCCTGCTGGGCCCTTTCCTGGAGGCCTGGCCCTGCCCCCGCCCACACCTCAGCTCACCTGATTGGGCTGGCAGGGGAGTCCAGGTCAGCAGCTGACACCTGGCCCACCAGGGTCCCGGGAGCCTTGTTCTCAGATACTGTCAGGTGGTAGGCAGCCTGGGTGAAGGCAGGGGGCTCTGGGGCGTCCTGCACAGTCACGCTCACGGAGGCCACATCCTTGAAGGGCCCTCGCCGTAGGTAGGCTGGGTCGATGAGTGTGTTGGTGGCCTCCACACGGAAGGAGTAGGAGCGACGGGTCTCGAAGTCTAGGGGCTAAAGTGAGGGAGATGGAGTGACTGAGGCATGTAGAAACCAGGGGGGTGGGCACCAGAGGGGCAGTGACTTTGGTGGTTGAGGTGGGGAGCGGGTACAGATTACTCGGTCAGAACTCTAGGTCTGCCCCCAGCTCCATCACAGATTTGCTCTATGCAAAGTCCTGAGCCAGTCACTCCCCTGTCCTGGGCCCCAGGCCCTCATCTGAAAGATGAGGAGATGACCATGACCTCTAAGCTCCAACACATGGATCCAGGTCTGTTCTAGACCAGTTAGAAGCATGTCTTGTAGCACATGGTATGAGTGGGTCTGCAGCATTAGCAGACAGGAGGCTAACCTTGCGGACAGTGAGGAGCCCATCTCGACCCTGGGAGTCTGTGCTGATGCTGAAGGCCTCGGACCCCTCCCCGTCCAGGATGCTGTAGGCCATGAGGGCGTTGTCCCCCAGGTCTGGGTCCTGGGCCCGCAGCCGGCCCACCAGGGTGCCCGGCCCAGCGGTCTCCACCACGGAGAACTGGTACAGGCCTTGGGGTGGATGGAGAGAGACGTTCTTAGAGAGGTCCTCAGCTCTCCTCCCTCCCCCAGCTCCTCCTTCTCCCAGGCCTGGCTGGGGGAGGGGTGGGGAGGGCAGCCTTCTCCTGAGGCTGTAGGGATGGGGTGGTCAAAAGATGGCTTAGGCAGCAGCACTGGCCCCTTACTCTGAGGGAACTTGGGGGGGTTGTCGTTGACATCGCTGAGGGTGACCGTCACTGTAGTGCTGCCCGACAGCCCCCCCATGTGGCCGCCCATGTCCTTGGCCTGAATCACCACCAAGAACTCCTCCTGTGTCTCACGGTCCATGTTGGGGATGGCGGTCCGCACCACTCCTAGGGAGAGAGGATGGGTCAGGGGGTGCCTGTTCCCACGGCTGCCCCACTCGGCTCCTGGGCTCTATTCTCACCAGTCTGGGGGTCCACAGAGAAGAAAGGCAGTCCATCCAGCACGGTGTACACCAGCTTGGCGCTGTTCCCATAGCTGGGGTCATCGGCATCGTGGGCGGTCACCTGGATCACTGATGTCCCTGTGGGGGATTCCCGGCACCCCACTCAGCAAGGGGCAGAGTCGAGTGGGGAAGAACAGCAGATGAGGGGGACCCAGATGTAAATGGGGCTGAATTGAAGGAGGTAGGTTCTGAGGCAGAAAGCAGTGGGGGGAAGAGAGGTGACGGCAAGCTAGGAGATGGGATCTGGAGCATCCAGACTTGGGGTACTCACCAACGTTGGACATCTCGGGCACTGTGGCGTGGTAGGGCCCGAGGGGAAAGATGGGAGGATTGTCATTGATGTCTTGCACCTTGATGATGAACTCTGATGGGGGCTCCAGGGGTCGGTTCGAGGCTCGGTCTACGGCTTGGGCCAGTAGCACATACTGTGCCTTCTCTTCCCGGTCCAGGCTCTTGGTGACATGGATATTGCCTGTGGCCTCGTCAATCACAAACACGGTGCCTGCTCCCTCTCCGGTCAGCAGGTACTTGGTGCGGCCCTCGCCCCTGTCCACATCCGAGTGCAGCTGTAAGGGTCAGGGGAAGATGGCAGCGGGTTCCAAGCACAGGGACAGAAAGGTAAGGAGTCTAAGTCTAGGACTGGGTGGAGTGCTGGGAGTCCTGAGGGACCAAGGTCATTGCAGAAGTGATGAAGCTGGAGCGCAGGGCCTTGAGAGTCAGGGTAGACACGGGAAGGGTTGATCCTTACCTTGCCAATAAGGACAGGCTCTGGTCCAGCATATTCCTCAATGACAAAGAACTGATTCCACACCCAGCTCCTTCGGGTCCGAAGCAGTGCTGGTCCTGGGGCCCCCCGGGACCCTGCCCAAGCCCGGGCTGGGGCTGCCAGGCGCCCCATGCAGCCCCAGCCACCCAACCAGGCCAGCAGGAGCCTCACCAGGCCCCACATGTTTGGGCTCCAGCCCGGGCTCTGTTTACTGACCCCAGAGGCTGAGGCATGAGCTGGCTGGGGCAGAGAGGCAGATGCGTTGTGGTTACCCCATGGATCCACACCTGTAGGACAGGTAGCTGTTCAGGATCAAATCAAGGAAACCCTTAATGGCCACCCTCCCCCAAAGTTAGATGTTGAAGACCAGACCTCCAAGGAACCAGACACCCCACTGCCCAGAACCCAGACTAAGACAGAGAGCAGACAGTCTGAGCTTTCCCTCCACCCAGGCCCTGCCTGTATTCACCTCCAGCCCTCCAAGCTGATAAATCTCTGGCTAGTCAACTCTGAGTAGAGAAGCTTGGAAAGAAAATAAGAGAGGGGATAATGGGAGGGCTTGGAACCCCAAATCTGGCCCCTTCCTCCCAGGGTGGGCATACAGCTGGGGCTGGAGGAGATGGGGGCTACCAGGGAAAGGAACTTAAAATCCAGGGGTTGGGATTCATGGAGGTGTGGTCTCAGGGTGACTAGGGTCAGGATGGGATGACAAGGAGTGCAGCCTAAGACAGGGCTGAGAGCCTGAGAAAGTCCCTCCTCCACGGGGAACCCCGCCTCTCCAGAACCTGCCCCCAGAACACTGCTAGCTGAAGTCCTTGAAGGGGGATTGGGCTCATGAGGCAGAATGGGGGGGGGGGGGAGGCAGAGCTGAAAAAAGAGGGGCAGTAGAAGCCAGGAGACTGGGGAGGGGGAGCAGAGGCAGACCCATAGGCCAGAGACACAATGTGATTGAGAGTGAGACCAAGACTCAGGGACTGTCCGCTGAGACAGAGACAGAATGGCAGCAAGAGAAAGGAGGAAAGAAATCAAAAGAGGCAGCGCAGAAGTCTGAAAGGCAGAGAGGAGTCACAGGTATCAAGCTTGGGAATGGGTGGGAGGCTGGCAGGGGGACTTGCGGTATGTGTCATGGGCAGAAATGGGCTGCTTCGGCTGCAAGGGTCAGAGCAGGCCGCCCCGGCGCGGAACTTCATTCTGGGAGAGGGAGCAGCCAGGAGGGGCTGCAGGAAGGAAGCTAGAGAGAGGACTCTTCCCACCGCTGTCTCCTCCCTCTCCTCCTAGAGGGGACCCCTCAGGTGGCTGTGGCTGCGCCCCTCCTCCTCCAGAGCAGACACACACCTGACAGTCTTTTCCTTCCCGATGTAAGAGGGAAGCCGGAGGGAAGCCGGGGACCAGAGAGGGAGGCGGGACGAGGAGAAGGAAAGGGATAGAGGAGTGGGAAACAGGAGGTGAGGAGAGGGAAGGAACCGAGGAAGGCAAGGCGAGCGGGCAAAGGAAAAGACAGAAAAGGAGAGAAAGGTAAAGGAAGAAAACGGCAAAGAGGAAGAGGAGATGAGAAAAGACAGGGCAAGAGAGAGGAAAAAGGGTTGGGAGACAAGCAGGAAGGGGCAGAGAAGGCAAACAGGCGGAGAGAAGGCAGGGTGAAGAAAAATCGAGGGAGAGGAAAATGGGGAAAAGAGGAAGAGAGGTGCGAGGGAAGAAGGGAAAGCGATAGAGCGCGGGAGAAGGGAGCCGGCAGTGGGCTCCCAGACGCGGAGCGCACCGCTCGGAAGACACCCGCAGGCTGCGGGCCCCCCTGCTGCCCCTCCGCGGATCCCCGACCGCGGGCTCCAGGGCGGGCGCCCTTACCTGGCAGTGCCGAGGGGCCCAGCCCGGCGGGGAGCGCCCCCGCCCGCCCCCGTCGCCGGGTCCCGGGGGCGCAGCCCCGAGCCGATCGGAGCGGGCGCCGCGGCTCCGCTGCAGGTCTGAGCGGCCCCGGCGAGAACAAGGGAGCGAGACGGAGGGGGCGGGGGAAGGAGGCTCCGCCTGCGGAGGAGCGAGGCGGCTCCGCGCCGCGCGGGAGAGGAGAGCCCAGCCTCCGACCCTCCCCGGCCAGTCCGGGCCGCGCGGCGGGGGCGGGGGCGGTGCCTGGTGCCCGCCCCCTCGGCGCTGCCGGGCCGCCGGGCGCATACAGATGCGGAGCCCCTCCCGGGCCGGGCCCGCAGCGCCCGGAGGGGCACCCGGGCGGGAGGGCGTCCGGGCCACGGCGCCAGGCCGTTTCCGAAGAGCCGGCGGGGAGGGCGCACCCGCACGCCCCCCACAGCGGGGCGAAAGGCGAGCGCGCCGTGAGGTGGGGACTCAGGAGCCCACTGCGGAGGCCCGGCTCCGCGCTCCCGGACCGGCCTTGAGGGCTGCTGTGTACCCCGGCTGTGAGGCGGCCCCGTTCTGGGAGCCCGTGCAGAGCAGGGTGGCGGGCCTGCTGGGGGCGCTTAAACAAGGCAGCTTGATCCAGGGAGTCCACAGGCTGGGCCCAGGGAACAGGTCAGGGACCGAGGCACATCGGCGGGAGGGCGCCGAGGTGAGGAGCGGAGCCTTTTGGGGAAGCTCATTTACAGGAGCCTACTGAGCGAGCGCCTGCCGCCCCCTGGTGGCAGTTGTGGGAGGCACCTTGAAGGTGGCAAGCAGGTGACCAAATGCCTCTAGTACAGGACCGGGAGCCCTGAAACGGAACTTCCTCTTCCCAGGGGGTCTTTCCCTCTATTCTCGTGAGGAGGATCCACAGGTGCGGTGTGGTTAGAGCCCAGGCAGGGATGGAGGGCGGGAAGCCTCTGCTCCAGGAAGCAGCCTGCCTAAGTGTATGGAATGCAAGCAACGCTGCCACCTCCTCAAAATTTGGCTCTCACCCAGGCCCTGCGCAAGGAAAGCCACTCACACACTAGTTAAAACTAAGTCAGATTTTTATTATTTTCCATAGACCACATCATTTAATAATAAAAAAAATAAAAATAAAAATTGAACAAAAGGAAAAGGTGGATATAAAGTTGAACCGGTGGGCAGGAGGCAGGGGCTGCAGGACAGAAGAGACTGGGAACTGCAGGGGCCCTGGGACTCAGGAGGAGATGCTGATTCAGCTCATAGGTGACCCAGTCCTGGCCCCGGCTGTTCCCAAGAAGAGGGTGCGAGTACCAAAGGAGGTGGTGAGCAGGATGGAGGAAAATGAGAGAGGTTTGGGGCTCCAGGTTGCTCCCCACCTCTGGGCCAACCACCTCTCTCCCTAACCTAGCTCTTCCCTCTCACAGACTTAATGGGAAATGAGACGGAGGAGAGGGCTAGGTCTCAAGAGATAGATTACGGCGGTGGGGGCGAGATGGCCACTGCTCCATTTGGTATGTGGGGACAGGTGGCAGCCATACTTCAGCACTGGGCAAATGGTGTTAAAGACCCCTGGTTCCAGGGTGATGGAGATTGTACCTATCCCTCTGTGGCCTTGAACCCCCCTGGGGCAGGGTGGCAGATGCCTGCAGCTCTCCCTAGTGTTTCCCCAGCTAGCGGCGCCCACCCCGGTCCCGCACCGGCGTGCTCCGACTCCGGCTCCTGCTGTGGCGCTTGGTGTCTCTGCGGTCCCTCTCCCTGCCTCGTTCCCGGTCCCTCTCCCTCTCCCGATCTCTATCCCCCCTGTCCCGCTCCCTGTCCCTCTCTCTCTCCCTGTCCCTCTCTCGGCTGTGCTCTCGCCGCTTCTCCCGCTCCAGCTGTCTGGTCCGTTCCCGCTCGGCCTCCTTCTCCCGTTCCTTCTGCTCTTCCTCTTCCTGCTCCTTTCGCCGCTTCTCCCGCTCCTTGGCCCGTTCAGCCCGCTCGGCCTCCTTCTGAACAATCTGCATCAGGCAGGGAAGGCAGAGAACAGGCATCTCAGCCCCACCTGGTCTCCTATACCCTAGCTTGGGGTCACTGTCAGCTTTGCTGTTATGCAGAAAAGGGGGAGGAGGGTCTCAGCAATCACATCCATCCTTGTCTCAGAGCCCCAAGCCCTCCCAGTTTTCTCCTTTTATGCCCACGACAGGTAGTGGCACCATCCCTGCCTGACCTCTGGTATTTCCCGAGCTACTTAAATGTGAACAAAAATCTCTCTTCTCTTTAGTTGAATAGCATAAGCCAAAAATTCCCAAAAGGTCCATAACAAAGAAACCTAAGAGCAGAGGGGAGAAGAGTATATAGCTCAGTGGTAGAGCCCATGCTTAGCATACATGTGATGTCCTGGGTTCAATGCCCAGAACATCCATTAAAAATAAACAGGCCTAACTACTTCCCCCACAAAATTTTAAAAAAAAAAAAAAAAAAAAAGGGCAGAAAAATGAATGAGTTTAGAAAACACAAGATTTCTCAGCTAACTAAAGTCAATTTCTGTGAAGCACGGTTGGCACAGCCAGATTCCTGAGACACACACACACAGTTCTGATTTCTGTGTCTACCTCCACCTTCTTGGGTCTGGCTCCTCTGTGGTGTCCTCAACTAACTGGGCCTTAAAGCTGCCTCTTTTGTGATGCTTAATTTCTTCCTTACTATCCTAAACCAATACCTGGGCCTACTCACACTCTAGTCACATGACTCTCCCCCTGCTCGGCCCCCAAGTCTTGATGCAGCTCTGAGCAGGGCAGGAAGGCAGGCACTCACCTGGCTGTCAGTTAGTGGGAGCCAATAGATGCAGGGAGCTGCCTTGGTCTTACGGAAAAGGTCGTCCAGCAGCTTGGCAGGTGGTTCCTCCTGAGCTTTTTCTGAGGTGGAAGAAAGTGAGTCATAAGACCCTGTGTCCCATCCCATTTGGGTCCCTTTCCCACCTTCTAGTGGGTATGCACCCTCCCCCCGCAAGCTAAATAAGTACCTTTCTTCTCACTCTTCTTTTCTTTAGACTTTGCACGTTCCTTGCGGCGGCGGTCACGGGACCGTGAACGGGAACGGGGCCCTTCTCGAACTTTGTCCCGATCCCATTCACGCTCTGATCGAGTTCGCTCCCGCCGCTCCATTTCCCGCTCCCGCTCTGCCCACTGTTCCCGCACCGCCCGCTCCTGCTCCCGCTGCTCTGCCCTGGGGTGCTGTGGTGGCTGGGCTGGGGGCGGGGGCGGGGGGTGCAGCGGCCGTGGTACTCCCTGCTCCTCTGTCTTTGTTTCAGAGGGACGGTCCACCAAGAGGCCTCGGTGATAATCCAGCTGCAGGTAGAGGAGGGACAAGGACAGTCAGGATGGAGATGACATCACTCCCACTGAAGGAGCCCAGGTACCAGTGAACAGATTTTGGAGTCCCATGGTTCAACTAAAGGAACCAAAGGGGAGGGAGAAGGAATCTCAGTGACGACAGGCTTGGCCAGGATCTCAGCTGGAACCTAGCAGATGATAGCCTCCTCTGCCCTCCACCCCCTTCCCTTGGTTTCTTACCTCATCTTGCTCAGCATAGTCAGCACAAAGGAATTTGGGATTGGACTGGGGCCATTTGACCCCATGTAGAGCTGTGCGGGTGGCAACTGCTTCCTCTACTGTTGAATACTAATGGAGGAAGGGAGGAGGCAGAGGGTCACAACAGGCCTTCAATCCCTCCCACTTGCCACAACACCCTCAAACCTGCCCACATTGGTCACAAAAGGAAATACAGGCCATGACCTAGAGAATCAGCTCCTTCCCCTCACCGTTACAAAGCAGTGAGATTTGATCTTGTCGATCCAGAAAGCCTCTTCCACCAGAGTTCCTGTACGCCCCAACAATTCCTTCAGTTGGCCTAAAGTGAAGGGACGAACCTGCCAATGAAAATGGAATTTCAGGATCTTGAAGAAGGCAAGAACAATACTCTTAGAACCAGTTCGAAGATTCCCACACCACTGCGACAGGAGTATAGCTTCAAAGTTTGGGCAAGGCCAGAGAGGTCAGGAACCCTCTAGCACGAATGTGAGAAGAGCAGTTACACTGACTGTGACATCATGGGCCAGGCCCTCTGCAAGACAACCCTGCAGGGTGATACTTTTTTCTCCCCATTTTTCAGATGAGGAGACGGGTCATGAGGTTAAGTAACTCACTCGGAGTCAATTAGTGAGTAACTGGCAGTTCTAGGAGTTGAACCTAAGAAACCTGAGTCTGAAGCTCAGACTCTGAGCCAAGCTGCACTGTGGGAAACAATGACTTACCAAGTTGGAGATGTGGACGATGTTACTGATCTTGCCCCGGGGTGGGGAGGGCACCTGAGCAGTCCGGACTGGGTCATCAATCGTAATGGAAACTCCAGACTTCTGCTGGCTAATGGAACGTCGAGTTAAGGTATCTCCTAAAGTCACTATCAAATAGAGCACATGAATGGTTTTCAGCAGGGCTCAATGCTGGCTCTCTCACCTCCAGCAGAACTTTTAATCCCCTACCAGTAGTCACTCTTCCATCTAAATGTGCTGAGCACCTACACTGTGCAAGGGACTGTCCAGGCTGATCTCCTCATTATGGAGACGCAAAGATTAAACAGATTCCAACCTAGCCCTCAAGTAGCTTGATAACTAGGAGGAGAAGATAAGACAGATGTGTAAAATACTAGAACAGAAGGCAGAAAACATTAAATGCTTTAAAACAGGTCCAAATGAAGTGCTCTGGGAATTCAGGGAGCCGCCCGATATTTCACTCACAATGCTGCACCCACCTTTCTTTACTTCATGCTCCACAGGTGGGGGCAAGGCCACCTCTACAGAGACCTGGGGAGGTACAGGGGCTTCTGCTTCAGGCTCCTTCTCTTCTTCCTCCTCTTCCCTCTGCCCGTTCTCCTGGCCCTCGGCAGGTACCACCTGTAAGGTATCAGATAACGGAGGAATTCTTAAACACCAAACTGGCACAGCCTCTGGATTCCTTGCGGGGAGATTTCATCATTAGCGTCACCTCCACCAGATCCTGGGATTGTTAATGCCTCTAAGTCTGCCATGAGGAAAACTAAAGCAGGAGTTGGCAATTTTTTTTCTGAATAAGGCAAGATATTAAACACTGCAGGCTTTGTGATCATAAAGTTGCAACTATTCAACTCTGACTATAGCACTTAAGTGGTCACAGATGAGAGAAAATGAACTGGTGTTGCTGTATTCTAATAAAACCTTTATTACAGGCAAAAGGTTACAACTGGTAGTCAGCTGACTCCTGCAAGGGCCAATTAACCCAACCCTCAGCACAGATGGGAGATTTCCTTTCTAGGACTCTGCCTTAGCTCCTCACTCAGTTGCCTGCTCTGCACCCATGGCCCCCTCTCCTAACACTGGGGTGCAGGAGGCTTACCTGAGTGACAGTCCGGCATATTTTCAGCCCCTTGTCATGGGTCCCATCGTCACCATTACGCTCTGTCTCATCCTCAGAGATTCGGGAGTCGTCAGCATGAAGATCCACAACAGCCTCCTGCCCCGCCAGGGGTTTGATGTCGGGGATGAGGCTCTGGGACACAGATACCCCCCACCCCGTTACACTGGGCCCATGTCTACTCCCACCTCATGTACCTCATCCTCCCTTCCCCAGCCCCTCCCACCTCACCTTGAGTGATTCGGTGGTGATACTGATGGAAGGTTTCTTCTGTGTGGTGGCTGTGCTGGCTCCCCAACGCCGCTTCCGACCAGGCTGGCCCCCCTCTGTGTCACTGTTTCCAGCTGGCACCCCCTTGGTTGCTGCTGTCCCCAAGAAATAGGACCCCACAGTTAGATGATCTCAGGTCCTCTGCTGGTTCACACCACAATACCCATAGATAGCCTTCGAGACTAGAACTTTAGTAAAAGGTTAACCTAAGGAAATCACATTTGGGGACTGGGGAAATCATGCTTCAGAGTAAACAATAAAAGGCCTAGAGCCACTTCCTGATAGATGAAAACTACTGATCTCTGAAGGCAACATGGGGGAGGTAACTAGGCTGGTGAGCAGTTTAAACTCTGAGTGGCAGAAAATCTAAAGTACTGGGAGGACAGACTGAAGACAACATGGGAATGAGAAAAACAAGACTATGGGATATTAAAATCTAAGTAAAGTTGATTTTAGATCATGGTGTGACTAGTCACACTTTAGGTTAATTTTCACACTACAGACTGATATTTTAAGTCATAAAGATTTATTACATCTTTGTCAGCTTAGAGTTTCTCACTGGGAAAATGTTAAAAATGTTACTGTTTGAGGTGTGGGCACTCTCATTTTCTCAGATGCTCTCTTAGAATAAAGCACAAACTGGTGAGCATTTTATAGGAATCCCTCAAAAACCCACTCCTGGTTCTGAGGGTTCAGATATCTGAAAGAAAAGCAGGGAAGACTAGATAAGAAATGGTGAGACATCTCACAGTGCATCTCATTAGAGTTAAGAAAGAAATGTGACTGGGGAAAAATGACAAGATTGTCTATAAAGTTCTGAATTTCAAAATGGAACCCTACACATGCCAAAAAGATGTATATATGCTGGGTGGAAGTGGTGGGATGGCAGGGGGGGGTGACCCATGAATGCCATTGAGAGAGAATGGGAATCTATTTCTCTATGAACTCTGATTTTTATGGTATTCTGGACTTTTATCAGGGATATGGGGCTAGACTTACAGACAACGGAGATCTTCCTCTTGAATGATTTGGGCAGCGAGCTCTGTATAGAGAAGAAAAGGGGGGAAAAAAAAGAGAAAGAGACACACCCCACAGAGAGGGGGGAAGGAGGTTAGATGGGGCAGTCTTAGCACAGGCTCCAAAGACACAGAGAGAAAGACACAGAGACAGACAGAGACCAAAACAGAAGCGGCAAACGGCAAAAACGAAGCAGAATCAATGCAAGTTAGAGAAAAAAATAAAACCAAACATCACAGCAGGGAAAAGTCATCTAGTCCATACCACACCTATGTATTAGCTTAACCAGAAATAAGCTGGAAGAGGAATTCAGCAGCGTCCAGCCTTTTAAAGGCCTTGCTCATGCCCTCTTCCAACAAGCTGTCCCCAGAACTGGGTCATCTACCCTGCTGAGGTCTTCCTTGCTAACTCGAGGAAAACACGAGGAAACAAGGAAAACCAACTTTGGGATGGCAACTTAAATAAGGTAACCCCCCTCCTTTTCTCAGTGTCCAGCCTGACATCCACTGACAGTGGCTTGGAGAGCAGACTGTTAAGACTGCCTGGACCCCCACCACACCGTGGAAAAGGACAGCACCAGACTCAGTGGAGATGAGCCTCCTGAGCCAAGCGCCAGCAGAAAGAATTTAAAAGTGTCTTTGGTAAAGACAGGTTTTTATGCAGGGCACACTGTCACCAGGGAGAGTTTCAGATTTCCAACCACTGTACGGAGCACTAGCAGAGCCTCACTGTTTTTTCTCCAAACAGGGCTTATGCCTTAGGGGCTCTGCCAAGGACCAGAAACTGCCAAATTTGCTTTTGAGCAAGTTTCTGCCCCAAACACTCAGTGGGAGGAAGACTGTGGACAGAGCAAAAAGAGGAAGAGAAAGCGAAAGGGGAATAGAGCATTTTCAGATTTAAGTGCTTATTTCTGGAAAAACTAAGACCTACCACCCTTCTAAAGGGTAGGGCAGGACCCTCTTGATGAAATCCCTTTTCCCCATCCAACCCCCAGCCCCGTTTGTGTCGTCTAACCAAGTCTCCTTGGTCTCCGTTAAGGGCCAGCCTGAACCCTAGCCGGGCCGCTCTTGATGGGTAAGTTAGTGAGAAAAAAAAAAGTCTTAATTAAAACAGGAAAAACATGAACCAAATAAATAAATAAATCCAATAAAGAAATCAGAAAAAAAAAAGAAAGAAAAAAAATAAAAGATTAAAAAAGAGGAAGAAGAAAATAAAGAGGAAAATAAACTAGGAATATGACAAATGTTCCAGGTACCATCTCACACCTGGGATCTTCAGTTCAGCCAATCGCACCTCACTGTGTACTGTATCTAGTCAACCGCCGGTCCAATCAGAATGAGCCCTCCCTGCTAGGCGCTGTGCAATTGGTGGGGGGTTGGGTTGGCAAAAAAGGTGGGCGCACGGCGTGGTGGTCAGCACGGCACTGCCAGAGTCCTCCCAGGGGCGCAGGGGGGGCGGGAGGGAAACGTGTGGGGGGACGCTGCCCAGTTTCCATGATGTCAAGACAGTTCACTGGCGGTGGCCAGGCTCAGCGAGGGGTACAGGGGGAAAAGGGGCAGAGACATCAGTCCCAGCCCTGCAGGGGCATCATCTTGCAGTCCCTGATGAGATGGCCCGTGAGCAGCAGTAGTGGTCCTGGCCTTTTATCGTGGGAGGCAGGCAGGACCCTATGTCCACCAGTGGCAAGCTGCAGCAATACCACCACCCAATACTTGGAATCCAGGTGATGACTCCAGAGTCCCTTTCTCCTCTGCCTGTAACTGGGGAGGGGGTCCTCTCACCGAGTGGGATCATGGAACCTCTGTTGAAGGCAGCCTGGGGGCAGTAGATGGATAGCCCCAGGACCTGGCACACATTCAGCAGCAAGGTCAGAATACTGTTCTTCTGAGAGTGGTGTGTGGCATCTCCTCAGGGACTCCAGCTGAGACAGTGGTTCCAGTCAGGTGGATGGATGAGCCCCTGCCTCCAGGGATGGAGGAGAAGTTGGAGCAACCAACATGCTGCCCTTCACCATGGACAACAGGGACCAAAGGAAAGTCCATCTGATGAGCAAGTGGTGAGACATGGCTGGGCTGTCATCAGCATTAAATCCCTGGGCTCAGACCCTAGACTTCTCTGCAGGGTTCCTAGTCGTCACAGCTTAAGCCGAGAGCCCCACTCGGTATTTTACAGCATGGCACTGTGATCACAAACATTGATTCTTTAGGAGGTCTTGGTGACCTAGATGGGGATCCCAACAGTCTGTAGCAAACAAGGCAACCCACAGTCCTCAAAAGGGTAAGGGCATGTGGGCAGGCGCCCCAGCAGTGACACAAGCTCTTCTTGGGGTGTCCCAAAGAGGGAGATGATGCAAGTCCACCCCTTTCCAAATGCTTTTTGTTTTCTCAATACAAGTCTCTCCAGAACAGTGCTCTTCTCGGCCCCCTGATGTAAGCAAGGCAGGGAGGCAAAGGAGGGCCCATCACAGGATCCCATACACATGCCCCCCTCTGGCCAAGACACCTGGATAGCAGACTCGGCTCTGACTGGGCAGCTCAGTAGCAGCGGGTGGGTCCAGAGGAAGAGGCGGCATCAGCGATTGGCCAGTTGGGCAGGGTTATATTTTACGGGCGGATTACCGTACATGAGGTACTTGGACAAAGTTTTACGGGGAAGAAGGACCTTGTAATAAATAATATTCTGCACATCAAATCACTTTCACCGGCCCCCACCCCCCGCAACACACACCAAAGAAAGGCTACACACACAACGGTCCCTCCCACCCTCTTACCCTACTCCCAAACCCAGCTAATTCTCTAATTACTTTAAGAGCCAAGAAGACTTCGCTGGCTCTGATGGGGGGAACCCCCTGAATTGGGTGCAGGACACAAGATAATATATATGCCAGAAAAGTAGAGAGGTTACAGAAACGGGGAAGGGACCGTTGGGATCACCCCAGGGGCTAGCTTCTAAGCAGCTACATCTCTGCAATGAGACCACTGGGGGGCAGATGAGGGACAAAAATTCCTCAGCATGGTGGTCAGCTGAGAACCACCAAGGCCCACTAGATGGCGCAGAGCTCCAACAGGCTTTTAAAAAGGAGGGAAAGCTAGAGGGGTTACCACAGGGAAAAGCTAAAGAAGGTAGCAGGGAAAGCTGAGCCTGGGTCTTAGATAAAGGGCCATTAACTTGACTTTCCTGGCGGTTACAAAACTTTCAAGAGTCTGGACTGCATTACTTCCCAAACCAGGAAAGGGGAACGAATGAGCCCTGTCCCCATCACAAGGGGTCTCCCTTGCTAAACCAGCGAATTCTCCCATGGCCCTATACTGATCCAAGTCTTCACCTAGCCCCTTCTTTAAGCTATCCCACTGTGTAAGAGGGGTCACCAGAGTGGTCTACTCTTTCCCCTATGTCCACTCCTGCCCACCCACCCCAGCAGGTGGCTTGGATATTTACCTCTTTCTTCTCCTCATCCTCGGCACTGCCCTCTGGGCGGTCATCATTGCTGACTTGGTCTGCAATAGGCATGGGGGGCTCTGGAACCTCATTTTCAGGTCTGTTTTCACTTGTGTCCATGGTCACTTCCTCCTTCTCCTCACTGTCAGTATGGGGAGAGGTTGGGAGGGAAGGGCAGGAAAGAACCAAGGGGAAGAGAGAGCAAGATGTTAGGTTTTGGGTCAAGGAAACCCGCATGCCTCATCACCTGGGTGGGGTTGAGAGGGCTGCTTTTCAGATGAGACTAGAGACCTCCCCCCACAGGAAAAGCAGGAAACCATTTTCCTTGGGAAAAAAGCACAGATCACCACAACCACATCCATCCACTGCCCAGATGAGATAAAGCTGTGATGTGTGGGGTCCAGACTCCAATTATTCTTAGGTAATTCACCAGAGTGCCCTTATATGAAGAGAAAAACCCCTCTATGAAAACAGTCCCTCAGAAGTGATGTGATTTGCCCACAACCCCGTGGCTTCCCTATCCCTTGGGCACAGGCCCCCTTACTTAACCAAATTGCATGAAGGAAACCCGATTCCTTGAAAAGATGAGAAAGAACAGCCAGGGCTGTGGCAAATGATCCCAACCTTGTGTTTATTCAACTGCTTAATAAGTAAAAGCCTACTGACCCACAGGACCTGGAGACACCAGGAATGGAGAAATGATGGGGGTGGGGGCTGCAGGGAGAATAAGGCTGGTGAGGGTTCAAGCTTCAACAAGGACCCTCTCTAATCCAAAAGGAAAAACTCAAACTGCAGACAGAGTATGAAAGCTCAGAGAAGAACCAGGCCACTTTTACCTGCTCAGAGGTGTAGGAACTGTTCTTACATTCGGCTTTCGCCCAGTTTCTCCCACTCCCTTATTCCAACTTCCAAGAGATAAAGAGAGCAGGCCTCCCAGTCAGGACACACCCGCCCCCACACCATGCATCCTCTCCCCAAACACTGAACCCACTTCCCAACCCCTCCAAACCACACGTTAGCTCCCATGTCAGGCAATGAACCCCAAAGGCACTTCAGATAAACTATCTTCCCACCTTTTTTTTCCATCTCCATCCTTAACTTCTACCTCTAATCTCACCCCCTACCACCACCCAAACACTGCGGGGGCGGGTATCAAATCAAGATGATGAGAGGCCCAAGTCTCAGGAAGGGGAAACCAAGCCTCCCCAGGCTGATAAGCACCACCAGAAAATTCGGCATTCCCGACAGGCTGACTGACACTCAGAGGTCAGAACAGCCTCCCCAGAGCAGGCAGGGAGGGATGCACGGGAAGGGGGGAGGGGAAAATCGGAACTGTGCCCCCAGCTAACAGGCTCCCACAGAAACACGAGATTCAACTGCCTAAATCTAAAGAACAAGCTTATCCATCAACTACCTATTTCCCACACAGAGAGGGCAAGTGGGGCCAATTAGAAATCGGGCAGGAAGGACAAAGGGGGGAAGCAGAATGACTGAAAACAAACCAAAACGAAAGACGGAATGAAAGCCATGGGGAAGAGAAGGGAGGTGAGGTAGGCTAGAGCGGTGGGGAAAAGGGATACATGGAAATGTGAAGCTCTCACCCTTCTTTGCTTTCTGATAACATGATTTTTTTTCTCCCCCTGGAAGTGCTGTTTATCCCTTTCTGGAATGGAAGAAATAACAAAAACCAAACAAAAAAATCCTAAAAAATTAAACAAAACAAAACACCTTCCTTGTCCCAAGATCCCACCACCTCCTCCCCAGCCACCCGATCCAGAGAGAGAAAATCGAGATGCAGCAACTGGGGATCCAAAAAATGGTAAATGGAAGGGGAGGTGGTGGTGGTGGTGGTGAGGGGGAGGCTAAAATAGATCTGGCTTTTAAGAGATAAGCGTTAAGTCCTCACGGCAAACCCCGAATTCGGCTGGATTGGTCTCCCTGGAGAAGGAGGAGGAAGAGGGCCAGGCTGCTGGTAGTGGCTGGCTCTATTGTATTGGCGGAGCGGCGGCGATCAGCCGGAGACATGCAGGGGAGCCATCTTGCCACTTACCCAGCAGCCCGTGTGTGCGGACGGGGGAGGGCCCTGCTGCAGCAGGGGAGGGGAAAGAAAAGAGGGAGGGCGCTGAGTGAGCAAGGTTCTTATCCTCTGGCAGGCCACAGGGAGCTCACTGCTGGCTCAATAGGCCTGGCCTTTTTCCTCCTTTTCTCAGGTTACAACAGCTACCGAGGCCTAACCCCACAGGGAGAGGGTGCTCTCTCCTGGTCTTCTCGGGGGTCGGGGAAGGGGGCTGGGTGGAGAGGACATACAGTTACAGCTGCTTGCCCGGAAGATTCCAGAGAGTAGAAGGAAAGGAAACAGCAGAGCTGGGAGTGAAAAATGATAAGGAGATAACAAAGCCAAAGTTGAAAAGAGACACAGACTGGAGGGTCATGAACAATTTCTTCCGTGCCCACCTCTATCCAATAAGCCAGGCACGGAGCACTGAAACCAGATCAGCTAGTTCAAGGCGTGGAGGTGGGATGAGATCTGGCACTATCCAATCACTCTACAGTAACTGGCTGCTCACCGCAGGCAATGACCACGTGTTACTACTCCAACCAGTCCTTTCTCCGGGAAGATGGAAAGAGTGGATAAGCAGAGTTCCTTTTTGAATTACCAGTAGGGGGAAGGGAGGTGTCTCTGAAGAGATAACAGACAACTTTGTTTCACAGAGTCTTTAATAAGGTCACCCTGCCCCAGGGTCCCCTGGAGCCAGAAAGAAAGAGGATAAACAGGGCAAGGGGACCTTGGGAAGCTAAAATACTGAGGACACTTCTTGGAGCAAGGGCTCCAAGGTGAGGGCTCTGAAGTAGATAAGAAACTGAAGTGAGAGAACCGTTATGGGGAGGTGGAGGGAGCAGATCTGCTGAGCAGAAAGTGGGAACTAAATGGAAATTATTAATCATAAGTATCTTCACCAGACTAAATGTAAAATGGGAAGCTGCCTCTAATCATTCAAAAAAGCATCCAGTAGGTGCACAAAATGCTCATTTGTTGACTGCAAAGGTGCTCCCTTTGCATCCTACAGGAAATAAAGATTTCACACTAATACAAGCTTCTGGGTATCTGACCAAAAGCTTAGTATTACCTCATTTGTAATATGAGAACTTTTTGCCAGGACTAAAATTTCCTCCCTGCTGCTTAAAATCTTAAACTTACACACCAACTGCAAGATAAAGCAGTCATATTTATACATTACACTCAAAGTTCCTTTTCACTTTTCCCTGTCTGCTCAGTAAGATTGAGAGCTCTGGAGTCAAACTGGCTAGGGATCAGTCTGGGCCCTGGCCTCACCCTATACATGTAGTGTGATACTGGGCGAGTTCCTGACTCTCTCAGTTTCTTAATCTGTAAAGTGGGGGTAATAACAGTACTTATTCACATGGAACAATATGATACTGGTTTGCTCTTAAGAGTCTGGCTTGGAAGACACCCCAAGAAAAGGTAAGGCTATGCATAAAACACATATATGTTTAATAAGCCATTATCTCATTTGACGGCACCTTTGGAGCTTTTTTTGACTGTCCTCAAAGAGTAAACTGCTCTTTCTCTGAGTGCTCAATGGTACTCAGTAATTGGCTTGACAGGTTCTCAGCAATGTCCCCATCATTGTATAATAATCACTGGTTTACTTGACCCTGCAGAGTTCTTCAAGGTCAGGGACTGCATCCCTTGACCCCCTAGCCCAGGGTCTAACACAAATGCTCAGTAAATATTTCCAAATTAGGTTGTCATTGCGGGTACCAAATGGACACTTTAATAAATGTTCACTGAACCAGAAGTTTTCTACTTAAAAAATATTTTTGGATAGAACTCCCATAGAGACTGTTACCCTACAGAGAGCTGTTACTGTCAAACCTCCTCAAATGTTGCCTCTACATCATTTGTTCTAAAATACTTTCAGCTGCCAATGTGCTGCTCTGAAAGTGGCTTCCTTGGAGGAAGAATTTTTTTTTTAAGAATTTTCTTTTAATGGAAATTCTCACTTTTTTCAAGAGTAAGAATTTTACCACGTTATCGCCATCCTTTTTAAGACATGAGCTTATTCTATTTCCCCATGATCAAATCTGTGGGATCCAAGAATTCGCAAGATATTATTTTCATAAGAAAAAGAGGAAACCTGGAAATTGTCCCCAAAGGGGACTCAATCTGCTTGCAGAACCAAAGCCTTGTTAGCTAAGTCTCAGAGCCCCACACAGAATTTCTTTGTAGTCCCTTTTAGACAAAAGGCATCTCTCTTCCTACTATTTAAGTTCTTGCACAAGTGTTTCCTATATCTCTGAAACATAGGTGAAATTACATGGGGATTGGGGGTGGGTGACATCTACCCATAATTAAACAGCACACAAAGCATCTGTAGCCCAGAAGAAAAGGATAGAACTACTTGGAGATTAATAACATCACATTATAGTTCATGCCTGAATATTAATGAGATTCAGAAAAACTAATTCAAAAGGACATTTCTATAGACATTTAGTTACTACAGAAAATTAACAAGCAGCTGAGGACCTGATGAAATTTAATAAGAAATGGTGGGATCTGACTAACCTTAGGCGGTGAGATTTAAATACAGAACACGCTCAGGAGCATACTGATTCCAAGATAACCAAGGACAGTATGGTTTTACATGGTATGTTCTCAGATACCAAGATTTCAGTGAGCAAACCCTACTGATAACAATAAATTCTACCGTTTAAAACAAGCATCATTTGGCATACTGGCATTGTAGGTCCCCTAGGGAGTATCAATTACACTGTCACATTGGCTTAAAGGACCGTATCTTTCCTCCTACTCAGGCAAAAGAACAAATAAGCATAGTGCCAAGAGCCCAATGTTGCTATTGCCTGCAAGGTTTGTATACACAGGAAAGTTGTATTTAGAAAAATCTGGGTTTGAATTAACTACTGCTGGATGATACAGTTGCCCAAAGTTTTCTCTTTTTTTCCTTTAAAAGAGAGAATTACTTTCTGCTGTATGAGGAAATTTTTGTTGTATCTATAGCAGGCAGAGGATTGGATTCTGGAATAGGGCTCAACTGAAATAGGACTGAGGGCTCACAATTCCTGCCCCAAGAAATGAAAAAGATACCTTACCTCATAAATCTAGAATTCTTCAGGGCACAATCAGAATCAGAATGGATTTAACCAAGCACAGCAAAAAAAAAAAGTTAGGCAATCTCTTCCAAGTGGTAACAGTTCTTGAGATTTAGTTTTTTTAAAAAACACTTTACTGAATCAATAGGCCCTAGCTTTGTTTTTAAAAAGAAATGTGACTTCTTGTTGAGAAAGAGAGGAAAACAAAGGTTAAGCCACAAACGGTCTTTTCCATTTAGCACTCACTGTTGATCCCACTTTTAAAACTGGCCAGGGCTCCAGAGGCCACCGGGCTGAACACTAGCACTCTAGAGGTGTCAGAGACCAGGAGGGCTGTGAATCAGCTGTAGCAGGGCCTCCAGAAAGAGGCAAACTTCTCAAAAGATTCATTTACCAAATCCAGTGCCAGAACAGCCTATGGGTTTAGGCTTTGGGGCATGTCGTTTTGTTAGGCTGTTGAATAGACCATCTGGTAGGCAGGCAGGAGGAAAGCAGGTAGGAGGGAGGTGTGGGAGCTACTCCCGAGCTCAGACTGCATTTCTAATCTATAGGCTGCTCCACTGAAGCTTGCCTAGGCAACAATGGGCAATCTCAGTATTTGCCCAAGGTGCCATCTGCCTATCACCTTGCCAGAATCAATGTGACTAGATGACCTCAGTCATAAAATGAAGATCAAAACCACCTTTACCTGAGGAGAAAAACTGTGTATGACTCCAAGGTTTGTTTGCCCTGGACTTGCATGTGAAAATCCAGAGAAGAAGTGCCTTCAAAACAGCATAAAGTGCTGCTCTGTTGCCAGGATCTGAGACCCACAGAATTTTAGGGCAAGCAAGCAACTTTTCAGAAAACTACTTGCTTTTCAAGATACACAGGAGGCGGTTCCTCAGGCCCAATTAGTAGCAGGTTGTCAACACCTACTTTGAAACTGTCATTACAGAGAAGATAAGCTGTACTCTCATGGGATGGGGGAGGGAAGGGGCAGGTATCATCTCTGACTGATGGATAGGGAAGGGAAGGTGTCACCCCATTTCCTCATCGATGGTGTAGCTGGGGAATCCTGAACACCTTCCAGAATCCGCTGGGTTTTCACTTTAAGGTCCTAGAAGAAAAACCCTTTCCCAAGGGATAATGTACCCATCCCAAAAGGGAAAAACAAAAACTTTTCAAAGTGCACTTTTAGCTTTCAAACCAAAAAAGTAATGGCCACAAGATGGCAGCAGAGGCAAGAATATTACAATTGACAGTGGCAAGGCAAAAGCTAAGAGTCCAAAACTATTTAAAACCTTAAGAAAACGAGATAATAAATCATGTCACTGCCCACCACCCTCCAAAATCAGAGGCAAATATAGCTCTAAGAAGAATGCAAATTATTAGATATGCACATAAAGGGAAAAATCATATCAGAAATATTAGTGTTAAAATGTCATTAAAACAATCATGGAACAAAGTTAGGCAAACTGTCTACACAGGACACTGACCAAAGCAGTGTAAGATTCTAGCTAAGAATAATGAATGATATACCTGTTCGACTGTAAATTTAATTTGATATGAGTATTTTTCTAGGACTACATATAAGGAATAAAAAATTCACATTAATTACATGAGTGGTAAAATCAATCCAAGGATCTTAGAAGCCCAGGAGTAAACTTCTGACTTGATATGCACTTCCTATTTTGCTGTACGGTATGCTCTGAGAGGTAACTAGGCTAGACTGTGCTTAGTAAAATGACACTTAATAACCAGAGAAATACAGAAACTAAAAAACAGGACTCGCCTGTACTTTTCTTTATAGACTCTCAATATCCTTTATTAAACTGTGTTCTCAGGCTCAGATGTAGTTGATAAATTTGTCAAAAGATTGAGTTAAAATGTCTAAGTCATTTCCCTTACATTGTCTTGAATTTGCAAACAGAAGCCTCTGCTGCCTCCTCCACAAAGGAACTATTTTGGTCAGATTATAGATTTGGGTTTCTTTATGCTCTCACCACCACTTTCCAGACTACCTTCAGAGTTCCAGTGGCAGCTCTCAACATACTAACTGAACCCTAGACTTAGTCCAGGTAAAGTTCTCCCTCCATGTTTTAAAAGGAAACTAGAAGTTAGCCAAAGAACTCTAGGGAGCAAAGAACTATCCCACAAACCAGGAGTGTTACGCCCCAGGTGAGAGATATCACTTACACAGTGCGATGAATCCTTTCTGATTCTGGTAGGTGAGAGGTCTGAGTCTCCAAGGTTTGGGGCTGTGTGGCAGCTGGTGGCTCTGCCTCTTCAGCTTCACACTTCTTTGGGCTCCCCTGTCAGGACAAACACAGCAAAACAAACATAGCAACGTACTTAAACCTGCTTGGTTCCTCTTCTTTAACATGGAGCTGGTAAAAGGCAGGGCACAACATATATAGCACCAGCTCTGCACACAGCCCTACTGATTTTCGTTATTTTAGGAAGTGGAATGGAACGTTACTTAAAGAATTTCCATGCCAGCAATCACTTTATTAGAATTCTTCTTTGAGAAAACTGAGAAAAGGCTTCCTTTGGGCAGAAAAAAGATGTTCTGAGAAGAACTGACCCTGAGAGTCCTGAAGATGAGAACCCTGCTGTTCAGATGCATGGAGAACTTTCATGAACCAAGGATCTGGAAATGAAAGTAGATTCTAACAGGTAGCCCCAACCTTCTACATTTCTACTGACCCTTGTCCAGACAGCATTTTCAGTTTTATATCTAAGACAAAAGGGAAAACCATGCCTAATCCTCCATCTCCCTCTAGGGAGGGGGCATAATACCCTACCCGCTCAGGCTGTAACCTCTGGGTCACGTGCTTTTCGGCTGGCTCAGGTTGGCTCATATGCCTCACTTGGATAGAGGATGAGGTGGAAGTCCTCTCCTTTGGCTCAAGGACCTGCAGTTGTGGCACTGGTGGAGTTGCAACCTCCTGACCAGAAGAGGGATCTTTGGTTTCAGTGTAGCTGGTGCTGCTGTCCCTGGAGACTCCAGGGCTCAGAGACTAAAGAAATGAAACACATTAGGCAAATTATTTTATGTGGTATCTATTCAGTAGATATTGAATTCTTCAACTTCTACTGACTCAATTTAATACTTTGGATCTTTTTACCTTTATGTTTATTCCTGTTTGACTTAGTGATCACCCTTTCTTCCTAGATTATTCAACAAATTGTTTAAGTCCCAACTAGGTGCCAGATACTGGGATACACATGTAAAAAGGCATGTCCCTACCTTCAAGAAGTTTATCATCAAGTGGAGGAAATGGGTAAATGGATTCAACTTTCTCTGCAATCAAAAGGACTCAAACTGAAAAAGGACCATACCTAGGGAATCAATGAATTGAAAATGAAACTCCAAAATGAGAGGGAAGTAATACTGAACTGAGGAAGGAAGGAAGTTTTTTCCTATTCCCACTGGAAATCATGCTAGGTTCTCTAGGGGTTGAAAATCACTGCAGTAGAGACAGAACATCAATGCACCCAGGATTCTCCCACACTTACTTTTCTGCTGTTGCTGGATGCTGAACGTGAACGAGAACAGGAACGTGACCTGGACTCAGATGTTGATCTGGAGCCCATCTTGGATCTACCACGAGGGTTGGCGTGAGTATGTGCCCGAGATACATCTCTCTGCTTGGACCTTGGAGGTGAGTGAGACTGAGAGCCTGAGCTGTCAGGAGAGCGAGACCTTGATCTAGAACTGGAGGATGAAGATGAGGAGGACCGGCTAGAGGATGAGTCAGCTGACCGTTTCAATCTGTGGCTTGGGAGAAGGGTATGAGAAGCCCTTCTGCCTTCCTTCTGTTCCAAAGATTCTTCAACAATCCCTCTGGCCAGTGCTAATTCCTCGACTTTTAGAGGGAGTGGTTGAGCAGGTTTTTCTGATTTAGTTTCAAGACCCCTCTGGGTTGAGGATTCAGCTAGTGTGCTTTTCTGAACTAGAGGCAGGACACACTCCTCTGGCACTTTCTCTACTGGAGATTCTGCTTTGATGTCTGCAGGACTTGACAAAGGAGACAGGCCTCCCACCAACTGCACAGTATGCTGAGATAGTAACAGCTCCCTGGCCTCAGCATCTGTATTAGGAGGAGATAACTGAATGAGGACAGGAGGGGCTGGGCCTTCCATGGGTTCTATTTCTTCTTCACTCTGGAGTTGTGTATTAGGTGGTGGAGAAGATGCTTCCTTGGTAAGTAAAGGTGGGGGAGTCTCCTCCTCACTGGCAGTTTGCTCTGGTTGTAGCGCAAGAGGGGTCTTCTCCAGATCTTCAGTCAGTCTAGGAGGGGAAGGTGACTTCGATTTTTCCTCCAAGCCTTTTAAAGATTTTATTTCTCTGTCTTCTTCCTCAAGGGGAGAAACTGTTTTCATCTCTTTCTCCTGCTGTCTGGCCAGATGACTTCTTCTAGCCTCTTCCTGGGACCTTGTAACCCTCCCTCCTCTCTCTAACCCCTCTGGTTCCTGGGATCTCTCATCCACCACCTCCTCTGCTTTTACTCTGGGTATCTCTTCCCCTCCTTCTTCCTTAAATTGTTTCAGGACTGGTGCATCCCTAGATTTTTGTCCCTCGCCATCATCTTCCTCCTCTTCCTCCTCTTCTTCCTCTTCCTCCTCCTCCTCTTCTTCTTCCTCTGTTTTCAAATTTCGATCTGCTCTGACCCTCAGAATTCTGGAAGGTGTTTCTTGATCCTCTTCCTCCTCAGCAGCCTGGCTGCCCTCAGAGAGTTTAGCTGCCCTTGCCTGAAAGAAAAGATATTCAATGGTTCCAAGTATATTTGCTCACTATCAACAGAGCAGGAAAAGCATCTCACAAGACACACCACTAGGAGGAGAAACTCAATGATAGACACTTTCAGCAACACAAAAACAAATGCAACAGTAGACATGCATGACTAACATGGGCTCTTGTAGGAATCAAAATAGAGTTACCAAAAGGAATACAATAATGAAACTGCTAGTAGTTCATTTGTTAGCTTTGAGCTTTAAAAATAAATATAAACTGAAAAAAAAAATAAATATATAAGCTGAACATCTATAAACTATGTGTGATGGGAGGGAGAGAACTGACCTATTACCACTCACTGTGATCATTTTGATACTTTAATTTTTTTCCATTCTTTTCCACAGCTGTAATTACACTACACATACTTTTGTACTGTGCTCACTTAACATCGTATCATATAGCTTTAAGGTTTTAATTGAATAATTAATTGTATATTTTCTAACAATGTACTGCTTTAGGAACAACGACCACCTGCTAACTTTCACAATTAAGTTTAATTTTTTATATATTCATTTAGAGATCTGAAGGCCAAAGCAGCTATAAATTAAAAAACAAAAAAAGAAAAAGATGATTAAGGGGAGAAAGAAGATGATTATATAGAAATCTAGAGAGACACCAACTCTGAAACTGAGGAAAAAGAAAAGGAGGACGAGATAGCCAAATCATTACCCAAAGAGGTGAAGGACGTTTCTGGAGGTATCTGAATTACCTGTCTGACCCTGGATGATCGTCTTTCTCCTTTCCTTGGTTTCTCATCATCAGATTCACCTTTCTCTTCAGAAACAGAGGAACTTTTTCCTATCAAATGCAAGAAAACCAAGTCAGACTCATAACATGAACACTCATTCAAGGCTGCTTTCTAAAATTAAATCAATCACAGCACATGAGCTGGTCGATATATATCTGTATTTATTTGACTTCTATATGGAATAAAAATTATATAAAGCCCTAAGAAACAGGGTTATGTTGGTAAGTTACGCTGCACACATCTGGAATATTATTAGTATCTCAGAGTCAATCCACATATTATAAATATCTCAAGTAAATGTAAAATAACTACCAGAGGCTTCAAATTGTCTAGTACAAAGTGTACTTATTTCTGTAAAATGTTTTGTCACTGAATCAAAGCTCAAGACTTCACTATGTTTGGTGTCCAGTTTTTTGGACTGCCTATTGCCACTACTAGTTTTGACCAAAACATCATGATTAATATACTAGTTTGTAAAACAAAAATCTCATGAAATAAGTACTTAAGAGAAATGACTTTCAGGCCCTAAGGTCCCAAAAAATTACTTCAAGCCAACTGGACAGGGCTTCAAAAATGGGCCCTCCTAATTATATTTTAGATACGGAGCTCTAGGTGAGATTATTTTTAAGGAAAAATAAGTTCTACTACTAAAAAAAAGCTTGCAAACCACCAATCTAGGTCATTCCAAATAACTTTAGGTAAAACTGTAAAAACTTCTACTTATGTTACATGAAGAAAGGTAACTGTGGGTAAATCACTTAAATAATTTGGGTCTCAATGTCTTGACTGAGAAAAAGGGATGGACTGGAGGATTTCTAAGTTTCCTACTAGTATTAAATATTACATGGAATAGCAATGCAAATATTGATCAGAACCAGTTTAGAAAACAGCCTAAAAATAATAATATTCCAGATACACACAATATGGTACAAAAGGTTTAAATGATGCACAAAATCTTGTTCTATATTAACAGTAGACTGCAAGTAAAGCAGATGGTGTGAACTCTAACCCAAGGTCTCGTCTCTTATTTCTATATTCTAGCAAACTAAAATGAACTAGTCTTTGCTTCTATAATTAAAAGAAGAAACTTACAGAAACAACTATAAGACTGCACTTATTTTTCCGGGTGGATAGACAGTGGCATTAGGATTAAAAAAAAAAAGACTGCACATATTTTATAAAACATTACTCCATGATCACTTGATTAACAGGATCTCTGAATATGTACCATTTCATATTTGGGTTAGAGAATAAAAACTTCATTATAGGTGTGTGTACAGGAACTATGGTTAGGATATACAATGCTAGCTCAGACTCTTTAGCAAAGACTTAAAGAATAATCTGTAAAACATTAATAAATAATGTGGTGGCTATAATAATAATTTCATAATTAAATGACCAAGAATAGGTTAATTACAAAATGAGTAAAACCAAAAGAAAACATTTGCCATGAATTTTAGGCAAAGCTCCTTTGCATATATATAAGGGAAAGAAGCTGATTTATAGTAGTTTAACAAAAAAGGGGGAAAAAAAAGTAGAGGGTGGGAGGGAAGGATAACAGGCAGAGTACAGAGGATTTTTAGGGCAGTGAAAATACACTGGTATGATACTCTAATGATGAAGATGTCATTATACATTTGTCCAAACCCAAAAAATGTATATCAAGAGAGAATCCTAAGGTAAACTATGGACTTTGGGTGATTACGTATGTCAGTATAGGTTCGTGTTGTTAAGAAATTTACCACTCTGGTGGGGGATGTTGATAATTAGGGAGGGTATGCATATTTGGGGGCAGAGGACATCTGAGAAATCTCTGTACCTTTCTCTCAATTGTGCTGTGAACCTAAAACTGCTCTAAAAAAAAAGTCTTAAAAAAAATCACTATCCAGATGCTTAATAATTTTAAAAAAAGAAAAGAAAAAATTGACCAGGTTGGAGGGAAGGTAAAGACTGAATATTGCAGATACCGTAAACTTATATATAGACAAAGAAAAGACTGGAAAATTATACACCAAAATATCAATTGTGGTTATTTTTGTTTGTGGAGACTTCTGATTTAAAAATTTGTTTAAAAAATTTTTTTCTAGTTTTTCCAAAATTTTTCTAATGAATACATACTACTTTTTGTAGTAAGATAAACAGCTAACATTTATAGGTCTAACCATCCCAAGTATTTGTTTTTATCATTGCAAGTTCTATATAAGAAACACTCTATTTGTTTTTTTCAACTTAAAAGCAAGTGTTATAAGCACATATATACCAAAGATGCTTTGAGATGAATAACAGGCCTTCAGTAAGCACATACATGCTCTGAACAAACGTGACTTCAAGAAAAAAATAAAATAAAAAGCATGTACAAAGTTAGCCAGAGATAAATATGCTAAACAAGTCAAATTAAGAGTTTTAGGGTTGTTATTTTAAAATTAGGTATGTACAAGCAAATACCCCTTTTCTCCATCTATTGTAAATTGTATGCTATTATATTGGCTAATGTTATTTTGATACTGTAAAACTGCAGTGGTAGGATTCTAGATGACTACTCCTCTAGTAGCACTTGCCTAGTAAGTCATTAAAGAGATGTGAGAAAACTGGGCAGGGCTGTTCAGAAAGTTTTGGTCATCACTGTTTTGCAAAAAAGGTGACGACTAGAGGGAATCCTCAAATATGAAACAAGAATCTAGTAAGCAATACAAAACATAAGAAAGAGACGAGAAATTCTTTTTAGCTCCTTGTAAAGAGCTGATGTGACGCAGACAAAGTTCTGGGGAAGATGCCATCTTCTATTATGTGCACATGGCCACACGAGTCTCTTCAGCCAGATGTTAATAATAAGTGCAGAAACTGAGCACCTTTAGCAAAGGGTAGAACCAATATTGGTAACAGATTAAGAAATAAATTTCAGGAATTAAAAAGCAAGTCAGGGTGAATGTAAGGTTTTCAAGATTCCAAAGCCAGAAGCCTTCAGGAGAAAGGCAAAGATGGCTGCTCAGCAGTGTAGAATGTATTAAAGTGACAAATGTTTAAGGGCCATATAGGAAAGTAGTTTCTTTATCCTGGAAAATGAATCCCTAGGCAAGATTTGCAGGACCCAAGTAAGGTGGCTATAGAGATCACAGCAAAGCCTGTGGCCAAAGGGTATTCTTGACTATAAGAAGAAGCAGAAATTAAAAGAATGGAGACCTGGTAATGATGTCAAACCTAATTTGACTGATGCTAGCTATATAAGTAACTTACCTAGCATTTCTTTGAAATCTCAGCATCTAGATTTGTACAATACTCAGGAAAGAGGGCTATATGCTCTTTGTAAGCCAAAGGCTGGCTAAGATCACCTGAAGCTATACCTTTGTTAATCTGTATTCTGACTATCTATTTTTTAATGTTTTTGTATTTCCCCCCTAATTTTCCTAGAGTGAGCTCTTTTCAAAAAAATTAACTAAAGGTAGTAAGGACTTTTGTACACCTAGTTAAGATCTAGAAGGGAATCCAAACAACTTTTGACAATGGAGGGTGAATACTGACTCCCAACACCTTAAAAAAATCTGAGGAAAGTGGTATAGTGATAAGAAGTTAAGAAGGAGACCCAGTAAGAATTTTATAAAACAACCCTTCCATCCTATTTGAGATTTTGTCTACAGCACATTAATGGGAGGTTTCTAGAATATATGCCAAGGATCCTGATTAAATATAATACTGGAAAACTATTCTTTCACTTAGTCATTCATAAGTTGAGTTGATCAACAGAACTACCAGGGGACTTTTAAAAAAAATGTAAGGTTTCAGTACTCACATTCCTTGAGATTCTTGGGGTAGATTCCAGGAATCCATATTCTTAAACAAACACAACAAACAAACAAAAGAAACCTCAGGTGCCACTACTGATTACCAAAATGTTACTAGGAACCTTACTTTAATCAAAATCTTACTTAAAAAAAGGAAGCCAAAACATCCAGAGCTAATAAATAAGCTGGAATCCTAATATTTTGCTGGCCTATGGCAGACTGACAGTGTACACCTAAAACTCCAAACTACCACTTCACTAGGACCCTGACCAAATTCTGTGCCACAACTATAATGAGATTCATATTCTGAGATCAGAGGGAGGAAAGTTTATGGATAGAGTGCACTGAAGAGAACATAAAGTAACTATTAGCTGTACTCCACAATTTACTACATTCATTTATTGACTTTTCACCTCTTTCCTTTTACCTGTTTTTCCTCCCTCCATCTATTACAACCATAGGCAGAGTCCTGCTGATGACACAAAGCTCTGAAGAGAGAGATCACCTTCACACTACATCTTTATTTGCTTTTGAAACGTTTTATCTATTTCAGGATCCATACCTCATTTTCGTTTCAAATTATGTTTAGAACACAGAGAGGCTCTCTCTTTTTAAAGAGAGTTCCTTATAAAATCATGTTTCTATAAAGAATCTTCAATGGTTCCCCCATTACCTTTAAAATTGAACATCACATTCATTCTTGTCTGTCTTAAAACATAGCATCTTCTATTATTAGTTTTGTGTGTGATTATCTTCTCCCTAATAGGTTTTACAATGTGCTAACTCTCCGTATACTCTAACATGGAGATACATATACAGCAGAATTCAATACATAATTTTTTGGCTTATTTTTACTAAAGAAGAAACAATGACAACTAATTTATAAAAGAGTTTTCCCCTTCCTCCTGGCTTTACAATCAGTGATGAAAAGAGTGCTAAGAGCAAAATGGATCAATCGATGGTCTGCTACTTTTATATCTGAAGAGAAAAGAGGTCTCTAAAAAAACTTATTTTTCTCCCATCATTAAATATCTCATAAAAATCTATTTTCAGGAAGGACTTCTATATTAATCAGAAGAGCTAGCAACTTCCACATATTCTAGAAGTATTAAATAGGAATGATCACCTTCCCCATCACAACTAACATTAATAATGATTCAAAATACTTGTTAATTTACACACTGGTTTACTTTCTCAACCTATTATCCATATGTATTATGCACATGTTCTCCCAAAGGTACACTGTCTTAGGCTGCATTTATAGATTTTTGCTTGAGATACTATGCAAAAGTGGGTGCTTAATATTTTTTATAATATGAAAAAATTAATCTTCCCTGAACCAATCCTATACACTGGGTTTAAGCTCCCTATATGCTTACATAAAACCTTGCACTGACTCTCACATCACGTAACTCTAGTTAATGACATAATAATTTGTTTAATGTCCATCTCCTCACTAGACTGTATGTTTCATTATGGCAGAGACTTGTCTTTTTCTCTACTATATTCCTGGTGCCTAGCATGTGCTAGCATACAACAGGCACTCAGTAAAAACTTGTTGAATAAATTAATAAACTGAAGCAGATGCCCATTTGGGGGGATAACTGAATGTGTAACATATAATACATACAATTGGTGAAGAGATGAAAAAGAGTTGTGAACTGTTGCTAAATTCAGAGGCAGAGGAGGTTAAGGAGGTACACAGGTGAGAAGAAAAATCACACTGCCTTATAAAATACTCTGAGAGGTTAACACAATATAGGGGTGAGAGCAGACTTCAAAAAGGACATAATTTCCATGAAAACAGATGTCAAATAACAATGTCACAGAATCTTCTTGGGACTTTAAAGGAGGCTTAGCATGAAAGGAGGCGTAACTACCTCCCCCCACCAACTACGCAGGATTGACAAAACAGCGCAGTGGGGAGGGAGATACGTACTGGGTGAATGTCTGCTGAGCTCCAGCTCTGGTCTCTCCAGGCTGCTCTGAAAGTCAGGAGGCAGCAGGGAAGCCACTCCCTCGGGATGGATCATCTCGTCCTCCGACTCAGCTGAAGCTTCTGCAAAGTACAGATTGGGTCGGGGCAGGGAGGGAGTGAAGGGCTCAGCATGTGGGAATATGTAGAGGAGTGAAGGAGGTCAGGCAAAGCCACGGATACAGAGTATATACTAAAAAGAGCACTGTACACAGAGAAAAACTCCCTAGGATTAAGCTCTAGTTCAACTAAAGGGTAGCTTAATTTACTTATAACTCTTCCTGTTGGCAAGAATCCTCCTCTAACAAGATAGTCAAATTAAGTATCTTCTTCCCTGACAAAAGGCAAATAGTAACTCACTTGGCTCCATAAACTACCAAAGCAAAGAAGTGGCAGTCTCAGCCTGACTTATTCCTGAAACTGCCTACTGAGACAGGCCCATCTACTCAGTGGCAGGAACAAGGATGAAGAACTTCTTGTAAGAAGTGACAGTCTGGGCTTACCTTCAAGTTCTGCAGCTTCTCGAGCTTCACGTTCCAGACGCTGCCTAAGCAGCTCCTGCTGCTTTTCCAGATACTGCTTTATGAAACTGTTCTGGCTCATTTCCTCGCCAATCTGTATGGAGGACATGGAAAAGACAGTCTAGGAAAGCAAACCAGGAAAATGCAAGAAGAAAATTCCATGGAGCAAAGGTCTACCCCTTATATTTGGACTCAAGAAAGATAATGAAAATGTTGGAGGACCCTTTTCTAAACTACTCCTAGGATGAGGACCAAAATATGATTCATGAAAGATGACAAAAAGAGGAAATGCACACATAATTTTTTATTTTAAATATTCAGTTCCCAACCAAAAAGTGATGCACAAATAATTTAAAAAGAAATAAAAGTGCCTATAAAATTATGCTTTTTAACCTAGAGTTTTAGATAATCTTAATTATCTAAAGATCACCTAAATTTTCCTTTTAGTAATATCAAAAACTGAAGGGAAAAAATACTAGTTCATACTAGTTCATCTTTTGTTGACACACCTATCCAGGAAACAGTTTGTCAAACATCTCCAAAATTCAACTACAGGATTTAAAAGCATGAAAGCAAGAGACTGAGAAAAGGGACATCCATTCAGCATTTAGACAGAGTTCTAATTCTATTTTCTTTGGGTGAGAATAACTCTTTGGTAACAATATTTAAAATCTAGGAACTTAATCCCTTTTCCCATTTTTTTCCTGCAACACAGACTCCCATGTCACTCTTTTGCCCTTCAGCTTTCTCTTCACAAGTCCTCCCCCTGAGAACCTTCTTGCTTAACAAGTCCTATTAGAACTTCAGAAAAAGAAAAAAATCTGAATAAATACTTTCTACATCATTAGGCATCTTTCCTAAGCACGGTAAATGTTTACTTTCACCTAAAATACAGATGAGTCTCTTGGTACTCAGTGCACACTGATGAAGTGTGGATTGCAAGCATTAAGAATATATGCATTTGTTGCAAAAATCCTACGTTAATAAAAGCAAAATTTCAAAGACTAAAATGTAATGTGCAAAAGGTACAGAATTGTAAACTAACTTAAGCAATTTCTCATGCTTGTTAAAGTACTTAACTAAACCTCTGTAAGCTAGATTATGATACTTTCAGCTTAATGAGCTAGTAACAAGGGAGTAGGAAGGCTCTCTTGTTTTTCCACAGTATCTTGGGACTTCATCTAGTACTGGAGCTGCACACCATTGCACTAACAAAGACCTGGATTTTTTCCTTTAAATGCATGACACTATAATGAGGGGATGTTAAACGCTAAAAAGAATCTTAAGAGACCATGCAGTGTAAGAATTTTAGTTTTTCTTTAAACTGGGAATGATTTCTTCCAAAGAAATCTTATGCAGAAACAATATACGAAGCAGACAGAAGTAGATCTAATCTAGTTTAAGAGTGGAATGTGAACCCCTATTCACTTGGGAGAAGGTATTTTCTCTAGGAAGCCTCCAAAAGCAGCTCCACAAACCCCAGCAGAGCAGTTATAAAACTATGGATCTAGTCCAACCCTTTTTCACCTTACACAGGGAAGCTGAGGAGACCAACGCCTCCAAAGGTTGTTTCTTGCCCTAAGTAACAGAGCAATTAATGATGTTTAGGAGCAACTGCATAATTTAGTACTAACTAGTAATGGTGGATGATTTCCAAAGAACTGAATTCTTAGAAAATCTATGTCAACACAAGAATTCTTCTTGATCAGCAAGTACTTTCCTACACTGCCCTGTTGACTGTCTACTTCATATCTACACTCAAAGCCATCAACTACTTTTCCCAAATCAATGGCAAATAGACAACTTCAGACCCTTGCACTCCACTTAATCAGAACCACAACTTTCTGCACACATCATTTCAACTACCAGAAATTAACTAACAGCTCCTCTGATCCGTGAATTCTTCTTTTTAAAATGTATGTACGTATGTACGTATTTATTTTTTGTGGGGGGAGGTAATTAGGTATTTACCTATCTGTAATGGAGGTACTGGGGCTTGAACCCACAACCTCATGCATGCTGAACATGTACTCTACCACTGAGCTATACCTTCCCTGTCTTGAATTCTTTATTAGAATTCAATTGTCCTAGTATGAAAATATTTCCAACCCAGGGAACTTAGGAAAATATTAGTGAGAAATTAAGCATCAAATACACAACACTATTTCATACCAGTCTCTATGCATCCAAAGAGCCCACGCCATCTAATGAACCTGTTTTCTTACCTGAGAGTTTGGCTGGAATGCAGCATGGGGTGTTGAGTGTTTCTGTAAATTTTCTAGCATTAGAGCCTGGTATAGAGAAGGGCAAAAGTCAGAAACCAGGGGGTGGTGGAAAAAAACCCACCCCACCCCTCCCCCAATCTCTTCACCAAATGCAATGATTAACCATACACACTTAAACTGTACTCCTTTTCCAGGGACCTAAAAGCCCTTTACTAATAGCATTCTCATTCATCTTCAGAAGACCCTTAAAGGTAGCCATGGTTACTGCTCCCTAATGTACAGATGTAAAATGCAGACACATCGGGAAAATTAGTGACATGGCTATGCAATAAAATCAGCGACAGTGACAAAACCAGTACTTACAATCCCTATTATCTTCTGCATTTCTGACTAGTGTCCCTTCTAAATCTGGCCCTTCACTTCAAATACTCCATTAGGTTCAAATACATGAAACCAACATGGTTTTGGCATGACTGAACTATTTGGTGAGTTATCAAGGACTAGGTCTACCTGAGTGAATCTGTATCGTTTCCAAAAGAGTGGCACTTAGATGTACCAAATTTATAAAAATTTCAAAGAGGAGGCTACAGAACAAAATGACCACAGGCTCTATAAACTGTTGTCTGATCCAATACACACACACACACACACACACAAAAGAAACTGTCAGCTTCAGTATAAGAAACGGTCTGCCAAGTTAACCCTTGAGCCAACCTAGCCCGAATCTGTACTACTCGCAACATACCCTAATTAACCCTATTCAAAATCAAGAAATCCTCACCTTCCCTCCGTTTACATCAAACCTATACACACCAATCCATCTACCTACCTCTTGACAATCCCACCCTAATCTACTCAAACCGATTCAAAACCCCCAACATATAGTAGTCTGCCTCGCTTCTCTTATCAATATTCACCAAACTCTTATCCACCCAAATTGCTTTTGGATGCTCTGTAAATTATACACCCCTACCTAACCAAGCCCCTTCAAATCAAGGTTTCTCTTCATCTCACCTTCTGATCTAATCAAGCAGACATTTTTACCCCACCCCAGTTCTATTCTTTCGGATATCGATACCAACCACATCAACCTCTCCGCCCAACTATACCCCGAACTCCGACCCAGCCCAACTCGCCCCCCTCAGGCCAGCAACGCCGGTGGTTGTAGTGGGATTTAACTCCTTCTGCAGCGCATGCGCCGACACCACAGACACAAACAAGGAGGGGGTGGGGGAAGGAGGAAGGAGCTTAAGACACTCCAGGAGAGTAGCGCGCACCCTCCCATTTTGGGCTCGCGCCGCTGCCGTTAAGGCGGGAACCGGCGCTATCTCTATTCCAGCGCGAGCCTCGCCAACCACCGTGCGCGCGGATCCGGAGGCTCGCGCTGGCGGCCTGAGCGAGCTCGCGCCGAGCCCGGACACTGCGCCTGCGCCGCGGCAGAGACTCGGCTCTACCGGGTCTACTCCCCTCCGACACACCAGCAACGCCGTCTCCTCACCCCTTTGAGCCGCTTGACCAGGGCACTCTTCTGCCCGCTCTTGGCTAGGCCTCGCTGCTCCAGTGCGGCCTTCAGGTCGGTCACCCGGAGCGCCTGAAGAGGCTTCCCGTCCAGAGTCACCTCCTCCAGCTCCGCCATCTTGCGTGAGGTACTCGGGTCCGTCCCGACGGCTTCGGGCATCTTCGGTAATTTCCGCCAACGCCCTTCGAACGTACCGAGCTGATCCCGCCCACTGCCATAGTCAACCCCTCGATTACCACTCAGAACTCCCCGGGTTCCTCCGGAACTGCTCGGGCATTTCCGTCTCCACGTCGGCACCAATCGGTTCTTTCCATCCTCCCAGCCGGTCCCCCTCCCTCATGCTGCTTTCAGAGCTCGGTTATCTTCGTCTTACCGAGTCTTTGAATCGAATCTATTCGGAAGCCCTCGACTCCGGCATAACCGTAATCGGAGTTATTCGGCCATCTCCGGACCTGAGGCTGAGGCGCTGGGGTGCTTGGGTGTTTGGGGCTGGTCCGGGACCGGAAGTGCGTGGGCTGCCCGGCTGGCCCTCCTCAGGGTTTTCAGGAAACGTGGAAGCGGCGGCGATAGTTGGAGTATAAGTACTCTTGTGACGGTCTCCGGGTGCTCTGTGAGAGGAAAGAGGAGGTAAGCGGGGTAGAAGTCCCTCCTTGGGCCGGGTCAGACTATGTTTTTGCCGGCTACCCTTAGTAGGGAGCCTCCCGCTCCCCTACGGAAACAGCTGCCACCTCCCACCCTCTGAATCTCCGCCACTCCCATCTAAGGCTACGTTGCTCTTTGGGACCTCGGAATGCCTGTGGACCTCTATGGCCTCCGAAGTGGGCAAGTGACAGCACGAGGTCTTTGGACCCAGACTGTGAACTAATTCATGATCGTTGAACTTGAGTTTGCTCTCGAAGCCATGTAGCAAAGCTCGGGAAAAGTTCTCCCTTTCCCCGAATAAGAGAATAAAATTCCTTTAGGAAGAATTGCTTCTTGTAGGGCCACTGTGAAAAAGACAATCTCCCTGGACTGTTTTGGTATTGAACTGCTTCTCATTGCTTTGGGGAATCCTTTTTTTTTTGTCACTACAAATAGTCCAACTTAAAGCAGAAGGAACACAAACAGTAAAACAGTAAAATAGGCCGTATACAAGTAGGTTAATGTTTTCGTTGTTAGAGACTCATACTGTGCTGTTTGAGAACTATTCAAGTTGGTTGACTTTCCAGTTGCATTAGTGATGCGAATCAGTGGCCAAGCGTCAGTAGGTATTCTTTTAAACGTGAAGGAAAATTATTCAGACGTGAGTCGTCACACATCTACCTCAGTATAACACCTGTTAGATCCCTAAGCCACCAAACCAACTAGACTATTTTTTCAGTTTTGAATAAACACTTGGATGTTTCTCCTGTTTTTCTTACTGTGTTATTTGGGGCAAGGTGCCCTCACTGTGCTCTTTAATTTTTCCTGGTGCTTTATAGGGAATATAAGAAAACATTGGAGTTAGGAAGTTCTTGGCATATTTCAGAGACTGCATATTGCAGAGAAGCCTCTTTCATCATAAATGATGTTTTTCTTTCCTTTTTTCCTCCCCATTGTTGATAGCGCTGCAGTGATCAGCATCTAGGCCCTAACCAGCTACTTGGCTGAATTAAAAAATGTGTACCTTTTTTTCATTTTAGGGAAGATGTATTGGACCAGTATTAATCTTATTTTTTGTTGTTTTTTTCCTTTGCTCAACCTGAAACATAGAATTAGGTGGGAAATAATGAACAAGAAATGTTTTGGTTATTTTTAGGTTATAAGAATGATGGAAGAAAGCAGTGGTTGGGGAGGGTAATGGGTTTGAAAAAGAGAGAGGAAAGTTGGTAAATACGAAGTTATTCTTGGGTGCCTTCTCTAAGGTAGTTGACTAATAATCTAAGTAAAGGACCCTGTTGTTTTTCTGTACACTGAATTGGTGAGAAGTAATTTTCTTTGTAGATGCTGACTGTGATAAGATTCCTTGTTATTGGGAAGCTATATTTTGGTTGCTCTATGTAGAAAGTATGTAACAGCACTTTCATGTTTCAGGATGCCACTGGAATCATCTTCCTCTTCGATGCCGCTATCCTTCCCTTCTCCCTTACCCTCAGTACCAGACAATATTTCTGACTCTTCCCCTCCCCCAATGTCTTACATCACTTCCCAGGAGATGAAGTGTATTCTTCACTGGTTTGCCAGCTGGTCAGGTCCCCAGCGTGAACGTTTTCTACAGGACCTGGTAGCCAAGGCAGTGCCAGGAAAATTACAGCCACTGCTGGAAGGTCTGGAGCAGCTTAGTGTATCTGGAGCAAACCGACCACCGTGTATCTTTGAGTGCCAGCTGCGTCTTTGGGATCAGTGGTTTCGAGGTTGGGCTGAACAGGAGCGCAATGAATTTGTCAGGCAGTTGGAGGTCAGCGAGCCAGACTTCGTGGCAAAGTTTTACCAAGCAGTGGCTGCTACAGCTGGTAAAGACTGATAGACATGAAAATCAAAGACAAAAACCATAGCTGATGGAGCCAAGGCCACAACTCTACTGTGAGAACTTCAAATGTATCACTTAAATGTCTGGGGATGGGATCCTGATTAGCTGGCTAAACTCGCTGCGCAGTACGGGCCCGATGATTTCAATGGGAACAGCATATCAACTGGATTCCTAGTGTAAATGTTTTCCATCTGAGCAAATCCAGATCAGCAGTCTGCCTCCTAGCTTACTTCTTTTCAACAGATGTCAAACTTTCAAGAATTTAAAGGCTTCTTTTGCAACTATAACCAAAAGGAACCTACACATTATAACTCAAGCCTACTGCTGGCCCATGGGCATATAAAGTGGAGCCCTCCTACTCTAGAAACAAGAGAGAAGGGCAATAAAAGGCCATGTTTTTATAATTTAGCTGGATTCAGATGGCTGGTTTCATCACCTTTGCCAGATTTTGGCATAATTATGTGACATCCCAACTGCTAGCTTTCCTAGTGATGATTTAGTAAAATTATGGAAAAAATCAGGAGGGAGTTAATTAGTTACTCCTTCCTCCATGCTGATGTTTGTTTGAATTCAAATAGCAATGACTTTTCTAAAGCGTATGTGACATCCTTGGAACTGGTAGCAGATGTTCCTATTCTGTAAGTTTGCTTTACAACAATGTGAAAACAAGTGACACTTTTTACAGGTTGAAGGGTCTATTTTTTTCTATCAAAATAAAGAATGAATTTTCAGAACCAAAAGTCTCTCCCTTTTCTTTCATTGTAAAGCTAGTGTATCATTGATATACAGAGAAAGAGGCATTCTGAGAAAAGTAGGACTTAAGTGTAGACAATAGATCGACTTTTCATCTAGTTTCTCCTAAGATGATTTCTGATGTCATGCTCTCGGTAGTATCACACCTCTTTTATTCCTTCAGGTGGGCCCCTTCTTGTGCTTTGGAGCTCTGGTAATGGTAAGAGCCAGATGGTCCCACCTGAAGAGTAGCTTGTTTCTGATAGGCCACAGTTCCTAGGGCACCCATCAGGATAAACAACATACGGCAGAGCCCCAGCAGCAGACTTAGATGGGCCATGGAGGGATTATGGTTCAAGGTAACCAAAAACCCAGGTCATAGAGTATTTGGCCTGGAATAATGCCAAGGCTCAGGAGGTGAAGGGCCCTACCTTTATTTTAATACATAGAGCTCATGAAGAATCATCCAAACAGTAAGCTAAACAGGAAATCAGGAAGTAGGAATAAAACCACGATCCAAGATTTCTAGCATCTTAAATTGTTGGAAGGAGACCTAACTTGGTAGTGAGGGAAGTGGCTTAGGGGAACAGTTAGGCTATGGTGTTTAGGTAGCTAGGCATGCTGCCTGGGTAGTGCTTAAGAAAAGAAGGGAGCAAGGATCCCTATATCCTAAGATGGGGGAACTCCATTATTGTTGAAGAGGTATCTCACAGTGTTAGGCCCCAGGTGTTAGTCGAGAATCCTTGTTTTCTGAAATATTAACCCTGTACAGGACAGTATGCATATGAATGAGTGCTTAATCAATGTAATTTAGAATATGTGGACCTGGGAGTTTGAAAGAAAACTTGAAATATTATCTTACCTGCTGTATTTGGTGGTAAAGGTGACTCCTCTATAATACAGTTCTAGAACTTTTCTTCTGGAGAGTTGGGGTCAGGGCCCTGTGCAGCATACCAGCTGAGTGCCCTTGGCAGCCAAAGACACACACCCACAGGAACACCAGACTAGTGACAATCAAAGGGCTGTGGAAAGAGCACTTAAGTGGACATTTGGATCTCTTAATGGAGATACAGTCCCTGGAAGAGTATCCCTGCGAGTGGGATGAATGAAAAGGCCTCAGAGGGTTAAGCATTCCCCTTGGCCCACTGCACAAATCCTTACCTGCCAGGGCTTCCTCTGCTCACCAGCGCCTGTAGTGCTGCTGCAGTCAGTTCTCGCTCTGCCTTCCCCAGAGTGGCCTGGGGGCCCAGCCAATCCTAAAGACAGCTGGAATAACAGGTCTTGGGTTGAAAGACTCACAGGTGAGTAAGTCATAGCATCAGCACCTTTATTAGTCTGACGCAGCCGACCCTGGGAGAAGACCATGGTACCCAGGTATCTGCAAGGAGATGTGTAGCAGGGTACAGTTATAGCTTCAGTTACTTGCTCAAGCTCTCCTTCTGAGGAAAAATGTACATTCTAGAGCCATGGATTCAGTGGGGTACTGAGTAAAAAATGAATAAACATCAATAAATAAGCTACAAGGATATATTGTACAGCATGAGGAATATAGCCAATAGTTTATAAGAACTTTAAATGGAATATATAAAAATACTGTACACGTGAAACATATAATATTGTAAATCAATTATACTTCAATGATAATTAAAAATGAATGAACATCAAAATACCTTGGATAGTACTACCATAACAGCACTTCCAAACCTTTTGCCAGTATGCTACAGCTATTCCACTTCTGATAACCCACCTGAATAGCCTTTCCTGGAAGGCATGGGACCCAGGGCGATCCCTCCACCTGCCCCTTGTGTGCTCCCCTCTCTGTGCATTGATGTAAGTAGCAGCCGCCAGTGAGCTCTGCTTCCTTGAGATGTGGGATCCGAGAGGGATGCCTGGTCTTGTCCTCAGGGAGCAGCTGTGAAGTGAGGTTGGCAAGGAAGCACCGACTCTGGAAATGGTAGATTTCCCCATGGGGATTCTCCGCCCCACGTGGGATTCCATTTTCCTTCCAGCATTCACTCTGAAGGGCGGGGCAGAAGGTAGAAGGGTGTTGGTCTTAGATGTTGACTTCTCTTGGCCCACTGGGTTCCATTCCCCAATCTCTAGTCTACCCACCCCACTGGCCAAGGGCTTGTACACACAGCAGCCTTCCGGCATGGGGTCTGAGGAGCAGTGTCCCTTGTCCTGGTGCCAGTAGTGGCAGCCCGGTCCGCTGTGTGGGAGGGACGGTAGAGTGACACTAGGATCACTGACAGCTGTGCAGCCAACCCCTCAGCACACACACCTGCCAGTACAGAGGATGTCTGAGGTGCCAGTCCCACAGGTGGTCAAATTCCAGGCCAGACCCTGCTTGAGAGAAAGGATGAAAAAGACCCTTCAGAACAAATGAAGGCCCCAAACCTCTCAGGGCCAGTTATGCTTACAGCTTCAATTATACTTTATAGCACAGAATCCCTTCATCCTCTCTCACTTCCCCCGAGCTGATGCAGCTATGAGTCTGCAATTCTCCCTTATTTCTCACCCCGGCCCCACAACAGCTCCTCTGCAGCGCTGTGGTTGACTAGGTACCAGCCTGAGTCTGTGAGGGCAGCAAGAGTGATTGGGTCAAGCCCTGTGCACTGGGCACCACTGAAGGTAGCAGGCATTATGGAACCCTGGAGAAGCCAGGTCTCCCAGTATGAAGACAAAGGGCCCTGCTGGAAGAGGTGACTGATTGCCACCTGATGGCTCCCTCTTCCTTCCATCATTCCAAGGTGTCCTCATCCTCACCTCTTCTTCCAAGGGAGTGCCGGGTGCACTCCCAAGTGTTTGGCCAGGCTATGGCTAACAGCTGGGGTGGTGAGAAGCAGCTGTCCCCACTCATCTTGCCATGTCACTTGTTGCCTCATAGAACAGTTCTCTCTGAGTACAGAAAGGGGAGAAGGCATAGGAGGAGAGGAAAACTTCAGAAGGGTGAGGGGGAACTGTGAGATGATGAGATTGCGGTGATTCCCCCTGGCTGACACTGTGGGAAGACCATGCCCGCGTTACCCCTTTTACCACTGGTTCCTGAGGGACAATCCCTCCACTCCTTGAAGAGCTGCCCAGAGAAACCCAGGGCTTGGAGCCATTCACGGAGTGTGGCCTGAGGACAACGGACTGCAGAGTGAGGGTACCGCAGCAAGACGGAGTCCCCACTCTCTAGCCCCTCTGCCAATCAGCTTTTAGAGCTTGAAGCACCTTCTGTCCCACCCTGAGTAGTTTCTCCCACTTCACTGAAGCTGAATGGCCTGCCCTCCCTCCCCTAATCTGTTTGCTGCTTTCTATTCATTATGCCATAGTCACCATGACGATGTCACTATGGCAGAGGCCGGGGCTGGTGAGATGCTGGGCACAGTAGACCAGCAAGAGGCCTGCCTTCCAAGTCCAGCTGGCAGCAGGCAGGGTAGGCAATGACAGAGGGCAGTGGATGGGCCAGGACAGGTGGGGGTGGAAAGGAGAGGGGCGGGGTAACACTGAAGGCATCATCCTGCAATTGGAGGCCCAGGGAACTCAGTAGGGGTGGTACCAAGGGATAGCTTGGGAGTTTTTCAGCCTCCACCCTAAGTTCATTCAGCATTCCCCATGTTACCCCAAATAAGCACAATGTCATAAAAACTGCTTGTATGCTCCCTACCCTTTCTCATGACATTTAAGACTGAGAAACAGAGCAGGGAAAAGGGATTTGATCTGAACTTGATCTGTCAGCACTTGGGAGTGTGGGTAACCTGCATGTACAGAAGAAACTCAGTGTTTTGGATCCTAGGCCCATCCGACTGGATCAGTTGTGGGGGTCCCCACTCTGCCACAAGGCATAACCATGGAAATGGGCATCAGGCACCTGGCAGGGAGTGACTGTAGCATCTAGCTTAGCAGCTGGGCAGGGAGAGAGGACAGGAAACTAGGTACTAGGGTAGGAGTGAGAGGCAGAAAGTCTCAGTCTTCAGCCTGATTAGTATCATTGAGGCAGCTGGTTAGAACAGGGAGTCTTGTCCTCCCCTGCCCCAGCAGTCTCTGAGTTAATAAACTGCCAGGGGGAGAGGGGGCTCAGGGATCTGCATTGTCAGGAATCACATTAAGTAATTCTGATGCTAGTTGTGTTGGAGCGGTCTGGGCGGGTTAGAGAGCTTCAGATCCCCAAATCCGAATAGTTGTTCTCACCTTTGTCCCCAAGCAACTCTCTCCTTGGTTACTCTGAGTTCAAGAGGCTGCACCTGGTAAGAATGAATACTGTAGGTGAGCTGGAGACATTTCTGGGTCCCCCTGAAGAGGTATTGTATACACTCTCAGTGACATGAACTCACCTGTGGTTAGTTTGGAGCGTCTGGGTCATGGCAGTGCTATGCAGGTGTCAACCCAGAAGCAGGGGTCCTTGCATTGTCAGGACTTAACAAGAGGTCACGTTCACCTCAACGTCCTAGAATTCCAGTTCCTTTTCTGTGTGGTCTTCCTCCCCTAGCCGGCTCTGCCCCTCAGCACTCCCCAGCCCTTCTGCTCCCCTCTTCACCAGCTAGGACAACCTGGAGCCACTGAGCAGCCACTCGGTGCGCCCAGCTCAGGATCTCCCCTCACGCCGCCTGCCTCAGGATCCCAAGCTCCCTCTGATACAGGATCTCTGATATGTCAGGTTTGCATTCGGAGGGGTTGAGGATCACGGGAGCCAGGGAGGGTGAGGGAGGACGAGCGGAAGTCTGGGGGATGTAGGGAGAAAGGGGGCCTGAGAAGGCTCACGGACTTCTGTGTCTCAGTACTTAGATGTCTGCTTATGGCAGCCCCCAGGAGCAGCGTCAGCAACATCTCCCAGGCATCTCTCCCTAGCCTGCCCTGGATCCGGTCTTCCGCTCCCTTCTGCCCTGCCTCGCTTACTTCTGACGTTCCTCTCTCTACTATCTTTCTCCAAATCCCCTCCACCACGCTGGCTTATTTTTTCAAGATTTGAGTGTTGTTGACTAAATCTGCAGTTCCTGCCAGGAGGTTGGATGTAAACCACAAAGATCGAAACTGGCATCCCCAGGGTGCCAGAGGTGGAGAGCTCGGGGAGGGGCAGTGCTCACCCCTGTGGCCTCGACTGACCTTTCTTGGAGGAGCCTGCCTCTTCCATGAAGGAACTTTCCTAACCCTCTTCCATCTCTCAGCCGAATTCTGCCTTTCTGAGTGGACAACCTTGAAACCTTCCCAGAACTAAAAAATTAGTGTTAAAGTAATGGCTTGTGTGTGGATGGGGGGGGCATAGCTCAGTGGTAGAGTGCATGCTTAGTGTGTGTGAGGTCCTGGATTCAATTCCATTAAATTTTTAATGGAGTACCTCCATTAAAAAAACAATAATAATGGTGTGTATATGGGGGCATAGGGGGGATTCTTTGCTTCAGAAGAGATTGGCACATTCAGGGTGGTATGGCCATAGACTACCTTTTTTAAAAAATTTTTTTGTTTGTCTTGTTTTTTAAACTGGGAGGGGGGGTAATGAGGTTTATTTATTTCTTTTAATGGAGGTGTTGGGGATTGAACCCAGGACTTCACGCATGCTAAGCATGCGCTCTGCCCCTGAGATACATACCCTGCCCCAGATTCTTTGTTTCACAGATGCCTGCCTATCTCACTGGAGATGGACAAACAAGGCTTCTGCACTCCTCTCGCCCCGACATCAGAACTGGGAGGACTCTAAACTGCAAGACTTTTAGGTATCTCTTCTACTCACGTAGGGACTCACCATTTAAATACATGCAAGTTGACTAACGCTTCCTGTGAGAGGCTGTTGTGTTAGCTCTGTGAGGCTTCACGGAAGCCACTTATAGGCATGCCAAGAGGAGAAGTAAACTTTGAAAGTGGACATCAATAGAAGATGTTTGAAGATGTTCTTGGAACTGCCTTTGTTTTCTTTTTTTGCTCACATGATTCTTTCACAACCTGTTTCTCCTGCCTGGATACCCCTCCTTCCCTGCCCGCCTGGCTAATTCCTACCTTCCCTGTAATTACTCTGCGAAGCCTTTCTTAACACCTCCTGCCCAAATTCCACACCTGACAGAGGGGGCGGGGCCTCTCCTCCAGCTCCTAACAGAACACTTGTGGAACTCTGCTAGATCTGCAGGCCTGCTGCTCTCCCTCCACCTCCTGCACTCCCTCAAGCCTGCTTCTGGGCCATCCCAGAGGGCCAAGCCACCAGTGTGTGGATGAAGGAACAAGACCTAACCCCATTCTTTAGCTTTTGGAGAAGCAGTTCAGGTGAGACATAGGGAACATAGCTAATTAGTGACAGACAGGGACTAGAGTTTAGAGGACTGCTGACGTCCTGAGGAGGCTGGGTTTTATGCTTTTAGCCACCAGGGCTGAGAGTGGAAGTACCCATTACAAGGGAAGCATCCAAATTCTGGAGCCAAACCAACTCTGCCACTTTCTATCTATCGTAACTTGGGGCCCAATATTCCCACTTGTAGAAGGGGTGGTGACGCAGAAGTGGGGTGATTGTACTTACTCGATAGAGTTGTTATGAGGCTGAAGTTTGTAAAGTGCCAGGAACAGTGTCTGGATCATGGTAAATACTAGGTCAAGTAAGGAGGACATATTCCACAGACACTTTCAACTCAGTGAAGAACTATTTTGTTTTTACCAAAACAACATGTGTTAGAGGACTTTTGTTCTCTAAAAGACAAACCTAATCTTTTTCTCCAAGTGTCAGAAGCTTTCTTTTTAGATTTTTATTTATCTATTTTAATGGCGGTTCTAGGGATTGAACCCAAGACCTCATGCATGCTAAGCATGCATTCTCCCACTAAGCTATACACTCCCTACCCACTCAAGCGTTTACTTTTGTGCTCTGGTTGAACAGGCCAAATTTAAGGAAAACTCTTGGGTCAGGGCTTGACTCTGAGATTCAAGGTCTCTGACATTTTCTGGAGGTTTTCTGCCCACCCCGCCAACTGCCTCCACTCCTAATGCTTTGCTGCCCCCTTGTGGTCTTACTGAGCTAGGGCGTGCCCCTACCAGGGTAGGGATTCATCCTCACTTCATACTTGCTTGCAGAACTTCAGACCTTCTAGCAGAAGCTGCACAGGAAACACCTCATGTTCCTTCGGCTAGAACACCTCTTTCCTACCTTTGCCTAGCAAATCCTTCTTTGTCTTCCAAGATCCAGCTGAGAGGTTATCTGTCTGTTGACACTTTTTGCTCTCCCAGGTTGAGTTAGTTTGCATGTCCTCTGTTCCCTGGGAGCATTTCTTTCACATCTTTGAAGTAGCACTTAGTATATTTTCCTGGAGTTTATTCTTGTGCTTGTTTCCCTGCCAGACTGTGGGCAGGGACTGAGTCTGATTCACCTCTGCCTCTCTGAAGAAATCTGCAGTAGGTACTGAGGGATAATGGGGGGTGAGAAGATGGAGGGAGGAAAGTAGAAGGAGGTGAGGAGAGAGGGTGGGAATAACGGGCAAGTTACCCAGCACTTCCTTGGTGCCCAGACATTGTTCCAAGCACTTCAGACTCAGGTAATCCTTCCAACAACCTTATAAGGTAGGTATTATCATTATTATTACCCCTTTTTTTACAACCAGGACAACATGGGTACATGGTCTATGTGGGATTTGAACCCACATAGTTAGGCTCCTGGGCACAGGCTTAATCCACCCTGCAATAGTGCTTCTAAAGTGCCCAGTGTGGAGGAGAAATAAAGTGCTGAGAGGACCAGGATGAGAAAGATGAGGGTGAGGAGGGAGAACGGGGTTAAGAGAGGATGGGGATGGGGATGGGGTGAGGATGTGGAGGTAGGAAACTAGACGGGGATAGGGGAAGAGGATGTGGAGGTGGGGTGGAGGTGAAAGAGAGGATGTGGGTTGTGGAGAGAGGATGGGAATGAGCACGGCAGTCATCCTGGGTGGTGTCATCATCAATACGGATGCTCCCTCCATCCAGCACGCTGACCTCGACCTCTCAGTTCCTTCACCCTCTCATCTCTAATGTGTTTCTCCATCCACCTCAGCAAGCCACCGCCAGGGTCAGACCCAGGCCTTATCATCACCAGAAACTGCAGTACCTATGAAATAACTGAATCAAACATCCCACTCTCTGATATGATCTCCTTTCCTTATGGTTTATTTGCTCAAGCCAGCTCACTGCCACTTTTCTACAAGCTCACTGGAAGAATCGCTGGTCTTGCCTGTCTTTTCATCTCTCCTTATTTGCCTTAGGTTCCAGGTTCAGTGCGAAATCCCTTCCCTTCCCTGTCTGTCCCGTCGGTCCTGGCTCCCTGGGTGAGCCCCATGCCCAGATGAACCTGACATCTGTCTTGTCTACACTGGCTTCTTTGCAGCTAAGGACCATGAAGGAAGTCACTCCAGAGGACAAACTGCTGTCACCTAATATGGTCATCATCAACTTCAACTGGCCACTCCCAATTCAGAAATCTTAGCTCCCCCTTCCACTCTCAGCAATTAGGATTTTATACCTTCAAATGTATTCCTCAGGGCCCCCTGCTCAGTCACTTGCAATCACCTCTTCTTTCACGGTGAAAACAGAAGCCATTAGACAGGAACAGCCTCAGCCTCCTAGAGACCTGTTTGCATCTGCACCTGCTGCATCTCTTCTCTTTCACCTCAGGAGAGAGGAAATGTCTTCTCCTTTGGAAGGTGGAGATGCTGCTCTGGATCCATTTGGAGCAAGATCTGATCTCAGCCCCCCTCTGACCTCATCTCCCCCAACTCAGTCTAGTCTGCCCCCCAACCGCAGCCTCTGTCAGTGACTGGGAAGGACTTGCTTGGGGTCTTTGCAGAGCTGCTGTCCCTTCTGGGAACCCCCACTTTTTGTCAGACTGACTCCTACTCACCTTTGAGATATCTGCTTACATGTGACTTCCTCAAAGAGCTTCTGGTTCACATTTAAATCAGGTTCTCTTGTTAGTATCTGTCACCATCACCCTTTACTGCATTGCCCCAAATTTAGAATGACCTATTTATTGGTGGTTGTATGTTTGTCCATCCCCCTCAGGGCCAGTAAGCCCTACAAGGGCAGGGCCTGTGCTTATCCTGTGGCTCCAATAACAAGGAAAGTGCCTGGAGTAGGGTTTATTATTTTTTTAGCAAGCGAATTTGGAAGGGGGGTAATTAAGCTTATCTATTTATTTTTCAACAGAGGTACTGGGGATTGAACCCAGGACCTCGTGCATGCTAGGCACACACTCTACCACTAAGCTATATCCTCCCCCTTGGGCAAATGAATGAATGGAATGAATGAATGAGCGTGATGAGAAGGCAGGAGGGAGGCAGGAAGAGGGAGGATGAGAATGAAAGATGGAATTGAGGAGGGAAGATTGGGAGTAAGGGGAGCAGATGGTGATGAAGAGGATGGTGTGGTGTGCAAAGATGAGGCTAGGGGTGAAGGGGAGAAGAGGTGGAAGAAGACCAGGCAGAAGGGAAGGGGTTCTTGTGCTGGGCCTGTGTAAAGCTTCCAGACTTTGAGTGGGCTTCCCTGGAGCTCTGTCCCCTGGCCACGCTGCTTGCAAGGTTTGAAGGCAGAGCCGGTGGGCGGGGCTAGACTTTATCTTGGGGTGCAGCCCTAACCTCAGATGGTGACAGAGCTGGAGCCAGCAGGGGTTTTGCAAACCGTCCCGATTGCAGCAGGCCAGCAGTCTCACTCGGGACGGGCGGGTGGGGCCTGGGCTTATCTCCCAAGTGCAGTCCTAACCTCAGATGGTGACAAAGCGGGAGCTACAGGCGTTTTGCAAACCGTCCCGATTGCAGCAGGGTTGGATGGCCTGGCCAGGGGTGACAGTGCTAGGTGTAGAGAGCAACAGGGTTCTGGACTGTTTGGGGCTTCAGGGTGAAGCTTGGCTTGTGGGGCATGGGGGATCCAGTCTGTGGATGGCTTGCCTCTAGCCACCTCAGACCCCTGTTTCTAAAAGAGAAGGGGAGGCAACAGCTCTGCAGGTGGGTCTCTCCCTCGTAGGAAGCCTTCCTTCTCCCAAATCCAAGGGCCCTTCTGTTGATCCCTGAAGTCAGAACTCAGGGCCAGGTGCAGCCATTTTCCTCCAAAAAGACCCATCATTTCCCCATGGGGCAGCCTCAGGGAACTTCTAATGGGCCTTCTCAATCAACTTTTCATTGAAGTTTTTCTGGGGCCAAGCCAGGCCTGCTTAGAGGAGCGGGCAACAGAGGCCAGCCTGGAGTCCTGTCCAGGTTGGACCATTCCCGCTGTGGAGCAGCCCCGGCTGAGTCCCGAGAGGAGAGGTCTGCCTGCTGGGGGCTGGCGTGGGTGACGGGAAGTGACTGGCCTGGAGGAGGTGCACAGGCCTTCAGGCAGTCCTGGTTATTGTCGCCTCAGCATCTCCTGTACAGCCCCCTCCATCCCACAGTCCCCTCACTGGCTTGGGGCAGGGTAGGGGGTGGAGGTGAGGAGGCCCCTTTCCACCCCGACAACCCCAACCGGGATCTTGCAACACTGGGATGGGGGCCCTGGGGGCCCGGGCGTGTGGCAATCCGTGGGGGGTGGGGTGGGGAGGTGTGCACGGAGCAGGGGGAGCGGCTTTCACAAGCGGCCGCCACCGCGGACTGACCTTGGCAGGCTCACCTTGGGCAGCTTCCTCCCTCTTGGCGGTATCGCCAAACATCCTTCCTTCTCCACTGCTTCCCTGGGGTCTGAGATCCTGCCTCTCAGCTCAGGACTCTCAACCTGGTCCCCAGTTTTGCTCACGAAGGAAAAGTGGGCCCGAGCTGGGAGGTGTAAAGCAAAGGGAACGCACGTGTGTCCTGTTTGGACTTGATTTGCCGGTTTTCCAAAGTTCCGGTGTCCCGGGCCTCTCACCTTCCCCGGCAGGAGTGGGGCTAACCGCCCAACCTGGCAGTGCCTTCTTTCTGCCGCCTCCAGCCCCCGCGGCATCCCTGCGCGGTGGTGGGAGGAGAGGCGCAGGGCCCCGGGACCCTGCTCTCCCACCTGCCGGAGCTCCTTTGGGAACTCCTACCGGCAGAGGGAATGTAGGCCATCCTGGAGGGAGGGAAGCGGTGTTCTTGCGGGTCGAATCCCTTCTTCCTCCTTTCCATCCCGCCGGCCTCATTGGGCTTTTCTTCCTTTTTCTCCATCGGGACACCTCAGGGCCTTGCCATTTGCTCTCCCCTCTGCTCCCCCCGACCCCACCCCCCACCCCCCAGTTTGGCACATCCGCCTCCTCCTGGACAGTTTTCAAGGTTTCCACTTCCTCTCCTCAGAGAGGCCCTCCTTGACTACCCCAGCTAAAACAGCCTCCCTTCCTGCTTGTTTAGTCGATTTCCCCAAGGGGCGTATTCAAAGGGAGTAATCTTTGAATTTATAGAGGTGGGAATGGGTAGGATTAAGGAAAAGCAGCAGGAGTCATGAGCTCCGGCAGCAGCAAAGCCGTCACCACCTCCAGGCTGTGAGCCCAGCTGCAGAGTACCAGTCCTTCCCGGAGGGGTTGGGGCTTCAGGCTCCTGCTGCCCTCAATCACCTGTGCTGCCAGGACCTCGGACTGGAGGAGGGGTCTGTAGGGGAGAGGATGGCACTCAGCACACTGGCTTGTTGCCTTTCTCTTCTTACTCCTTCAGCTACTGGCTGGGTTTGTCTCAGTCACCAGTGTTGCCAGCACCATGCAAGGCCTTGGCACAGGAAAGATGCTCAACAGATACTTGTTGAATAAGTTACTTTGGCCCAAACCAGTTGCAGTCAAGTTAAAAGCCTCATTCCGAAAGTGTGACTTCGGGCCACCTGTCGTCTCCCTGGGATACGATCTGCCACAGAGGGTTGGGTGTGCCTGCCACCCCGTGTCAGGCAGGGACAGGTGTGCACTTCTCTCACCTGGGGCTGTGGCTCTTCTGCAGACCTGGTGACAGGCATCTGCCCTGAGGATGCCCCGAGGGTGCTGGGGGCTGGGAGGAGACACAATTCAGAGCTGTGGGAAAGAAGTTTGGGGCTGATGCTGAAGCAACCCACGTCCCATCACCCAGAACCTTGAAAATAAGTACCAGGGCAGTGGTCTTGAGCTGAGAGGAGGAAATCCGGAGGTTGAGTCACTTACCATGCTCTGTACAAACCCCCTTTATGCAACCCATCCCCTTGGGCTGAAAGGAAGGTGTGGGATTCTCCCAGGCATCCACAGAGATGGGCGCTGCCCCCTTCCCAACTCAGGCGGTGAGGGAATAAACCATAAGCCATCTAGCGAGGTTCGGATCTGTCTGCCCAAACCAGACCTGGGGCAGGGGGATCTGGGGCACAGATGTAGGAGAGATGGTGCCTGAGAGGAACAGAGGCAAAGGCAAAGGCAGAAAAGGGACTGAGCCCTGGGTGAGGCAGGCATGGGGCACACAGATGTCGGAGATGTGAGAAGGCACTGACACTGGGGATGTGGAGATGGGAGGGGAAGAGAGAGAGAGGTGAACTGGGAGGATTCAGACACCAGACTCTCTCCCTCTCAGAAGGTTATTCCTTGATGTCTAATGCTACTTTCTCAGCATAAGCCTCTTAAGTCATTGGTGGCCTAGGAGAGACTCTAACCAGCCGGTACTGCGTCTCATGTCTCTGGCTTTGTCGGGCAATCCCTGATTACTGATTGAATGGGATCTGTGCCCTCCACACTGTTTCGTCTGCCTCCGAGGGGAGGGTGTGAGCACGGAGTAGAGAGACGGGTGCCTGTGCAGAGGCAGCAAAGTGCCTGGGTGAACTTGCGGAGAATGTCTCTTATCCCCTCGGCCCTCAGCCGCTTTATCTCTCAAGTGTGGCTCGCACTATCTTGTCGTCTGAGGGAAAAGCCTACCAGATGGTCTCTTGAGGTCTCTTCCAGCCCCTCTTGAGATCTGTGATTTTATGGAGCTAATTTTGGTTCTGCCTCTAACCCATTGCATGACTCTGGGTAAGTCCCTTCCCAGTCTGAGGCCTCAGTCTCCTTACCTGCCAAAGGGAATGATAATAAGTCTTCATGCTTACCGTATGCCAGGCCCTATTTATCTATGAACCTAACAGCACCCCTCCTCCTCCCATTTTGCAAATGAGGAAACTGAGACACAGAGAGAAGCCACTAGCATGAAGTCACACAGCTGGAAAGTAGCAGAGGGAAATTCAAACTGAGGCTGCCAAGCGCCGCAGTTGGGTCCCTTCCTTTTCCTTTCCATCCCACCGGCCTCATTGGTCTTTCCTGGCTATCATGTCACTTAGGCTAGAGTTCTATGAAAAAACTGCTTTCAAAGTGGGGTTCACAGCACAGGTGGGTTTTCATCCTCTTGATTATCAGTTTTCTCGTATATGAACAGGTCTCGAGGCCTTTCCCAACCGATGTGTCCCCCAAGAAATCAGACTCTTTAGGGAACCCAAACCAAAGGGAACGAGGGACAAAGGTGGGTGCTGGTGGGTGGGAGCCTGGGGGAGCTGTCAGTCTGGTAGACTGAAGTTTTGGAAATGGGGAGAAGGGATTCAGTCTGGATCAAGAGCTCAGGGACCATAAATCTATCAGAGTCATCTGGAATTTTCCCTTGGTCCCCTGGGGCAGGAGCTCCCAGACCTATGTATACCTCAAGGTGAGAGAGAGCAGGCCTGGGGTCAGCAGGCCTGGGCAGAAAGGGCTGGAGGTGCTGGGATCTCCCCGCAAGCTGCCGAGCTTTGCTAGGAGAGTATCCGAGCCTTCTGGTGGCAGCGGGGGTGACTTCAGTGTCGGGTACAGAGCGGGCCGGGTCGAGGGAGAGAAGATGGAGTGACAGATGCATGGCCTGGCTGTGTGGTGTGCCGGGGAGGGGGAGCTGTGGGCAGTGCATAGGCCTGGAATCAAGAGGTATGCAAACCTAGACCCATGCACACCACACACGCAAACACACACACACACACACACACACACACACACACACAGGCCCAGGCCCAGTGTACAGCCCCGGCACCAAGTCATAGTGCAGTTTTATTCAGCCACAGAATCATCATGCGGGGGCCTGCCCTCCTCCCTTGCCAGCCGCTGCCGTTTGTCCAGGGTCTTTGTCTCCAGCTCGGCCTGGGAGGGGCTCTAGGGCCCCAGCAGGGTGGGGGTCCCCAGGGTCAGGCCGGGCCCAGGTGCTGTTGCCCACAGTCTGCTGGCCGACCTCAGCTGCAGCCCCCCACGCCCTTGATGAGGTTGGCGGCCTCGGGGATCTGGCGGAAGAGGTTGCGAAGGGTGTCCAGCTCCTGGGTCAGCTGCTCCACCCGGCTGCGCAAACGCTCGTTCTCAGCCATGTACTCCAGAACCTTCTGCTGCGTCTCCAGAATGCGCCTCTTGGCCTTGTCCCGGCTCTTGCGCACGGCGATGTTGTTCCGCTCCCGCCGCAGCCGGTACTCCAGGCTGTCTTTGTTCACCGTCTTCTTGCCCTTGTGTGAGGGGCCGGCCGGGGACGGCGCCTTGAGGAGGGGGCTGCAGGGGGGCGCAGCAGCGGCCAAAGGGGCCTAGAAGGGAAGGCACAGAGGGACAAGAGTGAGGGCTGCTGGGAAGCAGAGCAGAGGCAGGGCAGAATCCCAGCAGCCAGGGCACACTTGGGGCATCAGAGGGATGTGGGATTCAGAGCCAGCTCCTGGCTCCCGGTCAGAACAGCCACTGCCCCACCAGATGCACAGGGTCCTCTGCTCTGACCCAAACTCCCTTTCATGTCCCCACACTCTCTGAGGGCACTTTCCTTCAGTCTATCTTGAGTCTCCCGTTCTACCATCAGCAGGCATTTCCTCTTGTAGAAGCAGGAGGTGGCACAGAGACAAGAGGAGGGGGCTGGTGGGCAGCAGAGAAGCTGGTGGGGGGGTGGCCTGAGGTCAAGGCATGTCAGCTGGTCACAGGGACTGCAGGACACGTTGGTTCTAGCCACACAGGGGGGATCAGGGTGGGAGTGAATTCACAGAGAAGACAAGAGGGGTCATGACTGGGTGGCGAGCACAGAGGACTTGGGGTGAGTTGATTTCATAGAGCAACACCATACACAGACCCCATCTGCACGGGCCTCCCTCCAGCCCCTGGGTGGTGGGGAGGACAATTGAGTGGCTCTTACCTTGAGGACGCGCAGGGGCTGGCTGGGTGTTGCCAGGGCCGGGGGCAGGTGCATGGCCGTCTGCCCACAGTGCGCCACTTGGTACTGCAGAGGGTTGTAGCCGCTGCGGCTAGCCCCCCGGCTGCCCTCAGGCCCCCGAGGCTCCTCCTTCACGGCCACGGCCCTGGGGTCGTAGCTCCCCGGGCTGCTGTAGATGCCAGGCCCCAAGGCCTTCCTGTCAGGGCCGAAGGTGTGTGGAGGGTAGGTGAAGGGCCGCGGGTCAGGCGGCAGGTAGTGGGGGAAGGCAGGGGTTCCGGGGCCCTTAAGGCCTCTGGCCTCGGTTGCCGGCTTCACAGCGAAGAGGTCGGAGAGGAGCTGTTCCTCCCCAGACTCGATGTAGGCAGACAGGTCGATGGAGGCCTCATGCTCACACATGTCCCCCAGCTCCCCGGGCCCTGCTCGGGCCCCTGAGAACTCGAGTGGCTGCTGGCCAGCCCGGGGCTCACACTCGTAGTAGGTCCCGTGGGACATGGCCGGCCCGCCCCCTCAGCTCCCCGCCCCTGGCCGCCCTGCTCTTGGGGCACCCTTTGGGATGCTCGGCTTGCTATCTCCCCCTGCCCTAGATCTGCCCTAGATCTACCCTCTCCGATCTCCTGTCACCCACTCTGCGTGGCCTCTCTCCTCCCTCCTCTGCTGTTTCCTTTTCCTTCCTCTGTAGTCAATGCCTCTTTTCTCTTCCCTTTTTTCCCCTCACTCCCTGGGGTGACTCAGGGAGGGGCAGGGCGCACCCCGGAGGGAGGGATGCAGGCCTTAGAGAAATGGGGCCCCTGGCCGAATTAGCAGTTGGGGGGCACTCTGGTCAGGCTCAAGCCCGGGTTCTGAGGTGCTCAGGAGCTGATGCTTCTGGGAATGCCTCCTCCTCCCTATTGAGTCCAGGGGATTCCAGAGTCCTTGTCGAGGGCAACACCTCACTCTGAGTGTCCTCCTCCCTCCGACTTCCAAAAAGTCCTGTGCAGAATGAGGTGCCCCGCAGAATGAAAAGAGAAAACCCTCTTCCAGTGCCGACCCCCAGCCTGATCTGAGCTCCTCCCTTGACACGCCTCCCTCTCAGTCCCCCGCAGTGCTGGGCTCCACCTACCCCCAGGGCCACTCAGTTCCTTTTGTAGCCCCACCTCTCCCAGCCACTCTCCTGGGTGCAGGCCAGGGGGTGTTGTTTGAGGGGTTTAGGAAGTAGTGATAGGTCTGGGACCGTACGCTGGGGCCTGTCTCGTGGTGCAGACATGCTCACTTGCTAGGTTTTTGCACAGGGTCTCTGCAACAGCCCCAGCCCTCACGTGTTTCCAGCCGTGGCTAGCTCTAGCAGCTTGGCACTGTCCCTGACTGCCCAGGCTTGGCTGAGGTACCTGGTCAGGGCTTGGGCCCTGTGCCCCAGGCCCCAGCGGGCTGCTGCCCCGGGAACCGACAGCTGTACTCCTCTGGTGGTTCCAATGCCTGGTCTGCACCGCCAGAGGCTCAGGCTGGCGCCCTGCCCTGCTCTGGTCCTGAGGGCTCTGCCCGTTTCCTGTGCCTGGGCTGCAGGGCTCAGGCACTCGGTGCAGCTCAGTTTGCTGTTTTTCCTTCTGCATGGCCGTTCTCTGACCTCTATGCGTGTCTCTTGGGTCCACTTCCTCTTGTGAGGCTTGAGAAGCCTTCTCCTTTGTCATCACCTCTTCCTGGGGCTCTGTTTCAGGGTCTCCAGGAGAAGCCCATGGCTCACTATCTGTGCTTTTGGTCTCAGGCTGCCCCCCTGCCGCCCCCACCGTCCCTTCCCTTTTCTCTTTCCTCTGGGAACTCCCCACTTCCTCCTGTCAGAGACACCTGCTTTTACCTGTTGCGTTTCATCTGCAAAAGGGACTATAGGTGCAGTGAAAAGAAAAGGACACAGAGAAATATATGACTGGCTCTTTTATCACCAGAAAAACCAGTGAGTGCCCTGTGGAGGCCAGCAGGGGTGCAGTGAAAAGAAAAGGACACAGAGAAATATATCACTGGCTCTTTTATCACCAGAAAAACCAGTGAGTGCCCTGTGGAGGCCAGCAGGTTTATGTCAGGCACACCAAGGATCAGGCTACAGTGGGGCAAATGCAGAGGGGATGTGTGTGGCACTGGTTGCTAAAATAAAGTGCACAGATGGAGACAGGGCTGCCTGCAAGGCAGGCAAGTTACCCTTCTACTTGGCATCCCCCCCACCCCCCACCCCCGCACCCACCTCCTCCAGGAGCTTTCTGTGTAAAGTTTGAGGTACTTTCTCTGAAAACTCTGACCTGACCTTGAGAGCCCTGGGGAGACCTGCTTGAATTCCAGAGACAGGTGTCAGGAACCAGATGGGGAGATTTCTGCCTTTTGCCCATTTCAAAGGACCCTGTGGCAAACAGGTGCCAGAGCTGAGCTACTTCAGTTCGGCGGCAGTGCCTCAGTCAACCACCAGGTGGTAATATTGGTCCAAAATCCAGGACTTGAGGGGCTGCTATGGTCAGGAATCAGGTGGACGGCAGAGGGCAGGCTCCCACAGCCCTGTCAAGGGCAAGATGCCCTGAAGGAGGAGGAGGAAGAGGAAACATGGCTGGGATGGAGGCTTGCAGTGCAGTTACAGGGAGAGAGGGCAGGCAGAGAGGATTGGGGCCAGGCCCTTGTCTCAGTGAGGAGGAATTCTGTCCCCCATCAACTACGAAATAGTGATGATGGTTAAGGCCTTGCATTTTCTGATATTACGTTTTTTCAATCATTGAAACATATGCTTTTCCTTGCAGACCATTTCCCTTTGAATTAAACAAGAAAGTAACCAAGATAGCTGGTATTTTTATCCTTGCCTTATAAAGAAGGAAAACCAAGCTTAGAGTCTGAGCTGCTCAAGGTCACGCAAGGATGCGGCGTTTCTCTGGAGGGAAAGGGCAGTGGTCTAGTTCCTGAAACCCCCAGGAAAGAAGGGAGAGGGTAAGGGGGAGCTGTGGGACCCAGAGAGCCTTCTTTGCCCTCAGTCGGCCACCTTGGGGGAGGGGGAGCCGGCGTCAGTCGCGGGCGAGCCGGCCCTGGAGGAAGCAGGGAGGTGTGCAAACAGGGCGGCAGGAAATGAGAAAGCTCAGGAGCGCGGCCGGCCGTGGGGGAGATAAGTGATCTCCGTCCCGCACCTCCCGGGCTGACGTTGCTGGTGCCCGGACAGCCGTGTTTCTCAGTAACCGAGTGCTCTCTGAATGTCTGGGCAGGGGAGGAGGGGGTGCTGGATGGGAAGTGGGTGGAGGGGGCCGTGCCAGTCAAGGGCTGGGGGATGCTTGCGGAGTTGCTCAGGAGGTCAGCAGGATCTTTTTATCCTTGTGGCTGCAGGCGGTACCTGTGTGCATTAACTAAATAAAAGTACCTATATTATCTTAATGACTTTGTAACCGGCCTCAGTTCAAACACCACCAAGTCTTTCCGACAGAGAGGCCACCGAGCGTGGCAGTGACGCATCAGAGAGAATTGGGGAGTTACTTAATCTGACTTGTAAAATGGCAGTGGTAACGCCTACTTTGTCCGTTGTTTAATTAAACTTTGAATAAGATTGTGGATGGAAAGCAACTGGTCTCAGCCGGTCAGTCTCCTTCCGGCCCTCCTGGGACTGCCCCCTGTGGTTTATCTGTGTCTCCTAAGCGACACGCTATCTGCAGCCTTGTCTGACGCCTCAATTGGACAGGCATTTCTGAGCACGTAGGTCCCAGGCACTGCGGAGGCTCTGGGAATCTGGTGGGTCCAGCCCTGCCTGCCGAAGCTGGCAGCCCAGTGGGTGGGCAGTGATGCTGTGAAGTGTGCACGTGTATCCCGTGTGCATTTTTTGTCTTCTTTCTCCCACAGACTGTTTGCTCCTTGAAGATAGAGTCAGATACTTCTTCATCCATGATGACCGTATTGCCTGAACTAAAATTAAGGACGGGCGGGTTGATTTATATGAATATTCTTACAGAGACAGTGGAACAGAATAGTTGAAGACTGTGCTGACTTGGAAAACTCAGTGATAAGTTTGTTATTTCCACAGCACACAGCAAAATCCTAGATGCAATGGCTAGAGAAGGATTTGTTGTGTGACTGCCTTAAGAATGCATAAGCAGCTATGATTTCAGTGACCTCCAAATGCTCCCAAATTGCCTAAGGTCAGAGCAGTACAGTGACTGACAGGGTAAAGGCCCAGGTTAAAAATAAATGCCTGTTGCCCAGGAGGAGACCCACATTTGCCCTTTTGAGCAGGTTGAAAAGATCAGCAAGTGTCACCTTACAGAGAGAGAGAGGGGGGCCCCCAGGGCCAAGTGTCTCCAGGGAGTGAGAGGGGATTGGGGAGGGCTGGATCTGCCCGGATGGGTGAACAGAGGAGCCCTCGGGTGGCCTGGGGAAAGGAAAAGTGTGTGTTGGGGATCCGGGGGTCCCCAAGGGTCAATGTGAGGCTTGGAGAAGGGCCTCTTGCACAAGTCTGGCCTCTGCCCCATTTTGCCCTCACTCTTTTGGGACAGCCTTGGGCTGGGAGATTGAAGAACCCTCTGAGATTGGGGTCAATCTTCTTTTTTCTTCCCTCTAAATGTGCTAAATAGGTTAAATGACTTGCCCAAGGCCACACACCTGTTTGGTGGCTGAGCTGGGTCTCAGAGCCAAGTGTCTGTACCCTGTGAATGGCGAGCCACCAGCTTGAATCTAAAAGGGCATCAGCCACAAAACAGGAGTGTTGGGGCCAGGCTGGGGCTGGGGGTGGAGGCATCTTGCCTGCCAGTGTCCTCACAGTGTCCCAGATAGTGAAGGTTGATGTCTTAACCTATACCCACCGCCCCCACCATCCCCACACTCACGTCTGTCAGCAGTGCTGGCTCTGGAATGACGCTGTCCCAGGACAGACAGCCGGGAGGGCTGCTCACAAGCGTCAGCCTCCTCCAGCAATTAACCCAGAGCACCAGGAGGTACTTGTCCTTCCCTAGATTGCTTCCGCTCTTTCCTAGCTTCTCAGCCTCCTAGTCTTCCACCTGTACAGCTGAGCAGACCCCCCACCTCACCTCCAAGTCCCTCCCATTAAGCCCTGGGAATCCAACTGGGTGCTCTCCCAAGCCTCCCACGGGGGTCTCTCCACAGGCTCAGCGTGTCCCTTTCTGATGCCAGAAGCCTTTGCAGACTGGGCCTGGGGGGACCACGCCTGCCTCCGCCTCCCTCCACTCAGCTTGGTGCTACTTCCTAGACAGCTTGCAGGCTCTTAGCAGGATACAGGCAAGAACTTAGTAACAATTTAGACTTCCCAGAAACAATGCGAAGGTTTTTGGTTCAAAATGAGAGGAAGCTGTTCAAATGTGCTGGCGCTGGGCCTCTCAGATAGCTCGAAGTTACAGAGAGTGAGGGCCTTCAGGAATGTCATCCTGGAAGGAATGACCAAAGACCTCCCTCCCTCCTCCCTCCCTCCTCCCTCCGAAGGTCCCTGAATTATTAACACCACCATCTTCATTTCCATTTAAAATTTTATTACATCAAAAGAAAAAGAAACCCTCACAAAACAAAACAAAATTCTAAAACCTAAACCAACTCAAAGATAGAAGATTATTATCCAGGTGTAACTAAACCCCTCCCTGCAAAAAAAAAAAAAACCTTACATTAAAAAATCCAAAAGAAATAGAAATGCCAGCTTCAAAAATATTTATCCAAAAAAGTAAGGCATCCACTTTACAAAAAAAACAATAACTGAAAGAGGGAAGGAGGCTGGAGAAATGAGAAGAGAGAACAAGAGGATGGTCCCCTGACCCTCTAGGGGCCAACCCCAGTCCGCCTGGAGTCTGCTCTGAAGGGACCATGACTCGGACCAAATTCGCATCTCACCAACGCAGGCTCAGGCAGGCCAGGTGGGAAGCTGGGAGACCCGAGTGGGTCAGGAGGACTCCCAGGGATTTCAGTTTAAGCAGACAGGATGGGAAGTTTGGGGAAGGGGGTTTCTGCTTGGGATAAAAGGATCCAGTCCTTAGCACAACAGGTGTGACTGGGAGGCTGCAAGGGCCCAGGGCAAACACTAGTACCTTCTTTGGAGCACAGGGAATGGCACCCTCTGCCTGCAGGACAGGATGGCCACAAGTCCACATACCACAGAGGATGGGCGTTTTTGAGGGCCTCCAAAGTGGGTATCTTCTGCCACAGCCTTCTTATCCTGCCCTGGAGGCTGTCCAGACAGGACAGTGGTGGTAGCAGAAAGGAGGGAGGGGTTATCTGAGTTGGGGGAGGTGGGAGGAACTGGCCTTCAGAATACCTTTCTTCCCAGTCTCTGAGGCTGTGGGATGTGCACCTCTGGGGAGGTGGGAAAGAGCCCGCCCTCCTGGGAAGGCTTTTCATACCAGGTCTGTCTGGAGGGTTAGCAATAAGGGGGTATTTTTAGGTCCAGTTCTTGGATGGGAGGTGACTTAAGGCTGATTTGGCTCGGCTTTCAGGCATGAAGGGCTTGGGGAGCCTTTACACCCATCGGTCCCAGAGCCAAGGTCCAGAGAAGAGGAGAAGGGCAAGATGGGGGTGCCGGCAGTGCTGGCTGCCTGGGGCTGTTGGTGCGGTGTTGCGGGGTAACAGGGTGACGGCTTCTTCCCAAGGGGCTGGGCGGGAGGAGGAGCGGAGCTGCTTTGTCATTAGGAGAGAAATGTCCACTGCATTGAAAATAAGAAACTTTCTGGCTTCAGGAAGCTTTGGCACCGAGTTGGGGGCAGGATGCAGGGGCAGGGGCAGGGCTGGGTTTCTGCAATCTGAGCCTTTCCCAGTCTGTCCCACAGGCCTGGCTGGGGTTAGGGGGAGGGGGCAGTTCTGCTTGTTGGTCCTTAGCTCAGTGGGGAGTATTGTCTTATCAGGAACCTCACTCTGCTCAGGGGGCCAAGGCTGGGGAGGGGGAGAAGTGGGGAAGAGGGCAGAGGAAAGCATCACCTCTGATTTCTTGGGTCCCTAGTGAAGGGAGGGGGATCTGGGGCTCTCTAGCTGACCTTTAATTGTGACAGATTTGCTTGAGTCTGTCCCTCCCAACTGACTCACTGCTGCTGCCACGGTCTCTTGGAGCAGTGGCCTCCCTTGGGCTCAGGGGAGGGAAGGCAGTACTGAACTCAGGTTCCTGAGGAAGCGAATGAGGATGTGGGCTGGGAGGGAGGGCCCTACAGGGCACCCCTGTCTGCTCCACTCTCCTCTAACAGCTTGGAGTGTGGGCAGCCCTGGTAGGGGGCTTTGGACGCAAAGCTTTGGGGGCAAGAGGAGCTGGATCTTTGGGTACAAATGTCAGTATCTTTGTTTATGGTTTCTCACCATCCACACCCAGGTCCTGCCCCTGTTAGAAGCAGAGGTGTGTGTGCTTGTGTGTATGTGTGTGTGTGTGTGTGTGTGTGTGTTGGGGAGACCCAGGCAGGGAAGGAGGATAGAAAGGGGGATGAAGGAGGAAGGAAGCAGCCGAGAGGGGATGGTGGTCCTCAGGGCTCCACAGCATCCTTGTCCTTAGAGGCAGGGGGTTGGTAGATGGACTGATTCTGTAGCTTTGTGTCCTCACGTATCTCCTCTGTCTCTGAGTCCTCCTCCACCTTGGGGTACACAACCACACACATCTTCTGGCTCACCAGGGTCAGCAACTCTGCAGGAGGAGGCCACACAGAAACCAGGTCAATGTCAAGCTTCCCACCAACCTGGACAACCAGGCTGTGACCCTTCCAGCTCTCTTCATCTGGCCTCATCGTCTGGCCTCAGCGGAGCTGCCAGTGCTGTTAGGAGACTCCCTCTCAGGAGACGGCCACCTCAGCCACCTCCTCTGGGTCTGGGCAGCCCGCTTGCCAGCCACTCCTTCTTACCAAGGCCCCACGCCCATTGATCATCAGCCCGGGCAGCAGCTCCTGCAGGATGGCTACTCTCGCAGGCCTAAGTCCCGTGTGGGGATGTGCAATGTTCTTCTGTCCTCAGAGGTCTGTAGGAAGGCACCCACCCTTTCTTGCCCCGACTGGTCTCCAGCACTCTATGGACCAGCCTAAGCCTCTAGACCCTGGGGCAGGGAGCTCCCCCGCCAGACCATTATATCCCAGGCTGGGGACCCTCTAGCCACCCAGAGCCTTCAACAACTCACCGATGAACTTATTGAAACACCTGGGCTTGTGTTGCCAGTAAACACCCAGGAAATAGACAGGCACCCCTGTCAGCATGATGGCCAGGCCGATGCCACACACCACGGGCTCCGACCACAGGCTGAAGACCAGCAGGAAGGCCCAGAACAGCAAGTAGATGATGGGGAACAGCAGGTTGACCTGTGGGTCGGAGGCACCGTTAGCTGTGGGGACCCCGCAGCCCCCGGGATCAGGGGGGCTCCCTCTTCTTCACCCATGGGGAAGCCTTTTGAGGGCAAAGCTAGGCTTCGCTCAACTCTGTGGCTCCCACATCCTGAGCCTTGATAGGGCAGGTGCTGTGTCAACAAATGTTGGTGAAGGTGGGCAGTGGGACGGTTAGAGTCGGGGAACTGGGGACAGGACGACCCTCATTGTCCTCCCAGGGGAAGGATCAAACAAGGCCGTCCGTCTCACCAGGGTCAGTCCTGTTTTGTTTTTAGCAGTTTGAGAGAATAAACCTGTCAAGACCAGAGAAATCAGGAAACCTAGCGTAGCATAAGGCAGTTGGGGGGCCTTGACTTTACTTCAGAAAGAAGCAAACTCTGTGGGCTCCACCCTCTCTTGGTGACCACGGTGCCGTCTTCTTCAAGACTCTAGACTCAAGACGGGAAGGTATAGCTCAGTGGTAGAGTGCTTGCCTAGCATGCACAAGGTCCTGGGTTCACTCCCCAGTACACCCATTAAAGTAAGTAAGTAAATAAATAAACCTAATTACCTCCCCCCTCGCCAAAATTAAAAACAGGACTCTAGACTCAGCTGCCTTTCTCCTCCTTGTCCTCTCCTCTCAGAGGGTAAGCATATGGAGGGAGATGGGGTTATTCTACTTCCTTTTCCCTCTAGCAGGCTTTCTAAGAGCGGGGGAAAGGTGGCAGTGAAAAATTTAGAGAACCCTCGATTTCCTCAGCTGGAAGAATCTTCTAGAAGTATCTAGTCTCTCTGTGTTTCCAGAATAGGACTGTTCAAATAGCTCAGAGATATACCCTATTCTTCTAATTTGCAGGAGAACCCGCAGCACTCCAGTGTCTTTTGTTCTGAGCAACTCCATCTGTTCCTATCACAAAGTTATTTCTTGTAGCAATCAATAGGTTCACCAGGCACCCTACCATGTGTAGGGCCATGGTAATTTTAAAAGGGAAGAATATGGAGGGCTGAAATGGACTGCAAAGACTCAAGGAAGAAAGGGCCTTGAGCATGGAAAATGGTAAATATTTGGATAGGCAGATGGGAGAAGGAACATTCTGGGATGAAATGGAGAGGTAGCATAAGTGAATCCAGCTACCAGGAGTGACAGGCAGGGGACTGGTCAGACTAGAAGGTCCAGGAAAGATCAGCTGACTTAGCCCAGTAGGAAACAAAGGACTGACATGATGGAAGAATCACTCCATCTAACTTATTCCTCTAGCTTCAGTTTGCTCTGGTCCTGCCCCCAGTGGAGAATGGAAATGGCTGCTCCATTCACACATGGCCCTTGCTTCCCAAAGGGTCTCTCACCATCATGGAGATGATCAGTTGTGGTCAGCAGTGAATACAAGGTGATTTAAAAACTCTGAGTTTAGAGGGGAGGGTATAGCTTAGTGGTAGAATGCCTGCTTAGCATGCACGAGGTCCTGGGTTCCCCAGGAACTCCATTAAAAATAAACAAATAAATAAGCCTAATTACCTCCCTCCCTTGAAAAAAAAGAAAATCCGAGCTTAGCTAGGACCAGTGGAAGATGGGGAGGGGGCCCCAAAAAGAGGTTCTCGCACCTTGATGGGGCGGAGGATGTTAGGCTTCTTCCAGCGAAGAACTATCTGTCCAGCAACCGTGACGCCATAGAAGAGGTAGTTGATGAAGCCCACGTAGTTGATGAGTGTGTACATGTCGCTGGTGACCAGCATCAGCAGGGTGGAGATGCACTGCGGGGTGTGGGAGAAGCTCATTAGTGGTCTGAAAAGTACTAGGAGTTGGGAGGACCTGTTGACAGGTTGGGGGCTGTTCCCCTGCCTCTAGGCAAACGATGCCATTTTATAATGGATATCTCAAAATGGAGACTTCACAACGTCCCCGAGGAGCCAGGGCCATTGCTAATGCCTTCGCTGCCAGGAAGTTCTTTCTTGTTTTGATAATCGATTCATTTAACCACAGGTATGGCATGAGCACTAACCAATTAGAACAGATACTAGCTGTGAACAACAGGACTGGCCAACCCGGTGGCACCAGCTCTGGGCTACCCTGGTCTCATTTATATTTCTTCTTTGGTTGAAACTCAAGCTAATTTTGTTTTTTATCCCTTAGGGAAGATCGTTAACTGCAGATTAAGGCTGTATTCTTGCCATCATCCTATTTTCCTGGCTGAGTCATCTAATTTATTTTTCTTCCTTCCTTTTCTTTTTTTTTTTTTCTTTTAAAAAAAAATCATAAACATTTATATAGCACTTCCTTAGTGGCAGGCCCTATTTTTAACATTCTACAAATATTAACTCATTTAACCCTCATAATATCCCTGGGAAGTTTTCTTGATGGAGTCCACGTTCCAACTTCAAAATCATCTCAGTGACTTTCTCAGAACCATGTTCTTCCCTTCTGCTAATATGTTAAGGCCAGTGGAAGGTTCAGTTCTGTGAGATATGATGGTGAAAATAATCAAGATGATTTTAGGGGCTAAAAAAACCAGATTCTTACTGTACTGGCCTTACAGTCATAGTCCTGCTCCAGTGGCTCAAACTAAAAAAAAGTCTGTGGCCCGCTGGGAGTATTGAGTGTTCTCCAGCTGCCTTTCACCACTCACTAATCAAGATGACCTTCTTCCTGGATCTGAACATTCCGAAATTCCCCCTCATACTGTACAGTGAATGCCCTTGACTCCTGAGAGCTGTGCTATCCTGGTCTAACTGCTTCTCTGGAGGACCAAAGTCATTTTTGATGTTTTATCAGAATCCAGAAGGAAAAACATAACCCCAAAGAGTCACTGGGGACAAGTCTTTGCTCCTTTTTGCTCTCTCTAAATGATTCTACTCCAGGGCCATTCAAACCCCATTCCACCCCACTCCCCCATCCCAAATTTCCTTTTCTCCATTCTCAGTTTACCAGTCTTCCTTTCTTTATGATTTTTCTTATTTGGTGCACCCTGAACACTGAATTTGTTTCAGGGATGTTTCCCAAGAGGCTGGCAGGAAGGTGGATGGGGAGGGGTGGAGGTGTGCAGCGATCAGCCAGGAGCAGGGGCCCAAAGCTCCAAGCCTGTGGGTAACAGGTGCCAGGGGAACCAAGAAGTTTCTTTGTGAGGTTGTAGGATCTTGAGGCAGCCACTTCAGTCTGACCCAAAAGGATGGGAGAATGGAATGAGCCAGTCTGAGAGCCTTAAGGTATCTCAGGACTCAGGGTCTTTCCTTGGTTGATATTAATCAAGCCCATGTCTACCATTTGCCAAATTATCTAAGACCCAGAGACACCTAGAACACAAGGGTGACAGGAGCATGGGTGGGAAGTGTGAACTCCCAGATCCAAGAGCAGCACAAAGGGGAGGGTGTATGTCAGGCTGGCAGAGGGAGGGGTCCTTACTGTGAAGAGCAAGGCTGGGATTGGGGTGCAGCGCTTCACGTGGATCATGGCCAACACGCTGGGAAGGTGGCCTTCCCTGGCTCCAGCAAAGAACAGCCTGGCAGAGAGAAAAGCAGGTCACACACCACCCAAGGATGCTCCCTCCCCAGCCAGGCTCCCTTATCATCCCCCCTCCAGCTAGGTACCCGCCTTCTCGTGCACACCTTCCAGGACCCACGTTTACAAATGCGGGTGCAGGCAAACCAGAGGCAGTCAGTGGTTAAGTGGATGGGCTCTGGGGCGTGGAGACCCTGGGTGTGGTCTGGGTGGCTTAGGGTTACTGATTTCTGTTCCATCACGCTGTGGGGCTCTCACAATGCCTGGAGCACTGCAGGAGTAGCCTTTCTCCTTTGCCTGATGCCTTAATCCCTTTAAAAATGTGCCGCCTTCCTCCTCAGGCGATATGGATTCTTTGAGACATGGGGATTGAACTGTACGTGGAAAGCCTTAAAAACAATGGTATCCTAGTAAGAAAGTAGTTGCTTATGTGGGGGTGGGGGATGGGTGGTAGACCAGAAAGGGACATGTGAGAACTTGGGGGATATGTGAAGATGTTCTATATCTTGTTTTGGGTGATAGTTACATGTCTGTCTACAATCATCAAAACTCACCAATCTGAAAACTTACAATCTATGTATTTTATTGCATGTAGATTATACCTAAAAATTTGTATCCTTAAGTTACTTATTCTAGTCCTCAAAAGCCATCCTAAAGAAATGAACAGAGATATATACACAAAGATATTCTGATGATAAAAAAAAGATTCAAAATAGTCAAAATGCCTTAAAGTGGGAGACTGATTACATAAGTTTTGGCATATTCATAAGATGGAAGGTTATGCAGTCAAAATAATGTTTTTAGAAGAAACATTATATGAGAACATGCTCACAATATAACATAAAATGAAAAAAGCAAGATAGAAAACTGTACAATTCCATACAGGGTGATTTCAATTAATTAAGATGTTATTTATAGGCATGTAAAAACAAACATTAAAATACCAACTGATTATCTCTGGGTGGTGGAATTATGAGTAAGTTAAATTTTCCGTCTTAGATTTTATAAATTAAAAAGATTTAAATAGATAGGAAGCTTATAATTAGAATAAAAATTATTTCAGTTAAATTAACATTTTTATTTTGAGACAATCACAGATGTACATGCAGTCGTAAGAAATAATGCAGGGTGACCATAAATATCCCTCACCCAGTTCTCCCACTGGTAACATATTGCAAAACTATAGTACAATATCATGACTAGGATAGTGATGTTAACAAGTTATTTTTAAAAGAGAAATTTTAACATAAAAAGCAGCACTTCTTCCTCTTTCCTCTCCCAAGAAAAAAGAGAATACTATAAGCCATTAGGAGTCATTTAGATATTAGTGTGAATTAGATCCCTTTTTTTTTTCCTAGGATTTTGTAGGGAAAGGAGTACCTGAGGGGTGAGAGGAAGGGGATAGTGTGATGGGGACAGGAAGGCACAGAATCAGCAGGCTGGGAGGTCCAAGAGAACTGTCACTTTGTAATTTGTGTACCGGGGTGAGTGGAGCCAGCAGCTCATCAGAAGTGTGGGAGTGGATTCGGGCCCCACGGATTTGTATGTACCACCATCAGGTGCCATCATCAACTACCTCGGCCAGTGTCGCTGGTTTCATGCAGCCACATGGCACTGACCCTCTGTAGCACAGCCTCATGCACCCGATGGGGCCCCAGGTGCTCTGTGGGCTTCACCATGCACATAACCAGGGTCCTGCATTCACAACCCTCCTCCACATGCAGCCAGGACCGCGTGGAGTTGTCAAGTTCAACAGTATTTGCAAGTCAGGTTCACAAGAGGCAATCTTTGCCCAGCTAGCCGACAACAACGGAGGAGACACGACGTGAAGCAAGACACACACGCACACACACTCCTGCTCCTCAGGAAGGATCATCCTCTCCATAGCCTGAAACATGAAAGTGTTAAGAGAGAGAAAAAGGGGAAGGAGGAGGAAGGAAGGAAGGAGCCGGAAAGATGAGTAGAGGAGGCCGGCTGGGTGAGCTGTACCTCTGAATCGGAGGCCGAGCGCACCAGGGCGGCCGCCTCCCGCATGCACACACAGCTGGACCACATGCATGCAGACCGCTGCTCGGCCTGCCGGAGGGACAAACCCCACTCTAAAGTGACTGTAGCCAGTCATCCTCCTCCAATAGATCCCAGAGAGCCTCATGAGTCACTGCTCTTCCACTGCTCGCCCTCGGCTGGGGCCTCCAGGTGGACACTGCTCCTGTGTAACACGCACACGAGGTTGCCATGGGTGAGTGTCCGAAGGTCCTGGGGTACTGGGGATGCCCACCCTCCCTCCTTCCTGCCCTGGGGCCTGAAAACATGGCACTCCCTTGTCATTTCACTGGAACTCCTCCCTGATGTGACTGGTGGCTTTGGAAGCAGCTGATCTCAGGGGCTCAATGCTTTTGCCATATCTTTTGAGGAGGGCTGTGCCTTTGGGGGTGGGGGGCTTTCTGAGAACCCTGGGAGGACCCCTTGAACCACAGCACTGGAAATCAGCCAGCAAATGTGGGCCTCAGTTGCCCATTCGGGAGACAGCAAGACGGGACACCAAGGAGGGGGCTAGACTTTCAGGTGAGTGAGGGACGAGCTGGGGGCTCCTGGGCCCACTCAGGCATCTGGCTTCCCTGAGAGTTTGAGGGTGGGGGACTCAGCTTTGGACAAATACTTTTCTTCCATTCTTCCCCGCCCATCTCACTTCACACCTCTAACTGTCTCATGGGTACATGGCTATGTGAAGGCCACCCACAGCCACCTGCTTGTTTTCCAGAGAGGAGCCTGCGTCCTCAGGGCGCTCAGAGATGAGCCCTTTCCACCTGCAGTCTGGGCCCAGAACTTCCATGGGAGGCTGGCCCAGAGGCCCCAGGCATGGGTCCCTCCTGGTCTCTTTCAGAGTGGGGTTCCTTTCCAGCCAGCACTGCCTGCTTCCAGGCAAGTGGAAACGGGGCCCTGAGGCTGCAGCTGAGACACCGTCCTGCTGCCAAGCCCGCAGCCTGGGGCCTCCTCAGCCCTTGCTTCTCTGGACAGGAGCTGGGATGGTGCTGCTTGCCACCACACATCAAGCCACACACGTCGTGCGTCACCACACGAGCAGCACGGGCTCCTCCGCGTCCACACAGACACACGCACACACCCTCATGTGAGCAATCACCACCTGCAAAGTCACCGCCCAGATGCCCGCACAGACCCCCGCTGACGGAGACAAGCCCCCCACATATACACAGAGCAATATGCACAGCAGAGTGGCCCCTGGCCTGTGAAGGGCCCAGATGGCACTCACCGGGAGGAGGTGAAGAGGGATCCATTGACTCCTCCAAATGTAGACAGGGCGACGGAAATGGGCATGATCCAGGCCATGACCCCTAGGAGCTTCTCTCCAAAAGTCTGGGAGAGGAAACAAGGGGATGAGCAGAAAAGGAGAGGTTACAGCCTCCCACCCTTGCTAAGTCTCTCTGGCTAAGATATTGGGGGGAAAGTGCTAAGAGCAAGCCATTACGTAGGCTGAGTGAGAAAAGGTGGTGAAGCTATAGACTAGTCTTCATGTGTTGAAAGGATATAAAATATTGGGGGGGGGGGTCCAGCTTCTTCTATATTCTCTGAGCCAAGTACAGACTCGATTTATAGCACATTTATATTTATATATAATTTATGGCACATTATGGGCGAGGGATTGCTGAGAAGAGCTCTCCTGCTGGGTGGGGCTAGCAATCATGTGAACAGGCTGCCAGGGCACTTTGGAGGGCCTCTTTCTTTCCAATCTTCAGAGATAAGACACAGGATGACTGTGGCAGGGTGGGGTCATGGCCCAGGTGAAGCCACGTGAGGGAACTGCCTGGCTTCCAGGTCTTTCTTGGATACCAAGGACCCCAGTGCCTTGGACCTGCAACGTCTCCTCCCCTAAAGAGCACAAACTGCACACATGTTTCCCTGATGACAAAAGGAGTCAGGTAGTGCAGGTGAGGATGTGGAGGCAGAGAAAAATGGCACGTCTTATGCAAGATTACGTCTTTCTGAGGAGGAGCCTGTCTCCTTTATACAAGCATCCCATTCAGAGTTTAAAGTGCCCTAGATCAGGAGTTGGCAAATTTTTTTCTGTAAAGGGTCAGATAGTAAATATTTCGGCTTTGCAGGCCACAGGATGTCTATGGCAATGGCTCAGTTCTGCTGTTGTAGCTGGCTGTTACAGCCTGACTGTCCATTTGCTCCTGGGCACCTGAAGCTGTGGCTTTTGCCCTGAGGACTTGGGATGAATTCCATTTCACCAATCCACGGATCAGGGGACAGTGAGTGGGGCTAAACCGGCAAGTCTTTCAACATTCCTGGTCTGAGGGAGTGCAAATTTGATTTCTTTTTTTTTTTTTTAAATTGAAGTATAGCTGAATTACAATGGTTCAGGTGTACAGCAAAGTGATTCAGTTATACGTGTCTATCCCTCTATTCTTTTTCAGATTTTTTCCATGATAGGCTACTATAAGATTTTGAATATAGTTCCCTGTGCTATACAGTAGGACCTTGTTGTTACCTACTTTATATATAGTAGCATGTATCTGCAAATCCCAGCTTCCTAATTTATCCCTCCCTGAGTTTGATGTCTTACCACAGCAACTGCGTTTGATGCCAGCAGCTCCTGGGGGGACATTGCAGTGACATAAGCAACATTGGCAAAGACATACACAAATGTGACCAGTGGGATGGAGATGAAGATGGCTCTGGGAAGGTTCCTGTAGAGGGAAAGGAGGTGAGAGAGGAAAGGCCTGGTACCTGGGACCACCTGCCTCATCATGGGGTCCAGGGAGCGCCTTCTGTCTTTCTAACACCAGGCTGACACTGCAGCCTTCTGTGATGCTCCCTCTCCCCGGGGGGTGGATTTGTCTCCATATGGGCAGGATGATTGAAAGGAAATGGGGCAGCTTAGGCTGGGAATATGCTCCACACCTGTTGAATTCTCTCTGATCAGAATTTCCACAACGCACACCCCGGCCCCCTCTTCAAGACACAAAGACCTGCCTGTCGTGGGACAGGTAAGTAAGATGCTTGGAATCCTCTCAGGGCACATTTCATTCTCTAAGGCAGTGGTGTTACCTCAGCACCATTTTCCTCTTTTAACCTGCTCTGGGATGGTCACTGGGTCATTTTTCTGCTGGCAGGGTGGGTGATAAATGGTTTAAATTCCTGGGAAATGAACTGTCTCTTCAGGATAGACCAGGTCACAGTCAGAAGGGGGCTGAGGGGAGAAGTAGACAGTGGTCACCTGGCTCCCTCTTTCCATGAATTATCGTGGCAGCTGTTACTGAAAATCATTTTACCATATATATAATCGAGGACTTATTTCTGGCTATTTTATTCTGTTGGTCTATACGTCTCTGGTAAGGCAGTACCATGCCTTTTTTTTTTTCTTTCATGGAGGTACTGAGGATCGAACCCAGGACCTCATGCATGCTAAGCATGTGCTCTACTGCTGAGCTATACCCACCCCGCTGGCTCCCTCTTTCCAGAGGCAGGTGCTGTGGATTTTGAAGGGAAAGAGGGGAGAGCTGGGCTACTGCAACTCACTTGTAGGGATCAACAAGTTCCTCAGTCACGTAATTCAGAAAGTTCCAGCCTCCATAGGCAAAGGAGCCCTGAAGGAAAGCCAGTGCGATGAGGCCGATGTCGGGTTCTTGGAAATTCTCAAATGCATTCTTTGGCTCCAGCCAGAAGTATTGTCCTGTGGACAGGGGCAGGAGGCTGCTCAGAGAGACACGTCAGAGGCCCGGCAGCCCCTAGTCCTGGTCTCCAGTGAACCTCACATACTGCAGAACTAGGCCAAAAGGAGCAGAGAAATACAGGTCCAGGACCCCCCTTGAACCCGGTAGCCATGAGTCCAAATGGGGACTCAGGTTCAAAGCACAGCTATGAATGCTCCTTTTTCAAAAGGCAAAGTTCCTTGGGAGGAAAGGCCAGGGAGGTTGCTAGTCAGGGCAGGGTAAATTGGAGATGGCTTGCTAGGAGGATTTGGAGGGTTGGAGTCACTGTCAGTGTCCACATCCTTATGAAGACAGCATCAAGAACAAATGACACTCAAACAAAGCTTCCATGATGCTGTTATTAGCTCAAGCTTGTTCTCTTTGTCAATATCCACTAGTCTCTCCCTAATGCATGTGTTTGGTCCCCCTTTTCATGGCGTAGGTCTCCTGAAGGCAGGGGTCCTGCAGTGAAGAGCTTTTCAATTGCCTTCCCAGCCCTCAGCACACAGTGTCCTGCACACAGTGGGCCCTCAAGAAAGGCTGCTGAGTGAGGTCATAGTGAGATACTGCGTAGCTGACCACACTTTACATCTTCGTCTCTACTCGAGCATTTGGACAGGAAATAAGGAGATGAGAGTGATCAGGAGAAAGCACTGGGACCAGATTGGGAGGGACTCACTCTCTTTGAAAATACAGCCCAGTGATTTCTTTAAGTCTAAATTGCTGGAAATAATATAACCTGCTAAATAATTTAATCTAACGGATGAAAATAATTAAGCACGTTATATAGCAGAACCTTAATTCTGTTTCCTGGAGTCAAAATCCAGGCACCTCACATTGCCTCCAGGACTTGTGGGGGGGGGGGTGAGGGGGAGGTCTCTCTGTTAGTCATCTGACTTTCTCCAGGAGGCAGTGACACTGGGCAGAGCCTAGTGCTGCCACGGGTCCCATGGAAACCAAATATAGACTCGGGCTTGGAAAGGACCAAATCCAATGGAGAATGTTGGCAGGGGCCCCAGGAATGTAGAGCTTTCTCTTGTAGAGATTATGAGTAATTTGGAAACGTATAAAAATGTCCTCTGTCTCCCATTTTAAGATGTGGACAAGACACAGTATAAGATACCGGGAGCTGCCCTGGAGCTGGGACAAAAGGGCAACAGGAGTCCAAAGATCTGGAATCTTCTCCTACCTGTGTTGGAGCCATGAGGGCAGCATGGGAGGACTAAACTCTGCACACCAGAGGGGGCCGTCCCAACTCCCAGCCACCCTGGGGGAGATAGTTTCTCATTCCCTTTGTCAAGCAAGGGAAGAAGAGAAGTCATTCAAGGACAGGTTTGGGAAATCTCAGGGTGTGCACACATCCAAAGACAGTGTGAGGGGTGTGTACGTGTCAGGGGCGGGGCAAGTTCTGAAGACACTCACCTTTGCAGATCTGTACAACTCCCATGATGATGATCAGGCCCAGCGCCAGGAGCTTCCCAGCTGTGAACACATCTTGAACCCGGGTGGCCCACCGCACACTGGCACAATTGACCCATGTGAGGAGCACTGAAATGACAGACCCCCAAACATACCCTCAAGCCAGAATGAGGCTCCAAGACACCCTCTGCATAAAAGCAGAAGTGTTCTTTGCTCCTGATACAAGATTGTAACAGGTGAGCCAATGCCACAAGCTCAGCCGCAGTGTCCAGAAACCTTGGCTAGGTTAGTAGGTTAGGTTACAAATGGGGATTACGTGCCACGACTCAGAGCTTGGTCAGGACACGCCCTGCCTAGGGCTGGAAGCCAGCAGTGGGCATTGGCTTTGGAGAAAAACCAGCATCTCATCAGGGCATGTGTGGGCTCTGTTTTCAAGATATTGTATGTTCAAGAGGAGCCCTGAGTGACTGGTACGATCCTGGATGTCATCTTCCTGAACCTGATTTTAGGAAGAGGTTTATTTTATTTAATTGTTTAATTGAAGTGTAGTTGGTTTACAATGTTGTGTTAACTTCTGGTGTACAGTACAGTGATTCAGTTACATATGTGTGTGTGTGTATATATATATATATATATTCCTTTTCATATTCTTTTTCATTATAGGCTATTACAAGAGGAAAGAGGTTTAGATGAATCTATTGTTACTTAGGTTTATCAAGGTATATGTTACACATAGTAAAATTCATTTTTGTAAGCGTACAGTTTGATGAGATTTGACAAATATATTCAGGTGTTTAATCACCCCTACACTCTCTCTATAGAACACTTCCAACACTTTAAAGGTTCTCTTGCATGTTGTGCTCCTTTGAGGTCAGTCTCTTTCTCCTACATCCCGAAACCACCAATTTGATTTCTATTCCTATGATTTTACCTTTTTCAGAATGTCACATAAATGAAATCATACAGTATGTAGCCTTTTCTCTCTGACTTATTTCATTTAACATGGTGCTTTTGAGATCCATTCATGTTGCTGTATATACTATAGTTCCTTTTTATTGTCAAATAGTGCTCCTTTATATGAATGTATCAGTTTTCTATTCATCTACTGGTAGACATCTGGATGGCTCCCAGTTGGGGGTTATTATAAATAAAGCTGCCATAAACACTGGCACAGAAGTCTCTGAGTGGATTGTAGAGGTCTTTGACTAGAGTTTTCATTTCTTTTGAGTAAATACCCAGGATGGGATTTTGGGTCATAAGTGAAAGTATGTTTAACTTTGTGAGAAACGGCCAGACTGTTTTCCAAAGTGGTTCTATCATTTTACATTCCCACCAGCAATGTGCTTTCCTGTTGCTCTGCATCCTTCTCAGCATTTGGTATTGTCAGCTTCAAAAGCTTGACTCTTCTAAAGGAGTCTGTGGTGGTATTTCATTGAGGCTTTGATTTACATTTGCCAAGAGACTAAGGATGTTGAGCATGATTTCACGTGCTTATTTGCCACCATCCTGATATCTTTGGTGGCCTTGAGGGCTAGGAGTCATAGGCTCCCAACAGAAATGCCAACATGATGGAACCTCCAAGGGCTGGCTGAAGGCTCAGAGGCTGAGCACTAGGACACTGTTACCACCACACTCCCTAAGCAACCCATGGGAGCCCTGGGGCTGCAGGAAGGGGACCCAACTTCCTAGTAGTTATGAAGCACTTGAGAATAAAGAAAAAAAAATTAAAATCTTCTTGCTTCCCCTTCCCCTGAAACAGTGACCAGTACCCCTCTAGTTCTCCAAGGGTACAAGCCATATGTATAAAAGCACGAGACTCTATACTTTCTTCAAGCTTTTAATCAGGCCTCTGACTTCACTTGAACAGGTGATCAAGTTACATCAATACCTTATCCTTAAACTGTGCTTTTACTTTTCAAGTATTTTCCAACCTTCCTTGATTTGGAGCACACTTCTGCAGGCTAAGAACCTGACATTATTATCCATCTGTAACCTTCCTCCTTGCCCTGTTTCTACCTGGCAAGCTCCTTCTCATCTTTCAAGACCCAGTTCAAATGTACCTGTACTGTGAGTCTTTATTATTTTATTTATTCCTGACAAGGTGCCTGCCAGGTAAGATGTATCAGCCGCATTTTATAGACAAGGAACAAAGTTCATCCCTCCTCTCTATTCCCAGATCACTTTGTTAATATCTAAGGTTGGTACTTTTTTTTTTTTTTTGTATTATAATTATCTGTTTCTTTTACTCTGTCTCCTTGTAGACTAGAAGGGCAGGACTGTGACTTTTCCAAATTTTTAATCCCAAGGCATATCACTGGTACCTGCAAACAGTAGGTGCTCAACAAATATTTCATACTCAAAGAAAATGCCACAATTCATTAATCTTTCAATCTCATCTCAGTCTACACGTTCCATGCACACCAATCGCCCTAGGAATTTCCTCAGTTGGTTTCAGAGTCAAAAGGGCAGCAGGAAGCTTAACTTCGAGGGTAGGAACTCTTGACTCACGGTGGAGGAGCTTTTGCCCAAGACGGTGTCATATAAGGAAAACCACAACATGTTGTCCAAGGTAGGATTTTGAGTACCGGAAGTGGGAGAACATTTTGTAAATGTTCCGAGGGACGGAGATGTTCTGATATGTACACTTTGGTTTATCTTACTCAATTCAATAAAGAGTTCAGGATCACATGCCTGGTAACAGTTCAACCTAAATCACTCTAAACTACTGGGCCTGTAATCGCAACTTCTTCCCAGGGGACCTGAAGCATGCTCGGTACAAGGCTGGGCATCTGGGACCTGGGAGTTCAAACAGATACAAACAATAGTGACTAAAGGATAAAGGAGGCTGCTCTATGAAAGGAAGATTAGGAAACAAAACCCTTGTGGCTCCAGGATAGGGAAGGATTACAGAATAAGGAACTAGATCTCATCAAACAGAAAAGAAAATCATTCTCACTGAGGGGAGGAGAGGGCAGGGCCTGGAGGAGGAATGTGCTGGGATAGAAAATGTAAACAGGACCTATCTAGGCAGCTAGAGAGACTTCTTCACCCTGTTCCCTGGGGGATGGGAGAGGTTTGAAGGAAGGGGCAATTTGTCATATTAACTTGCTGTGGGTGCCTTCTGTCCCTCCTGAGCTAATCCCCACAAGAACCCAGCCTTTGACTAATATTTAACTTTTAGCCTTTTCAGGGAACTTTCAGACATAAAAGAGAAATCCTGACAATGGGATGGGGGAAACGGGCTGCCTCATCTCCTTGGAACAATGGCTGCAGGCCTCTTCTGATCCTTCGCCCTGCAGTTGGCCAACACAGCATGTGACTATGGGGAAAGAGGGCACTTTCAGTCTCCCTGTACCACAGGAGAGCGTCCCTCACAGCAGGCTGAAACTTGAGCCTCCATCCGGAGAGGAAAGGTCAGTGAGGGAAGGCAACACTTGCCAAGACCCTGCCCTGCTCAGGCGTCCTGCCTCTGCCTGTCTGTACCCAGCACCCTTCTGCTGCTGATGGCTACGTGCCCTCTCTCTTCTTAGCAAGACCCTGAATTCTACATGTTTGAGATACTGTGACCTCAGGGAAGCCACATGAAGATGGGGACCAGTGGCCACTGCAGATTGAGATGTGAGGGTCTTCATCCATCTACCCATCCATCCCTCCATCCAACCAACCATTATCTACAAAGAACCTACAAGTTCTAGATACTCTGGTGAAGGGTGTTATAAACAAGACACAAGTCCTTTCCTGTGATCAGGAAGCTGACACTGTAAGAGGGGAGATGGCTGAGCTAAAAGGTGATCACAAAGCAATATGGTGTCAGTAGAGCTCTTCACAGAAGCTGGCAGGCATCTGTGAGGAGCCCCTAGCCCTGCTCAGGGAAGTCGAGATGCTTCCTATAGGTAGGAAAGAGCGCAGTAACAGAGAATTTTATAATTGGGGGCTAGCTGGACAAAACAAACAAGAAGGCATAAGACTCTGGTTCTAGTCCATTGCAGTCTGGCTGGGGGGTGGGGGTGGGTGGCTGCTTCTCTAGACGGCCCTCTGGAACCTCAGCCTTCTCTGTATTTCTTGGGCGTTTTCTCCTCTTTTTCTTTTCTTTCCATTCTGTTTCCTGGCTTTAAAAAAATAGGTGAAAAGGCTATCAAGAAGATGAGACTTCAAGAAGATGCTGAAGTCAGGGCCTGGTTACTTAATCTGCCCAGTTTGAAAAGCTTAATGTCAAAGTGACAAGAGGGATACCAAAAAAAAAAAAAAGAGAGAGAGAGAGACAGGCAGGTCTCAGAACCCAGTAATCTCATGCCCTGCCCAGAGCCCAGGGCCTAGCAACTGCCAAGCAGGAGAGGTGGGCTCAAAGCCTCCTGCCCATGGGGAAGCTGCGGAACTGGCAGGGACGCAGAGTCCTTGTCAGACCCATGACAGTGCAGATTCCATCACTGACCTGGAATGTGTCCACTGTGGAGAGGGTGAGTAAGCGCCTGCTCCCTGCGGAGAGGTACCCCTAAGCCCCAGCCCAGCCCTCATCCTCAGACTCTGATCCCTGGGGAGTCACAGAAGCCTCTCATTCACTTCTTCCCCTTGACAATGACATCAGAACTTATGGGGCCTGTGACAGGCAGAATAATCACCTTCCCAAAAATGTCAACATCCTAATCTTGTGAATGTTACCTTGCAAAAGGAATTTCACAAATGTGATTAAAGATCTTCAAGTGGAGAGGTTATCCTGGATTATCTTAGTAGGCCCAGTGTCATCACAAGAATCCTTATTACAGGGAGGCAGGAGGGTCAGAGTTAGAAAGGGAGATGTAATGATGGAAAACAGAGGTCAGAGACAGAGAGAAAGAGAGGTGTGAGTGCTCGCTTCAGCTGCACATGTACTAAAATTGGAACAATACAGAGAAGAATACATCCCTGCATGTGGATGACACACAAATGTGTGAAGCCTTCCATATTTTTATAGAAAACAAACTTATGATTACCAAAGGGGAAGAAGAGGGAGGTATAAATTAAGAGTTTGGGATTAGCAGATACACATTACAATATACAAAATAGATAAACAACAGGTCCTACTGTATAGCACAGGGAACTATATTTAATATCTTTTAATAGCCTATAATGAAAAGAATATGAAAAGGAATATGTTTATATATATATATATAAAACTGAATCACTATGCTGTACACCAGAAACTAACACATTGTAAATCAACTATACTTCAGCTAAAAAAAAAACAGAGAGAGTGATTTGAAGATGCTATGCTGCTGGCTTTGAAGACAGAGGAAGGGGCCATGATCCAAAGAATACAGATGACTTCTAGAAGCTGGGAAAGGCAAGGAAACAATTCTCCCCAGAGCTTCCAGAAGGGACACAGCCTTGCTGACACCTTGAATTTAGGACTCCAGAATGGTAAGGTAATAAAATCTCTGTAGTTTACTCAGTTTGTGGTAATTTGTTACAGCAGCGATAAGAAACACATACAGGGCCAGACACCACGCAGAAAGAAAGCAGGGGGCATACCCTTCAAGGGGAAAAGCTTTTCAAGAGCTACCAGGCAGCACACACCAGGACCCCAAAGGAGTGCCCGTCACAGGCCTTGCACAACCCCAGGTGGAGGGAAGAGTGGGGGCACTCTGGGTGCGGGCAGTGAAAGCGAGGTCACCAATGTGCTGACCTGGTTGGCGAATTTCCACATCACATGCAGCACACGACAGCATCCTGATGCTTGCACACACCCAGATCCTGTAGCTAGGTGTCACTGCCTCCTCTTCCTCCCCTTGGTAATTCAATATAGTAGTAAACAGGCTTGCCCTAAGGTAACTCTAGCTGTGCTTTTCGTCTCAGGAAAATTCAGGGCAAAAGACTCCCTATATCCCTGCTTCATCTGATCCTGGGTTCTCCAGTCTCCTCCATGGTCCATAAAACTGCGGGTCCACATACGCAACCCAGATGCACAAACACAGGTCCAAGGGTTATAGACCTCCTGTAAGGTAGGTGCAGTGCCAGGATGTTCAGAGACACAAGTCATTTGTTCTCTGCCCCCAGAAATGTGCTGCTCTCCTAACTTTACTGACCAGAGGCTACAACCAAAGGCCATAAAAGACATCACGATGGAAAGTCAAGACATGAATGAGCTCAGGAGTCCAGAGTCTGAGTTCACTCCTCCTGGTGGAGGGTAAGGAACAGCCCCACTGTGTGCTATCTTGTCAAGCATGACACCCCGTGCACTTCAGCAGAGCCCGCTCTGTGGCTTCCCCAGGTGGAGTCGATCAGCCGGAGGGGAGGCACACGAGGTCAAAGGATTACAAATATTGGAAGGAAAGAATAGGAACAACATTCCGGGGGAAATTTTACCTTAAATGGATACATTATAGACTATAGGTAAAAGAGGCAATTTAAAATCCATCTCTTGAGCTCAACATCGCTAATCATCAGGGAAATGCAAATCAAAACCACAGTGAGATATCACCTCACATCTGTCAACATGGTTATCAACAAAAAGAACACAAATAACAAATGTTGGGGAGGATGTGAAGAAAATGGAACCCTTGCACATTGTTGGTGGGAATGTAAACTGGTGCAGTCACTGCAGAAAGCAGTATGGAGGTTTCTCAAGAAACTAAAAATAGAACTACCATATGACCCAGCAATTCCACTCCTGGGTCTATGTCCAAAAAAAACCCAAAAACACTAATTCAAAAAGATACATGCACCCCAATGTTCATAGCAACATTATTTATAATTGTCGAGATGTGGAAGCAACCTAAGTGTCCATCAACAGATGAACAGATAAAGAAGATGTGGTGTATGTACACAATGGAACACTACTCAGCCATAAAAAAGAATGAAATTTTGCCGTTTGCAGCAACATGGGTAAACTTGGAGGGTATTGTGCTAAGGGAAATGTCAGATGGAGAAATACAAAAATTATATGATATCTCTTATATGTGGAGTCTAAAAAATACAACAAACTAGCGAATATAACAAAAAAGAAACAAACTCACAGATAAAGAGAACAAACTAGTGGTTACCAGTGGGGAGAGGGAAGGGGGGAGGATCAATATAAGGGTAAAGGAGTAAGGGGTACAAACTATTAGGTATAAAATAAGGATATATTGTACAACATGGGGAATATAACCAATATTTCATAGTAACCTTTAAATGGAATATAACCTTTAAAAAAGATAAAGGGATGAAACATTCCTATAGCAAAAAAAAAAAAAAAATCAATCTCTCTAATCCATTTTGAAACAGAACATCTTCTTTAAGAAAATTTTAAGAATGGATAAAGGAATTGCGGCACTGGTTTTAAGTCCTTACAGCCACCACAGAGCCAGGACTGTGACTTTATCACTCTTCCCCTCAGATCTGCCCAGTGACACCTGGTGAGCGAAAAACCATGTGGGTTTCTGGTGTCTTTTTCAAGTGCAGAGCAAGCAAGTAGAGCTCAGAGTAGCCTGTGTGAGGAGTGAAGTAGTAATGATGGAAGTGGGTTGTGTAGCTTGGAAGGACGAAGGCACAGATGGCTCCCTCACAGGGACCTGGCAGCCTGGGCTGACTAACAATCATAGAACTTAGAACCTGGAGAACCCAATGGCTGTGGCGCTCTTCCCTGTACGGTCATGTCCTCTCGGGACAAGTCAGTCAAGCTCTTTAAGCCTCCCTTCCCTCTCTGTAAAATGGAAGTGTGGTCCATTTTAATCCCATAGGATGCCCTGCAACATGTGTACTGCTGTATAACGTGTTAAGTGCTTATTCTGATTGTTCATAAACTAAGAAATGAGAACTCAAAAAGAGGGCATGATTTGCTCAGGATAATGCTGACAACTGGAAGCAAAGCACAGTGGATGGGGAAGGGGATGGTTTGGAGGGTTTTCGAGACGCCACACTTGCACATCAGGCCACATCTTGCATTGTTGCTTTGTTCTCCCTTGTTGCTTCCTCCGGTATCCCTGACCCTTCTCCTCAGTTTCTAATCTGTTTCAACCTTTTCCTCAGGAGGATACTCATCCACAAGTTACCTGTTCTGGGGTCCTTCAATCCAAGCTGTCTGGAAGTGTGGGCACAAAGGTGGATTAGGGGCTATGGGGCTGGGAAGCATAAGGATGAAGCATTGAACCAGGAGCCCAGATGTTCAAACATATCCCTGTGCCTTGGTCTCCACAAGAAAGTTGCACCACCTTTAAAAATCATTGCCAGGAAGGAATGCCCTGCAGAAGGCAAGGAATGCTGTTGCTGCCGCTGCTGTGGAGAATGAAAATTCCCTGTTCTTTCGCAGCCCACCCTGCACATGCAGCCTTTAACAACACTCTGCTGGCCAGGACAATCTTAAGATCCTATACCTGCCTGGCACACAGTAGGTGCTAATGATTACTGACTAGAGAGGATGGACAGATGGATAAATCTATTCAGAAAATACCAGGGAGGGTGCACAGGAGCCATTGTGCTTCTCTCGGGAGAAATATCAGGGTTTTAACATCACAGGGCAGCCCACGAAGCAGAGCAGGCAAGTACCTGTGAGGCTAGACAGTGTTGAGGGGAGGGTACATGTCATAGCTGCTTCCCCTTCCCCTGAGAAAGCTCACAAAGCACCGGCTGACCCCAGACACCATTGGATAACTGTCTTAAGACCCTCCCTTGCTTCTGGACACAGGATGCTGGCCTGTTGCTGAGCTGGACTGGCAGAGGGTCATTTTGTCTTTATCAGAGGGCCAATGAACACTTTCCGGCACGGATGCTCAAACCAATCCTTACTCCTTTTGCCAAGCCAGCTTCTGCTCCATGAACCACACTGTTGTGGCCTGATGAGTGAAAGTCAGGAAGGGGCCAGCCATCTGGATGGGGGCCGGGTTGACTGCTGTAAGAACTGTGCTCAGAAGAATGACCCACATGGGGCTCACTCATAGACAGCTCTTGGTACTGAAGGGAGATATCTGAGGCCTGCACTCTACTACCCAGAGGCATGTTTCCAGCCTCATGGGCAATCAGAGAGACTCAGAACCTCATTTTATTTTATATTGATTTTTTTTTGGGGGGGGATTATTTATTATTTTAATGGAGATACTGGGAATTGAGCCCAGGACCTCAGGCATGCTAGGCATGCACTCTATCACTGAGCTATACCTTCCCTCTCAGAACCTTATTTTATATGTTAAATGAAGTAAGATCCCTGCTAGTTAGTTCCACAGACAGGACTCCCCCCACCCCAGTCCCTCTGCCACTCCATGCCCAGTTGCTTATTCCGCCACTACACCAGCCTTTCTTTTATCACACACACATTTCTCTTCTTTCTCTTCTTCCATTCCCATAGTGTCTCTCTCCCTTGCTCCTGTCAGTGGCACCCACAGTCACTGCTGACAGTGCCACCTGGGGCTCCGAGTCTGTCACCTGAAGATGCTGGCCAGGTTGCTTTCTGGGCAGCAGGAAGTCAGATGCCAGCGTGAAAAGGGGGAAGACCAAGATGGCTGCTCCTCAGAAACCAAGAGCGTTGGGTTCATTGTCCCCAGGGTGTTAAAGACAATTATTTCTCACCAGCAAACTTGTTTTTCTGCCTTGTGGCCCTTCGTCTGGCCCCTTATCAACGTCACCATCACATTTCCCTCCAACTCCAGGACTCCATTTGGATTTCTTGGCCTTGTCAGCTCATACTTTTCTCAGGAGCGAGCTGGAGGCAGCATGGAAAGGCTTGTTTCCCTTTAGCATTTCCAGAACCCGGCCTCTCTTCGTCTTTCCAGATAAGAGAAAACAGGCAGTAAAAATGCCCAGATTGCCAAAGTCCATAAAGACAGATGGTGAAGAAGTGAGGGAAAGAATGAGCATGAGACACAACGGGGAGGGGGAGGGGGGAGGAAGGAAGAGGGGGAAAATACACATCATCACAAGTGTGTGTGTGTGTGTGTGAGAGAGAGAGAGAGAGAGAGAGAGAGAGAGAGAAGGCCAGGACAGAAAAAAGAAAGATGGAATGTACTGAAAACAGACAGCTGCTGAAAGGGAAGCTAGTGATGCCATACGGCAGAAATCAGAACACCCTGTTCCCCTGCAGAACTTCAAAACAAGCACCTTCCCGGGACGGAGTTCCCCAACCCTCTGAAGCAGCGGTAAATTTCACCTGGGTCACGGGCCTGCCAGAAGCGTTGGTTTCTGAGTCTCACCTTTTGCTGGGGCCTGCACTTCGCCTTCTGCCACGCTCTGGCCAGCTCCCCCTGACTCCCTCCCTCTGGACCTGGCGCAAAAGGGGCGAGGTGGTGCCCCCCGGACCAGTCCTCCCGGAGGTGCCCGCGCCCAGCCGCGGGGTGAGCCGGGCGCTGCCTGCCGCCGGGGGTGTGGCGACGCTCGGCTCTGCGATAGGCTGGCCCCGGGCGCCTTAGAAGGAATAGGGCACGTGTTTCTAATTGTGGAAAAGCCGCTTCCCTTGGCCTGCCTAACCTCAAGCGTTTCCAGATCTAGGAGGTAACCGGTGCCGGCTGCCAAAAGGCACCGATAGGCAAAGAAAACACGGGAGCCCTGTTTGAGTTCTAAGGCACGCAACCCAGAGGCTCTGATAAGGTTCCAGTTCTAGCCACGCAGGCCAGTCTAAGCTTTCTTTTCTCCTCCTAGACCTCAGGGAGCCTGGGGGAAATGGGGGGTAGGAGTGAGGAGACACAGCCAGCTCCCTAGAATCTTTCTGGGCTCACCCAGGGTCGAGACATTTTTCATAGGAGTCCCAGAGCTGCATTATAAACTCTCAGGTCTCTGCCTGCTTACAACAAAGGTTGGCACTACTGTAAATAACTCGACTGGCGAAAGACAAAGACATCAAACAGAGCAACAGCAACAATAACAAAATCAAAGCAGTCCTTCCCTATAAACTAAGCTTTGATCCCAGCTTCTGCAAGGTGCACAATAGGGCTTTGAAATAGATCTTGCCTACCACACTACAGCAAGTTTTCCCTTCTCCAGCCCTTTTCCTGTCAAAGCACTGGCAACGTCTGAGTAATCTCGGAAGCCCCTCTAAGGCGAGGAGGTGCTCTGAGCCTTCAGAATGACCTCTCTCCTCCAAGAACAAATAAGCAGAGGAGGAGGGGCACACAGGTGCTCTGGAGGTTCTGGACATCCTGAATCACACAGTTTTTCCTGGATACTGCCAGCTAAGCTCCTGCCTGTGCTGCCCTGCCCCGTTCCCTTCCGTTCCTTTCCTGGCTCTCTCTTCCCCTTCCTTCTTATCCTGATCTCTCCCCTCCAGTTGTCAGACCTGGAGTTTCTGCTGAATCACCATCCAGAACTTAGTTCAGCCAAGAAGCCTGAACACCCAGCTCAGCAGTTTCCAAGAGCTGAGTAATTCTCTCTTCAGCATTAGCTAAACATGGCTCCTGAGCTGGGGTGGGGGAGAAGAGAAAAATGGAAGACACAGGGAAAGCAGGGGAGACAGAATACAGCATGCTGGGCTACCTGGGGGAGCCCCAGTTTAGTCCTACTCATTACTTTCCAGCCGAGGTCTGAAAAATTTCAGTTATCTCATGGCCCAGTTCTCAGGGCCAAAAACAGTACATAGCACATCGTGGCCTTAGATAAATGTTTGCTGAATGAACGAAGTGTGATTCTCGTTTACATAACCCTTCCTGAAGGTCCCAATCTGCTTCTGTTCCAGAGCAGGCTTTTGAGCAGCATCCTGGTGTAACCACCCTGAGGAAGACTTCCAACCAAAGATCCTCTCAGCATCTCAGGGATTTGGAGAGGACGTGGAAGGCAGAGAGAGAACACATTGTTAACTGCTCATCACAGATGCTGGAGACAAGTAAGGAGACATATATTTCATTTGAAACGTATTTAATTTTGATTTGTAGAGAAACTAGATTTCTCCCTCCTGGTATTCAATCAGTTAACATGGCCAGCTGATTCTACTCCTAACTCTTTCTTGTTTTTGTCACCCTGTAACTTTGTTTTAATTACAGGCCACCACCTCTCTGGCCTGGAAAAATGCTTAGCCTGCTGACCTGTCTCCCTGCTTCAAGTGTCATGGTCTTGTCTTCACTCAAATGTGAATCTAATCATGTTACCTCTGCACAGAATCCTTCAGTGGTTCCCTGCTCCTTGGATGAAGCCTGCTCTTCTCCGCATGATACAGGGGACCCTTTAAGATCTGGTTCCTGCTCACCTGTTCAGCCTCACCTCTTGTCTCTCTCCTAGGCTCCACCCACACAAAAGCACTTGTTTTTCTCCAACGAGTCATTTCTTTCTTGACCCCAGGTCTTGCCTGTGCTCTTCCTTCTGTCTGGCTGTTCTATTGTATGCCCGTCTGGAGACTGCTTACTTACCTGTCAAGACCTAGCTTAATCTGGAACCTTCTCTAGCACTCCTTTCACAACTCTGAAGCACTTTTCTCTGTGTGGCACACATTTTTGTCATCACATTGTATTGTAATTATTTGTTTGTACATCAATCTTTTTGCTAGCCTTTAATCTCTCCCAATGCTCTGTAAATAATGCTTCACCTCTCTTCAACGTAGGAGCTCAATATGGTGATTAACTGATGGATTTACAGTTTCTTTCTTTTTCCTTGGAAATCCACTTAAACAGGTGACCCTGATTTGTTTCTTCTGTCAGAAACCCGGTTTGGTGGGTTTTGTATTATTGTACCCGATTCCTGGCTGAAATTTTGGAATGTGCTATGGGATCTGTGTCTGTTTGTGTGTTTGTATGTGCCTATATTCATGTTTTACAGCTGTGTGGTATCTTCTACAAGTGGTATTGCCAAAATTAATTTGTAAAAGGGCTCTATTTTGTTGGCTTAAAGAAAATTAAGTGCTTATATAAATTCTCAGAAATATAAAATAAACTAAACCAAATGAATTTCAGCTTCATGTGATTTGGAGAAATATTCAGTACTAAGTCTAGATTAAGTTTGTTGATTTAATTAACACAGACATGTCTTTAGAGTTATCAAGATTAAATATAATACTTCTATTGTACCTAGGTTTACTAAAAGTCAAATAAGATCATGTTTTCTCTGTTACAATATTGGTCAGCAAGAAAAATAACTTGGGACGATGCTTGACTTTGTCTAATGTCTCATGAAGAGTTTTGCTAAGTTAAATTAAATGATGGGAATTTATTGAGTGTAAAGATTGCTTCCAAATATGATAAAACACTGAAACATTAATTGTTAAACAAGTCGAAGTTTACTTACTTCTGTCTTATTACAGAAAAACTAAAGATGTTGGGGTTTATTAAAAACATGTCTCATACCACAATGAAAAAAAATTGTTATGAGGAAATATATGTTTTTAGAAATTATATGTATTCATAACTTTGCCCATCAAAAAAAAATTGGTATCACAGTTTACAATTTCTCAAAAAGATGAAACAATTATCTTTTTTTCTCCCTACCTGATGCCTCAAACATTTGGAAACTCCATGAGTATTCCTATTTTCATGGCAATATAGTTATTTGCATAAGTTCAATAAAAATCTTATAACATGATACAATTGGAAACACTGGTTATATTACCAAGGCTTTGACTGAAATGTCATATTTGAGGGAGACATGCATAGAATCAGATACAATCAGATAGTTTTAAAGAATTAAGGTTGACTTTATGGAGCCATAAAACCCCTTGGAAAAACAGCCTGGTACCTTGCCTTCAGGGTTCCCAGCAGCCTTACCAGGTGAGTAAAGAAGATCACTTCCTGGCAGGTGGAAGAACCTCAGGATATTTTGGGGACCTCATGGAGAAAAAAATTCACCCAAATCCATAGGTATTACAGGCAAAGCTAATGGAATGTCCTTGGTGTGGCTTCCTGGCCTCGAGAGACAATTAAAAGTTCAGTCTGATTCCTTATGAAAAGTTCCAGCAAAGCATATTTAAAAAATGGCTATTCTTGCTGGACTTATGTAAAGTATCAGGCCAAGTTTAATAAAACTAAACTTATTTATTTTACAAACAAATTAGTTTTAATTTGGCTATCTCTGGTAAAAAGAAGGTGATTTTAGAGAGAGAGAAAATTACATTTCAATAGAAGGTATAATACATGCTTATATGAATATTAGATTCTAATTCTGTTAATCACCTTTGAGGTTTTGTTTTTCTACCTGTAAACTGAACTGGACCCTAAATTCTTCTAGTTTCCTCAAATATTTGGCTACAACTCTCCAAGCTAACATTTTCAGTTTTTCTCTCATTTTTGACTTGAAATCATCAAAAACTAAAGCTGTCCTTTTCCCAAAGCCCTGCAAACTAAAACTGAACGACTTGATATAAACTTAAGACAGATCACCACAATGCCCACATTTAGACAATCTTTGTGCCTGTTGCTTTTGGGGGTTTATGGGGGGGTGGTTAGTTAGGTTTGTTTATTTATTTATTTATTTATTTATTTATTTACTTACTTACTTACTTACTTACTTACTTACTTACTTACTTACTTACTTACTTACTTACTTAACGGAGGTACTGGGGATTGAACTCAGGACTTGTGCACGCTAAGCATGCACTCCACACTGAGCTATACCCTCCTCCCCATGCCTATTGCTTTGTAAGCCACTCAGAAAGCTTGCCTGAACACCAGATGATAATATCAGAGACATTTCAAACTGCAAAAGATGCTTTGAACCTAACATCTAGAAATCTCAACTGGCAACTCTCAGGACTCAGACACTGGATTTATAATTTGCTCCAAGCATTAACCTCTATTTTTCTTTTGTCTCCATAGAAATGCCTCTTACCAAATATATGATTGCTTATTCCCTCTAGGCCTAACTTTGAGTGCCCACCTGCATCTCTGCCTCCTGAAATAAGGTATTGAACTGACCTACTGTCAGGACTAAGAGACTGGTTCAATGAGGTATAAAGCAATCTATTAGCTCAACTTCTGGACTGTGAAACTTCTGGAAGAAGTTTCAAAGGCAATACTGTAGGGGACCAAAATTTGCCACCCCAAAATGTCTCTGGCATGCAGATAGTTCAAGCTGAAAACAATCAAGGCCCAAAAGACTCAGGAGGAAATTTTGCTCCCCTCCAAAAAAAAACTGCCTAAAAAGAGTTTAGAGGGCCTGTTCCCAGAGTAGTGCTATCACCAGAGATATCCGCAAAGAATAGGAGCTAGGTGGTGGGGGAAACTCTTAGAGATTAAAGTCCCATTGTCTCCGCATCGTTTAGCAAACATTTGTGTTTCGTTTTTGTGTCATTTACCTTCCTCCCCTTTGAGGTCCCAAACCTTTACCCCAACATCCTCTTTTGTCTTTAGCTGAAGATATATTTAAGGTGAGGGTTTTGGCCTTTTTGTTGAGTTCCTCAGTTTTCCTGGATCTCTCCTAAATATGCATGTTATTAAACTTCTGTTTGATTTTCTCTTTTAATCTGTCTCATGTCAATTTAATTCTTAAACCAGCCAGAAGGACCTAGAAAGGTAGAGGAAAACTTCTTCCTTCCCAACAATATATGCAAGACGGATGAGATGCCCACAGCGCTCTCTGGGGACTAGGCAAGGGCAGGAAGGCAGCACTGCCCAGGTATCTGAGGCGGTATGTTTAGTGCACGAGGATGAGAAGCTTGGGGCTTGAGAGTATGAAACCTCAAAGGAAAATGAACTGAGAGTAAGGGATTCGGAAGCTAGGAAGAGCTGCAGAACCCTCTGATGTCAAGGGATTCATTTGCAAGAGATTTGCAAAACAACACTCACAAGTATCCATCACAGCATCCTGCATCATGTATCTGGAAACCTTCTGAAGAGGAACTGCATAGCAATTCAGGGTTAAAAGTAATACCTACAGTGAAGTTCTTAACCTTCCAAATCACTCAAGGAAGAAGGAGAAATATGAAGCCCTGGAAAACTAACCTCTTAGGAATCATAGTGGAGAGATAGAAAACAAGATAAGAAACATTTCTTTTGCTTGTAAAATGCATGCAGGATTCTTCTTTCTCCCTAGGGCAAGAAAAGGAGAAGGAGCTTTGGTACAAGGAATTCGGGAAGAGGGAGACTTGAATAAGAAGAACAAATCCTATTTCTTTTTAAAATAACTTCATTTATTTTTGCGGGGAGAGGTAGTTAGGTTTACTTATTTTATTTCTAGAGGAGGTACTGGGGAGTGAACCCAGGATCTTGTGTATGCTAAGCATGCTCTCTACCATTTGAGCTATACTCTCCCCTACAAAAAGCCTTATTTCAGATGCTGGATGTGACCCCTGCCCCCAAAAGCGAGGAAGGAGGTCAGGAGCTGCCTGAGTGAAAGGTGGCCAGGTCCCCAAGAGACAGGAGGACAAACAGATCCTAAAGGAAAACCCATAGTTAGGAAGCAGGATGTATAAACGGGGGACCCCAGGACACCCTGGTGCTCCTTTGGGTCACTGGGACCGCTTTATTCATAATTAGAAACTTGGGTAATAGCCACAAGATGGCAAAAGGATAAAAGTGCAGGCTGCAGAAATAATTTGTCAAGATGTACGTCTGTATACCCAGATGTAGGTACTGATAGGTGCATTTTATTTAGAATGCTTTCAGGACACCTACCTACCCACTGTTACCAGGGCTGCTGGGCAGGGGAGGGGGTAAAGATAAGAGGAGGCTTCCACGGTCAACTCTCATCATACATTACTGGACCCTTTTACTTAGAGAATAGAGTCATTTCCTTATGAAATATTAAAAAGAAGGAAAGAAAAGAGAAAAAACCAAGCAAATCAGAAAAGGAAAGGATGAAGACCAAGTTTTAACCCCTCCCATTCCCCTGCTTCCTAACTCCCTCCTCCCACTAATATGCTTGCGCAGGAGAAGGGAGAAAGGCTTTTCATTTAATTAAAATATAAAAGATTTTCTTTTTTTTTTTTTTAACTACCCGGTGGCTAGGGATATTCTGCTGACTCAGCAGTGAATAATCAGCTTTGACCTAAATAATAGAATAACTCCAAGTGGCAGCTGCAGTTGCATAAGCATGAGCCAAATCTGCAGTTCCTTCTCTCTCCCTCTCCTCCCCTCAACGCCCCCTCCAGCTCGGAGCGGGCAAGCCAGTTACAGCAGGTTCTTTCTGCCTTTCCACCCGCATCTGGCCGGTCCCACCATCCTTTCTCATCCGTTGTTTTCCAAAACTCCAGAGGGTCTTTGTGCAAGCCTTGGAGGATTTGGGGAATGCAAAGGAAGCCATAGGGTGCAGCCTCCCAGGGAACTCTACCCTGTGGCCTGGTTTCTCTCCTAAGGGATGGACTCAACAGCCTCAGAGTTTTTGATTTCTAGTTGGAGGGTAAGGGTGGCCTCTGGTCTGAGACACTTTAGCAGCATCAGCAGGAAAAAGGAAGCCGGGTCTGTGCACGAGACTCTGAAATAGCAGTGGCCAGCACTCTGTGGTCCCTCTTCCCACCCCCATTAACCTGTCTGATGGCAGAAACAGCAATCCTTCCCACATTCCCACACCCCCTTCCCCTCCTCTCATCTCCCGCAGCTCAAGATCCAGCGAGCAAAAAGGACCAAGTAACTACCCTCGGTGACCACCCTCAGTGACTATATGACAGGACCACAAGGTGCCCGACACTGTGCTAAGAACATTCTTATCTCATGCAATCCTTGCACAGGCAGGATTTCACCCCTATCTGACAGGAGGTGGGTGGGGGACCTGGCCAAGCACTGGCTGCAGTGAGAAAGTGGTTCAGAGGGAGACGCAGATTCAGGCAGCCCAGCTCTGGAGCCCACATCCCTCTGCCTCCAAATCCACAGGCAGGTCCAAGCAAGCACAAGGGAGACCTGCCCCCAACAAATGTCCTGGCTGCACACCATCACTCACCTAGATAGTGGGGTTTGTCCCGGGGCTGAACACCACTGAACACCGCTGGCCAAGGAGACCACCCTTTAGGTCCCACCCCAGCTCTGGGGTGGGCAAGTGACCCTTCTCTCCCCATCCCACCAGAAGGACAGAAGGAAAGTGTCAAGACCTGGGAAAGAGTGTGACCAGGATTGGTCACTGCCCTCAGCTCAAATCGGTGGATGTGTGTTGGAAGCTGTGGGAAGGCAGGGACTAAGCTGACTCTAGAAGTGGAGCCTGAAAAAAGTCCAAATATTTATTTTAGAAATTCGTTTTTGGTTAAAAGATATAAAATACCCTAGCCCACTGAGATCCCTGATTATCAGACCTTGTGTTGAGACTTCCTAGAAATATGGGTTGCCAAACCTCTCTGTAAAGCCTCTCTAACTTATTCCAGGTCACAGAGACCTTTTCCCCTTCTTGAAATTTTTTTTACCGCAGTTGAATCCTAACTACAGAATCTGGCTAATACGGCTTTTCTGCCCAATTAGACAGAAAGTTTAGCAGGGGCGAGGACCATGGACGTTGCATTTGTTTTCTCCCAACTCACACCTTTACACTCTCCTCCCAAGGAGTTTTAAGATGTGAGCTGGCAGGTCAAGGTACGGGTGGAGACGCCAGAAAAGTCTTCCTACGAGCAGCAGGGAGCCTCCAGCATGGTGTGCAGTGTGCGTGTCTTGCTGGAAAGAGAAGGAGTCAGGAGCCCCGGGCTCCACTCAGGGCCCACCTCCTTGGTTAATTCACTTGCCTGGCTCCAGTTCCTCCTCTGCTCTAGGAAATTGTAATCCTGGCCCAGCTTCCCTTATGGATTTGTTGTGAGGCTCAGATCACATAATACAGGTATCAGTGTTTTATATAAAGTCAAGAACTCTGCCAGTGACAATTACTGTGCCTCTGAGAAGCTACTTAAGTTTCTTCATTTTTTTTTTCAATTTTTGTTCGTTTGGGGAGAGGTAATTAGGTTTATTTATTTGTAATTTATTTATGTATTTTTAAATGGAGTCCTGGAGATTGAACCCAGGACCTCGTACATGCTAAGGTCATACTCTACCACTGAGCTATACCCTCCCCACTAAATTTCTTTTTTTTAACACCAGATAATTATATTTAGAATCTATTCATCTATAGCATGAATGTCGGAAATTGAAAAGGAATGGGGGGATAAAAGGAGGAAAGGAAAGAGGGAAAGGAAGGAGACCCAAAGATGTGTAGACCACGGGGGAGGCTAAAAGATGCCGTCCTGAGAGCGAGGCCCAGATGGCACTTACATAAGCAGATGGCAGCCAGGAGGCGCAGGCCAGACTCCGGGGGGAAGCAGGTGGGGAAGAGCGGCTGCAGCACGTAGTTGGAGAAGGTGAGGGCGATGACGGCCTGGTTGGTGGGGTAGATCACCAGCACAGCGATCCACAGCCTCAGGAACCTGGAGGGGGAACAGGACAGGACTTGAGCCAAGACAGCAATGGAGACCCCCGCGCCCACCACCAGGCTTGGCAGGGATTCAGAAGTCATCCAGGGAAGCCCAGGCAAGTCACTGGGCAGCGTTAGGAGAGGCAGGTGGGCTAAAGGGGGGCGTTTCCTTTTTGTTTTCAGGGATGCTGAGGAACCCAGCCACCCGCACACCCAGCCCTCTGCGCGTAAATTGGCTTAAAGATGTAAGAGCTAAGTTTCAGCTAGTACTGAAGCACATCTCGGCGTTCTTTCTCTCTCCCCGCTTCTTTCCCCCAGCATCCAGTGGTGGAACATAAAATTTGCAACCCCACAATCTCCTCAGTCAGGGTACACTAAGGGAGTGGCTGCTTAAGTGTCAAGGGGAGGTTTAAGGGGGACATGTTCTCCACACCTGTGGGCCCCTTGGTGAGGGATGAGCTCTTTGGTATCAGGGCTGCGGAAGCTGAGGAAATTCAAGATCAGGGCCCGGCTCTAGAGGGAGGCCAATATCCTTGATAATGTGAGAAGTGCCCCTGTATCTTAGTGGTCACTCTCATTTGTCAGGATAAAGGGCTTTGTTTTTGTGATGTGCATTCCCTGGGAGTCTCCGATTAGAGTTGTCGTTTAGTTCTACTTGTTCTCACAGAAGTTTGCCCACTGAGCTCAACAGAGATTAAAACTACAACCTGGTTCCTCTGCCACTCTCAGGAGCATCAGCGGGACGCAAGGTTACGCGGGCAACCTTGACATGGAGGCCAGAGAGGAACCCCGAGCCCTTGGGCTCCTCAGCACACTGGAAACTCCTGGCCTCGGCTTCCTAGACCGCTCGGTCCTCTGCACATCCTCTTACCCAGCCAGTCCTCCGAAGATGTCCTTGACGTAGGAGTAGTCACCTCCAGATTTGGGGATGGTGACCCCGAGCTCAGCATAGCACAGGGCTCCCACAGCTGTGATGAGCCCCGTCACGATCCAGACGATGAGGGCGAGGCCCACGGAGCCGGCATTCTCCAGCACGCCCTTTGGCGAGACAAAGATTCCAGAGCCGATGATGTTGCCTGCGCGAGACACCAAGGGTGATGGGGGAGACGGTGGCGGTGTCTGCATGATGGCGGGGCCAGCACGTGCAGGGGCGCTTTCACCTTTGATCTGACGCTAAAATGCCTTTGGGATGCATGAACCCCCTTCAGGCAGGTATGTCTAGCAATAATTCTCCTTAGAAGTAGGAGACAGAGGAGCAGACACTAGACACGGAGGGACCAGGGACTTGGTGGGGTACCTCATATGCATCATTTAATCCTCAGGACAAGTCTACGTTTCTCCCATTTCACAGAGGAGAAAACTGATTCTCAGAGGTACCAAGTGTATTGCCCAAGTCCACACAGTAAGAATTAAGTGGTAGAGTAAGCATTGAACCTCAGGATACGCTGACGGGGCTGCATGTAGTCCACCCAAGGTGACAAAGGTCTTACTTAAGACTGGCTGGAAATGGAAATGCTGGAGAAATAGGCTGTTCTGAGACTGACTGCCCGTTAGAAAGCTTTAAAAATGAGCTGAAGGGTGATACCTTTTGGATAAATTGTGGTCACACCCTGTGTCTATGGGTTTTCCCGACCCATGCACTCCTGGAGGCTGGCCTCTGCCCCAGACACAGCATCCACACCCTTGGTGAGGAGCATGAAATAACCCTATAAAAGCAGTCTTGGTAGTCTGGAAGCGGTTTGTCGGAATGCAATACGTGCAAAGACTCAGCACTGTATTTTTCCAAAGGTCGTTCCCCTCTATTGTTTCATGTGACCCTCACAAAAACCTCATGGAATCAGGAGGCGGAGGACGCGCAGATGTTTCTATTTTACAAACCAAGAGACTAAGACACGGAGGGGTTAAGTGGCTTTCTCTGAATTCCGCAGTTACTGATGGATAAAATTGGATCTAGAAGTCGGTCTCCTGATTGCATAATCCAACGGCTCTTTCCACTAATCTACTTCTGTTCTGTATGCAAGGGGCTGGTTTTCTCCTGAGAGGTGAGGCTGGCGCCAGGGACTGAATGGTTGGCTACTGGGATGTGTGTGTTGGGCAGGGGAGGAGTAGGAGTGTGGGGACAGCTCCTTCCTAAGCTTTCCTTTGTCTACTTCTTATGACTCTAGGGGTCAGGATCTGCTGGGCAGGTGCTTTGAAAGCTCCCTCTTCATGCCCCACCCAGAGGCACCAAGGTGGCCTGAGGGAAGAAGCAGAGACTAAATGGATCCAGGTCAAAATTGCAGACCCAGAGTATTCGGGACCAGTTGGATTTGACAGTGTTCTGAAGACATCTCAAATTCCCAGCATCTCTCTTTAGTGGTTCGGAATCAGTTCTGGGCTGAACGAGATGCAGAATACAGGATTTTATGCTCAAATTGCAAAAATTGACTTTCAGGGGGTAAGGGGTAGATCTCAGGGGTAGATTCAGGGCTAGAGCATGTGCTTGGCGTGCACAAGGTCCTGGGTTCAATCCCCAGTGCCTGCATTAAGGAAAAAAATGAATAAATAAAAAACTGACTTTCAGATCTCAATTATAACTCAACTTCAATCCAGTCCTGAAACTTTCACTTCTAAACCAAAAGACATTTTTAAATCCCAAGCCGTGAATCCAGCTATTTCAGTCAAAGGAAAGAGAAGAAAATACCCACATTCTAAAAGCAGTAATAGTCCATTCTTTTGGCATGTAAACTATGCTGCCCTTACCAAACTAAAAAATTGCTGCGTGAAATGCGTAAGGAGAAAAGGAGGGGCCAGAAAGGACATCAGAGTAGCAACAAGGGTGAGACTGAAATGCAGAATCAGAGCGCCTGGGGCCCCAGCTAGATTCAGATGGAAAGGAGGCATATTTCTGTCTTAAACAGGTCCTCTTTCTCCTGGTGTTAACAGTCTACCTACCCCAACAGAACAAGGCTTCTTCACAAGAAGTGAAGTTAAAAGGGGAAACAATCCCTTGTGTTCAAATTTGTGAATGAAGCATTAGGCAAAGAAAGATAGGAGAATGAGATTCTGAGTGCCACCGGTTCTTAAAGCCTTTTCCTTTTTTGCACTTTTACTTAAAGTCCTAGGCTAGGAATAAGAGAACACTTTCAGCCCTCCCCCCCTCTCCTTAACCCATCCTCATGTGTGCTTTGCATGCAAGCTGGGTCAGCAGAGATGAAAGGGCCTCCTGGTAGCATCCCAGGACTCAGGACGTGCTTACCTTGTCACCTGACCCTTCACCTGCCACATTAAACGTGAGATGGGGTTGCTGATAGGCCTGAAAAGTAACAGCAAATTCCTTGCCTGGCAGGAATTTATCAGAAGAGTCATCTGTAGGGCATTTTAAAGTCAGCCAAGAAGACAGCAATACAACTAGGTCATAAAACTATCTCGAGGGATTAGACAAGCAATCAATACAGAAGAACGACAAGGTTTGACTTTGGTCTTTAAGGTGCCGACAGGGGTTGGGGTGGGGTGGGGTGGGAGGGATAGCCAGACATTTCTCAGAAACAGGAATGGCTGTTGACACAGGGAAAATGAGGGTGGATGTTACTGAAAATCTCAGATTCGATCTTCTCAGGAATGAAAGCGTCAAAGTTCCACTAAGGGTTCTTGGGAAACACCGCAGTGGAGAGGAGCGAGCACTTCAGTTATTTTCAGCGTATGTGCCCCGCCCTCCGTCCCAGGTGGAGGGTGGGAGGTGCAACACCGACCCTTTCCAGGTTCTGACCATTTCCAGTCTCCACGGGTTCTGGGATAACGTGTCCTTCCATGGAGCTGCCGTAGTAGATGGTGAGGGTTGGCATTAGGACAAGAGGTCTCATTTTATAAAAAGATCGTGGTTTCCAGGGGTTTGGGGAGAGGGAGGGAGGGAGGAAAGAATAGATGGAGCACACGGGATTTTTAGGGCAATGAAATTATTCTGTATGATACTATAGTGGTGGCTAAATGTCATTATGCATTTGTCAAAACCCATAGAATGTACAACAGCAAGAGTAAACCCTAATGTAAACTATGGACTTTGGTTTATAATAATGTGCCCATGTTGGTTCATCGATTGTACCAAATATGCCACACTGGTGAGGGATGTTGAGGGTAGGGGAGTATATATGTGTGGGTGGGGAGGGCTTTTGTGGGAACTCTGTATTTTCTGCTCAATTCTGCTGTAAACCTGAATCTGCTCTAAAAAAAAATGAAGTCTATCAAAAAAACAAAAAAAGAGTTCTCATTTTATAAAACTTGGGTTCTCCCCATCTTGATTTTGACCAAATTAAAATGATAAAGATAAAAACTTTAAAAATAATAATAAAATTGAATTATGTTAACCAAAACTGAGCACTAGGGAATAGGAAGAAAAGAACCTCTCTCTGATTCTAGGAAGCCACTACCTAGAAAACCAGAATCAGATGTCTCCCCATGTTTAGTGGCCTCTGGAACTTCTGCAGGGGATGGAATATCACTCAGAGCACAGCTATGTACTGGGGCCGAGAGCATATTCACGCTACATTTACTTAAAAGTAATGACTTGGAGAGGGTGTGGAGAAAAGGGAACTTCCTACACTGTTGGTTGTAATGTAATTTGGTGCAGCCACTTTGGAAAAGAGTATGAAGATTCCTTAAAAAATTAAAAATAGAGTTATATGATCCAGCAATCCCACTCCCGGGCATGCATCTGAAGAAAACTCTAATTCGAAAGACCTATGCTCCCCAATGTTCACAGCAGCACTATTTACAATAGCCAAGACACGGAAACAACCTAAAAATGTCCATCAACAGACGATTGAATAAAGAAGATGTGGTATATTTATACAATGGAATACTACTCAGCCATAAAAAAGAATAAAATAGTGCCATTTGTAGCAACAGGGATGGACCTGGAGATAGTCATTCTAAGTGAAGTAAGTCAGACAAAGACAAATGAAATCACTTATATGTGGAATCTAAAAAATGGACACAAATGAACTTATTTACAAAACAGAAAGAGACTCACATACACAGAAAACAAACTTATGGTTACCAAAGGGGAAAGTGGAGAGAGGGATAAACTAGTTTGGGATTAGTAGATACAAACTACTATATATAAAAATACATAAACAAGAGATCCTAATGTATGGCACAGGGAACTACATTCAACATCCTGTAATAAGCTACAATGAAAAAGAATATATATATATATGTGTATATGTGTATACACATATATATATATATGTATAACTGAATCACACACCAGAAACTAACACAACATTGTAAATCAACTAAACGTCAATAAAAAAATAATTTTAAAGAAGTAATGCCTACTATATACAATCTTTAGTGTGACTGAGTAATATTTATCTCCCCCACTAGAACATAAGCGCCACAAAAACAGAAACTGGATCACTCACCTGTGAAATGTCACATAGTAGACACTCCACATATGTTTACTGAATAAATAATATCTGATATCAATCTAGAATTTATCTCCACAGGGCAATTTAAGATACCTGTCTATCTGGAACCCCCAAATTCTGTGACATAAGTTAAGAGTGTCTTACAGGCAAATGAGTAAAGCAACCCATTTATTTTTCATTGCTGAAGAGAGTAGACTGGCTATTATTACTGCCTCCAACTTATAGGGAAAGAAAGTAGGACAACTATTATTCTCATTTTTCCAAACAGGGAAAATGAGGGAGGTATTATTATCCCTATTTTTTGGGTGAAAAAACTGAGACACAGAGAGGTAGTTGTTTGCCTAAACCACGGGGTAAATTTTTAGTAACTGGATTAGAACCTAAATTTTCTGTCACAGCCTCAAGCTTTTCCCTGAAAATTGTCAAGTTTTACATGTTCCACCCTATAGACAATGAGAATGGTTCACAGAAGACTCATTAAAGAACTGAGGGGGGGAGGGTATAGCTCAGTGGTAGAGTGCGTGCTTAGCAGGCATGAGGTCCTGGGTTCAATCCCCAGTACCTCAAAAATAAAAGAAAGAAAGAAAAGAACTGAAACGCAGACCTGATTCTTTCCTTCTATTGCAATACCACCATCAATGATGATTTACAAAGTGTTCGCATCCATCACCTTACTTGATTCTCATAGCTCCTTTCTTGGCTGCACAGGGCAGGCACTATTATTCCTATTCACCTTTGCAAAGACTGACGTTCAGAGAGGTAAAGAGCCTTGATTAAAGTCACATACGGCATAGGTAGCAAGGCCTGGATGAGAGCCATGGCCTTGGACTCCTGGCCCAGGGGTTCCTCCTACTCCATGCTGCCTCTCCTCTAGAAATTGCACAATGCACAGTTTAACTGCACGGCTTTTAAACTTTACACTGTCCAAATGAGGATTTTCCTGGAGTAGCTTTGAAAAAGGAAAACTGGGAAAGAACTTTTCTACCTCGAGTATGAACTTTTCTTGATGAGAAAGTTGATTATGGTGGGGTATTTTTTTTCCTCCATTGTTTTACTCTTAGACTCACTGTCTCCAAAGTCATTTGAGAATAAGATGCCCGACTGCCTGAAATAGGCAAGGTCCTGGAAGGTCAGGGTTTCAATCCTCTTTCATCCACCCTAATTAGTAAAATAACCATTTTATCACATAGATCTTTTTTAGTGAAAAATGGGCCGCAGGATGCCTGGACAATGAGGCCCATCTTGGCTTGTTTGGTCAAAGAAAAGCCAAATGAACCACTCAATTAAAAAGAGGCCAAGTTGTATCAGTGGACAAGTTGTCACTAGAAAAACTGCTGGAATTGTGAAAATCCACATTTGCCATGAATAACCGCTGACTTCCCTACCTGTGGGCCAAAGCCCATGTGATTCCCATTAAGGCCTTACTCACTTCCAGGCCTGTCCACACTAGAATGCAGCAGCCATCAGAGAATTCCCTAGGGCATGGAATTACAGACTTCTAATGCCCAATAGAGCCTCAGATCCAAAAGGCTTTGGCCTTCCTTACTGACTTACGCTGGTCTTGAAATCTAGCCAGAGCTCCTCCTGGGCCTTGGAGCTTCTGTCTATTTCTACGATGTCCAGAGAAAGCCGAGGTGAACCTTCTTTGTGCTTCTCCCACAAATGGCTGGGAAGATCTCAGGATTTTCAGGACAAAGTGAAGAGGGTGGCATGTTGAGGCCAGGGCTTTGATCCTCATGGCAGGTCTGGAAGCTCACCATGACTCTCACCCCGTGTCCACTTCCCCAACAGGACTGTACAAACAGCTACCTCAAGGTGACACCAGGTCAAGACTCTGACACATGCCCAGTAGAGCTGCCAGCTCCTGCAGAACAGATGTGCAAGGAGCTGTAGGATTCCTTGCTGAAGAGTGAGATGGGCTGAGAGCCTAGACTTAAGAGTCGGAGGAGCCACTGAGTCCTTTTTTGCTGCTTACAAGCCATGTGACCTGAATTTTTCTGACAGTCCCTACTTCATCTGCTGAATGAGAATCCTGGCTCCTGCCTTGCCTACCTCACAGGGTTGTTGTGGGGCTCACAAAGGCAATCACGCATGTGTGCAAGCACTTTATAATCGGTTTAATGCCAGTGAGTATAAGGAGTGGCTAGGATTCGCAGAAGCAGGGATAGAGACAATCCCTAGAAGACTCCAATGGTCTTGCTTTGGAAGCTTGGCTCTGAAATAGCACTGCAGAGCCAGCACCATGAAGCATTCATTCTCTGAGCATCTGTCTGCTTGTCTAGGTATAATTTTTAAATGCTGCAGGTGGGCGGCCATTAGGTAACTGCATCTCGAAAAGTATTTATTGAGCACCCACTCTGCCCATGCTTGCTTTGAAAGGTCACTGGGAAGCACTTGTTCACACAAGGACTTTTAACAGAGTAGATGGAGCCAGCCACCACCCACCAGTCTCTGAAAGACAGGCATCCAGGCCTGAGGGGCGAAGAGTGCTGAGCCCTCAAAAATGCCCATTAAGAATTCATAGCTGGCTTCTGGCGTCTCCCTGTCTGGTTGGGAAACCAGGCACCAGCAGTGACAGGCTTTGTCCACCTCAGTGGTTCTCATTCAGGGGCAATTCTGCACCATCTCCCCACCTTCAGGGGGCAATTGGCAGTGTCTGGAGACATTTTGCTACTGGCATGTAGTGGATAGAGGCCAGGGATGCTGCACAGGACAGCCCCCCAGAACAACAGAGTCTCTGACCCAAAAGGCAATAGTACCAAGGTTGAGAATCTGTGCTCTACCTTTAAGCCTCAACGTCATCATCTGGTTAATTCCTAAAGTCCTTTTCAAATTTGAGCTTAGATCAGATTTGGATGTTTGGTGCCTTTTGTTTTGTCTTTGTTTTTGTTTTTTTAGCCAAGCACAAAAATGTATTTTTAAGCTAAAAAATTTTAACACACAACATTAAGTTTACCACCTTAATGATTTTTAAGTATACAGTTCAGTATTTTTAAACATATTTACATTGTTAGGAGATGGATCTCCAATGAATGATTTGATTTTGGCTGACTGCTATTATTCAACAAATGCTTTCTAAGCACTTACCACATGCCAGGCTGAATACGTGAGGATGTGAAAATGAACAGGACTCAGTTCCTGTCCTCAAGAAATTGTGCGGAAAAGTGAAGACATGCATATGCACACAGAGCTGACAACATCAGGTCGAGTAGAAGTTGTCCACGTACAACTGCAACATGTGACAAGATTTTGGGGATGGAAAAAGTCACTGGCGTGGGCTGTTAAGAAAAAGCTTCCTGGAAGAGGGGAAGCATGAAAAGCTGATGAGAAGGAGACTCAAATCAACAGAGAGAAAAGGAAAAGCACTGGCTGCTCCATAAACAGGTCAGACTTGGACTGAATCGGCCAGTTCCTCCCATCACACAATCAGTCCAATCTGTTTCCGAAACAGAATTAGTGAGTGGCCCGGGGGGGAGGGGGGCTCTGGGGGGAGGGGTAGAAGAAGTGAGGGTGGTGGAGGATGAATTTAAGGAGAAAAATTAATATTTACTGAACATATACCATAGGACACCGACCTGACTTTAATATTCCACAAGAAATTTCTATTTTCCAGGTAAGTAAACTGGTAATTAACTGGTTCCAGGTTACCAAGCTTGTAAATAGGGAGGTGGTTTACAAACCCAAGACTTTCTCCAAAGCCCTTCCTTTTCTGGGATATCATCGATGGTTCCTCCCTTTCCACAGCATGTTGATACAAATCATGGAAAAATTCATTATATGCTTTTTACTTCCAGCATCAGAGCCTACTTAACAAATGCCTCCTTATCCCTAAGGCAACCTGACCTGCCTGTATCAGCTGCCTACTCAACATCCCATAAAGAATTGTACTTTAAAGAGGCAGCTAAAGCATTTATGCATCCACGTACAAACAGGCCCCTTGAAAATCTATGTATGGTGAGAAAAGTACACTATAATTCTGCAGCAACAGTACTCTCCCTGGGTAATCGGCCTTCACAATGTGCTGCTCAGTGTGAGGCTGCCCAGAACATCCTAAGGCTTACTGTGACACTCTCTCCCTGGAAGTGACATCACTGCTAAGGCTGAGGAATTTAAAGCAGGGAGCAAACCACTGGGAAGACATGTGACTGTGACGAAGGATGAGGGATGAGATGTGATCGATAAAGCTCTTCAGCTGAAACTTCATTCATTCTATAAATACAACAGCTTAAAATAGATTTGAGGGCTAATTTTGCTTCTTAGAAATAAAATTCACCAGTGCTTAGCACAGGGCCTAGCACATAATACTGAATGAGTGTGTTGAATGTTAATGTTAATGGGCGGATCCCGAATCCTATGACCAGCAGCCCCCACTCTGTGCCAGCCTGCACGCTGCCATTGCCAGATCTCCAGGGAGAAGACACTGGGGGCCTCCTCTGCAGGCACGTTCTGGGAGGGGAACAAGGCATGGGCCTTCTTGCTCTGTGTGCTCAGCCGGGAGTTAAAAATTAGAAGCGATGGGCTCCTCAGCTTCTGTTGGTTTTGGTAGTTCAGAATATATTCTTGGGATTATCTGCTCACTCCTGCTTTCTTGACACCCCCCCACCGCCCCCAGACAATAACCACAACAAAACAATACGAGCAGCAACAGACATTCCCGAGGCATTTCTTTGTAGGCAGCTGTGCTGCTGGATTAACCCTCAGAGGGAAGCAGAAAACCTTGGTAGCTGGGTAACTTGAAAGCCTCAACCAGTATGCCCCATACCTCCATGCCACTTCCAGGAACCGACTGAGGGGGAGGGGTAGAGCTCAGGGGCAGAGCGCATGCTCAGCATGCGCGAGGTCCTTAGTTCAATCCCCAGCACCTCCATCAAAAAATAAATAAATAAACTGATTGAATTCAGAAAAGTGATTTATATGGAACTGGCCTCTCGGAGAAGGTCATCTGATCTGGGTACAGGATGTTTTTGTTGTTGTTGTTGCTTTTCTAAATAGAATGGGCTGTTGGGTTCAGTTTCTTGGACATATTTCTTTACCTGCTGGGTTTCTATTTTCTTTCCCCAGCCCCAAGTGTCTCCTGCTAGTCACTCGTTCTGCGTAACTGTGCTCTTTGAGAGAACATTTGTTGCCCTGCCAGTAGCAGGTTCAACCAGACTGCTCCTTGAGCTCCCTGATTCCTGGAGGCAGAAGGCAACAGGATCCCTGGTTCCAGCCACCCTGAGCTCCACGCTGTGGAGCATTTTGATGAAGCCCAGGGGCTTCAGAGTTCAGTGACCTGGGTGGGACTCTTGGCTCTGCCACTGCCACTGCCCAGTTATTTATTCATTCAAAACCTTCCCTTCTACAACAGCACTTATTTCATGGGATTAGATGAGAATCAAGCACCGATCAGGTGCTACATATCAGGTGCACAGTAGCGGTCAGTAAATGGTGGCTACTTATTATTATTATTACACCACTAGGTATGGCCTTTCTCTGTTCACAAAGATATGTTTGTTTTGACAAGTGTCCTAGTTGGCTTCTGTCTCAGAGGTTTCTTTTGAGAACAATGAGAGTTTTAAACATGTTTTCATCCTGAATGAACCAAATCCTAATCCCTCTATGTTGGAAAAAAAAAAAAAGATTGAAGTACAAACTCAAGCAGCCATTTCCACACTCCAGCCCTCTGGTTAACATCTAACAGACATTTTGGGGATTAGAAAGCTAATATGTTAAATGAAAGACTAAAATGTAAAATATTCTAAAGAGGTGTAAAACACAGGAATCTGAAAACCTCTTGGACTTGAAATATTTCCAAATCAGTCCAATGCCATTTCAGTAGGGTTATACCTATAGTCACAATTCTTGGTTGACAAATAGCCTTTAAAAAAAGTTTTCCCCCAAGTTTTTCAGTATCAGACATCCACGGTCTTTCCAGACTCCAGTGTCAGGGTTATGGTCCTCCATGACCCATTTTCCCATCACACCATACACATCAGCCTCCCTCCCTCCTCTCTTGGTTATCAATCAGAAATGGGGAATGGGGGAGGAGGGTATAGCTCAGTGGCAGAGTGCATGCTTAGCATGCATGAGGTCCTGGGTTCAATTCCTAGTACCTTCATTAGATAGATTCAAACAAAACAAAACAAAACAAAACAAAAAACCACCACCTAATTACCTCCCTCACCAAAAAAAAGGGGGTGGTGGTGGTGGGAATGGCTAAGAGCTTTGGCTGTGGACTCAGACCATCTCAGTAGTCAGTTGTGTGACTCTGCAAATTACCTCCCAGCTCTGTGACTCAATTTCCCCATGTTTAAAATAGAGATAATTACAATATCTACTTCCATAGAATTGTTGTCAAGACTAAATAAGGTAATATGTGTAAAGAGTTTATAGCACAGGAACTGACAAGAGTACTTGTAAGGAACTAGTAAGAGCTCAATAAATACTATACTTTTTTTTTAAAACATCTTGTTAATTGGAAGAGAGTAGTCTAATAGCTAGACCTGCATCCAGTATTGCTCTGCAGCAAATAGACCAAGGACCCCCATAAACATACACTGTGCTCAAAACAAAACGGTCTGACATACCATGAATTTTTTTCTGGAGGTTCTGCAGCTAGCCTGGTGCCTTTAGACCTAGATTCTGGGTACATACCTAAACACATAACTGATACGAAGTGACCTAAACAGCCACAAACTGTGTGGATGCCTCTCACCATGACTGCAAAGAATTCTGGTCCACAGAGAAAGGTGTGCATCTGGGAAAGTTAATGGTAGTGTAGTCTCTGCTGACCACATCCTGCAGTAGCTGAGACAACGCACCTCAAGCTTCCCCCACAGGTCTTCCTGCAGCTGCACCGGAACGGTCCCTGCTTCTTCTCCCAGCTAATTGCTCAGCTCCCCTTTACACTGCGACACTTCCTCACTGGGAACACAACACTAACAGCTTCTTCTATAAAAACAAATAAGGACCTCTGCCCAGGATCTAGAGGAAAACCCCTCTTTTAGGACATGAAAACAGAAATAGTAGAGAATAATGCTTAAGGACTCGATTCAGGATTCAGATAAGTTCTAGGTTTGAAACTTCAAATGCTTTTCAGCTGTGTGACCTTCAACAAGTTGCTTATCCCTCTGAAGCTCAATTTCTTTATCTGGAGGAAGAGCTAATAAATGCCTACCAAATGGGATTATTGTGAGGGCTAAATAAGATAATGTATGTTCAGTAATTGGATAAGGGTCTGGCATATAGTAAGTGTTTAATAATGACAGCTATTAACACTAGCTTTGATAGCATTAATAAATGAATTTTACTGCTCCTTCACACTCTCTTTAGATTTGGGGGAACGCCACATTCATGGAAAAATCTAAGTTCATCTGTTGCTGACAGGTTTCCTTAGCCTAATACATGGAGAGCAACAGCCCAGTTACATTAGGGCAAAGGTGATGTTAAAAAATTAAAACAGGTCTGGGGAGGGTATAGCTGAGTGGTAGAGGTACATGCTTAGCATGCCTGAGATCCTGGGTTCAATCCCCAGTACCTCTGTTAAAATAAATAAATAAACCTAATTACCTCCCCCCAAAACAAAAAATAAAAATTAAATTAAAAAAAAATCAAAACAAGTCAACCTCTTTTCCAGGTTGATGAAATTATTCCTAGCTTAAAGATTTTCAAGCTAGGTTCCTAACAGTCTTTCAGATAAACACTTAATACTACTGTCTTCTGATTTTTGTCTGAGTCAATTAAATTCAATAATTATTTGAATAATTGTTCCATGTCAGGCACTCTGCTAAGCACTAAAAATTCAGACATATACGACATGTTATTTTGCCCAAAGAAATAACAGTTTAGTCATTACCCTCTACTTACAAAATCTCCCAGAATTATCTTATCTATGCCATCTTTCTCTGTGTCCTTCAAGGGGATTCTTTTGAGGGGAAGGGAGTAATTAAATTTATTTATTTAATGGAGGTACTGGGGATTGAACCCGGGACCTCGTGCATGCTAGGCATACACTTCTACCCCAAGGCTATTCTTAATCTAGTTCTAGATGAGGACTTCTCTCTGTGCTTCTCACCATTTACCTAACTTTGTCCTCCTTACACAATTCTACCTATCATAAATTTTCAGTGTTCTCTGTCTAGTGCATATAAATCTCATCTCCCCAGTCAAATTATAAATAACTCTAGAGCATGAGTCTTCTATTAGTACATTTTATATTCCTGTAACACTTGCCATTTTGTTATTCCTACTTTAAAATCATCAGTGATGATTGTCAATGAAATTTTATCAGGCTTTATGAAACATAGTTTAACTTATCCTAATAAGTCAAGTCTATGAGAAAGAAAGATTTGGGGCAGTTGCTACTTTCCCTTACCTCATGACCTGATTCACTTAGGAAATTTCCTTTCCCTCTCTGCCTTCTAATTCTTCTATAGTGTTGACATTGAACATCAGATCACTGAATTCCATGTGGAAAATGCCATTTCTATTTTTGCATTTGGTCTTGAAAAAACTTGAATCACTGTCATCCACTTAAAAAACCCTCTAAAAGAGGACAGGGCAGCTACTCAGCACATTTGAAATTCAACAGCCATGCAGGAGGGGAAATGAAAAGGATTTTGTCCCCATATCACCCTAAAGAGGAAATGCGTGTCTCAGCTTAAATGGAGATGCAGTCGTGCCTATCAACTCTACAAGGAATCTTGCACTTTGGGAATATATCTTAATTTCTCTGAAATCATACATTTGGAGTCTGTTTTCTCCATAGAACACCAGAGTTATTATCCTGGTTGCTGTAATACCAATGGGAGCATTGGGACTATCCTTATATTGAACTGCTATCCATGAGGTTGTGGACAAATCAGTAGTAGCATTCACCCAACTAAAACTATACTTCTTATACTTGAGCACTCCCATTTCTTCATAGTCTTAGAAAAATGTTCAAGAAAGAGACAAAAACAAGCTCAGTATATAGGAAAACATCCTCTCTCCTTGAATACTTGCACATATGTAGGGGTAGGTGAGCAAGGCTGAGGCAGGAAGGAGGTCTGATTGTGCTTGTGTGCCGTGCAGGTGGGTGTGCACATCTGTATATGAATCAGAACCTTCCCAAAGGGAGGAAAATACTTAATCCTCTCAGTCAAACTGGGGAAAGAGGTAACAGGTCCTGGGCTATTTACAGACCTTAGATTGGCATGTGCTGTACATATTGAGTACTTTGCTGATCTCACTTTTTAGAGCAATTAAAATAAAGAAGAGGCAAAGAAAAGGTAATTAGAGATTCAGATCATGACTCTATAATTTTTTAAAAATAATGTTACCTTTTTTAACTGTAGATGCCTGGAAAACCTCCCGGAGTCAGATAATTCAATAAGGTGGGACTCCATTTTGAAAGCAGAGTGGAGATAACATGATCACTGAAGGCAGGGCATAGAGGGGAAGAGGATTATCTGAATACTGTACTGATTTTATTTGATTTCAAGGGCATTCTCCAGTGTCACTATTGCTCAGGTGCCAGGATGCCTCTGCGCTACCATATGGACCGTGGGGTTATCCAGAGAAACTGGTTTGTGGGCACCACGACACAACAAGCCTTCAATAGGAAGTCTGCAAAGACGACACAGAAACATATCTGGCCTGACTGTCCTGTACCACTTTCTCTGGGAAGAAGCCCTCTGCCAAAGACAGCAGAAGAAGTGCTCTCTTTCTGGAGTGAGGGCAGTAATGAGCCCATCTATCTCTAAGACCTCTCTGGAAAGAAAAAAAATGCGTTGTTTAGGGGTGGAGCCATATTTGGGACCCCTCTGCCCAGGAGAGTGCAGTTAAGGGGTTGGAGTGGCCTGCACTGGCACTCTTAGGGACATTCAGGCTCCCCAGTCTCAAATGGGGCTCCAAATTCTAGTTACTCCCATTTCCTTCGAGACCCTCACAGGGTCTTACATGAATGTTAAGACACGTGGAAGTTGTGGGTAGGATATATAGCTCAGTGGTAGAGTGCCTGGTTAGCATGCATTGTAGTCCTGGGTTCAATCCCCAGGACTGCCATTAAAATAAATAAATAAATATATAAACCTAATTACCTTCCCCTCCAAAAAAAGTTAAAAAACAAAAACAAAAACAGAGAGAGGAGGATGTTAGGCGGGCTACTCTAAGCAACTAGAGAAAATGAGAACTCTAATACATTTTCACAGAAAACCATGACCTATCTCTTTTTTTCTTCCACAATTTATTTCCTCATATGTGAAATGGGAATTACAGCCCTGTCACATCTCCTTCACCAAGAGAGAGTGCTGTGTAAGGTGGAAAAGCTGTAGAAAGGCAAGGCATTCTTATTGCTGTTATAGCTATTTTTATTATTACACAGCCCCTAGGCCCGCAGTTGCACATGACGTGAAACAACAAAATATCTACTAAATCTGTCTCAAAAGCCAGCCCGCAGTCTGCTGAGGAGATAGCTGTATAAAAGCTTGTTAAAAATCTGGGTTCCCCAGCCCTACCTTTAAGCCAACTGAATCAGAAGCTTCAATCGCGGAGCTCAGAGACCTGTATTTTCAACAAGCTCCCAGGCAACGCTGACCATCGGCCCAGGTGTGTGTCCCCTGTTTGCTCCATTCCAAGAACACTGGCCAGAACTCCTCAGCCCAGTTTTGGAGGAAAAGATGTATGAGCTACAACACTTCTGATAATATCTCTCAAACTTGACCAGTGTGGGGTAGGTTACAGCACAGGTGAATGACAACCCTTTTCTAAGGGAGTAAGAAACAGAAATAGTGCTTTACAAGGGAGGGGTGGGGCTGGGGGTAGGGGGTTTAACGTTTCACAATAGGACCACCAGAGAGGGGAGGAGTGGTCGGTGGGAAAAGGAATTGGACTCACCTACAATGATACCACAAGCACTGACCAATCCAATCTCTTTCTTCAGGGCTACTCCGCCCTCTCCAGAACCAGTCTCGGGGCTGGCCTCCGACTCGGTCCCACCTGGTTGGTTCTTTTCAGTGTTGTTTCGGTGCCTGGCTCCTTTTTCCATGTTTCTCAGTAGGATTTCAACCTCCGAAAGGTATCTCTCTTTCTAAATACACATGGGTGTAAATATATTTAGAGAGAGAGCCTTTCAAATGGAAACATCGTTTTCCGAGATAAGGACCACTCTTACCCCCTTTTAAAAAGACCCAGGCAGCTAAAAGAGAAGAATGAAAATACTCCTACTTCGTCTTGACACTTTCTTGTCACTTGTGCTTACGAACAAGGAAAGTGTTGTTAAAGGGAGGGGAAAAGAGACATAGATATTTAAATATAAAAATAGAACTGTACCAGCTTCTCCGGCTGGAATTCTGAAAGGGATGTAGATCTTCAGAAATCAGGACCGTTCTGCAATGTACCAGGCAGTGGCTTATTTTCACGCTTCAGAGAAACAGTCTGAATTTCCCTCAGCTCTCCCGCTAAGAAAACAGAGATTGTCTTTACCTCCCCTTAGCCTTTTCTTTTATGATGAGGATAAAAGTAGTTTTCATTAACTGAAGGGAAAAAAGGCAATCCTCCGGTACTTTCTTCCAGAAAAACAACTGTGGACCCAACCGGTTTGCTCTTGGTCCTGTTTCCACCTGGTGTGGGTTCCTTTCCCCTCCCCGTCTTCTGCCTTCCGCTTTCTCCAGATGTCCTCTTCTGTCACGCTTGTTTTCTTGTCCTTGCTTTCCTTCTTCCGATCTCCGTCCTCACGGCACAGGCTGCCCCATCTCTCGTGGCTACAGGAGAGTGGCTCTGGCACAAACGAACGCGCTTCCCTTTTAGCCAGGGGTTTTATGTGCTGAGCTAGCTCCGCCCCCACCTCTTCGGTTCCTATCCATCCTGTCTCCTCCCTCCTGTTCAATTTAAATACCAGCGCACAGCCCCAAAGATCACCGAGAAGATGGATTAAAAGATTTCTCTTTGTAATCGGTCGTCTCTCTTTCTCCATCTTTCTCTTTGTAAGTAGTGCAAGTAAAATCCTCTCGCGGAATCCTCATGTTCCAGGAGAGTTCATGAGCTAGTATAGTGTTACAGGGTCAGCAGATGTGGGCTTTATAAATAAGGGACTGGTTGTGCAGACACTTTAGTGCCATCAGAAATACACTGGCGAATGTTTATGGTAAAATATTTATGTCTGGATGATTTGAGGATACAGGAGAGAAGGCTATAGGGATATCATCTTCAAGTATCTGAAAGTAGGAGGAAATTCAGGGTGGGAGAGAGGAATGGGAAAAATTAAGAATAATGGGAAAGAGGTGCATTTAGTATAACTGTGAGCTGTGACAAGTATACTGAAAACAAAATCACCAGGAAGAGGTGGTAGCCTCGCTGTTCAAAGCTCTTGTTTGGGGTTAACTGAAACAGGAGATAAAAATGACTCCCACCCTGCTCCCAGGAAAGAATGACACAAAATCTGGTGAAATGGGGACTTCCGCAGCTTCTAATATTTTTGCATCTACAAATTATTTGAAAGGCAGATCGGGGAGGGTGTGGGGAGTTATCAGCCCCTCTCTGATAGTGAGGTAGGTTGTTGATGTTAAGAGGTGAATAACTTATTTCTGTATCAATATTGTCTTGGCTTCTGTGAAGAGTTTTACCCAGAAACTGCTGCCTTAGGTGAGAGCAATAGTCAATTTATAATTGTAAATTGCTTTGAAAATGCAGCAAGAAGCAACATAGCAGACAACACTGGAAATCTAAAATCAAGTTATTTTGATTCTGAATTACCTATAATATGCAAAAGCACTTGATTTTAAAGTGGGTCAAAAAATACAGTACCCCAACCTGACCACTAAGTACAGAAATTTGGCCTCACTTTTTGGAGAATGCTCCGAAAGACTTTGGATTCTAAGGAAAACAAATACTTAATTCCTTAAAATGAGGATGGTTGAGCTATTGTAGGAAGGGCTTTTCCAAATGGGGTAAAGTCCAATCAACAATCTTTTCCACTTTGCCCCTTGACCACTCAGCAAGTATTAAGAGGTTTCAAAGGTTAGGAGTTCAACCTCTTCTACTTCTTCAGTTCAAGATACAGCAAAGTGAAAGCCTCAGCAAAAAAAAAAAAAAAAAAAAAAAAAGGGAGCTGGTGACGTAAAAAGGATTTTTAACAAAAAGAACAGACAAGGCAGGGAATATATAGCACAAAACTCCATGGGAGGGGATGAGTCATGGGAAATGAAAAAATTTTGAACGGCTTTTGGCCTTTCCTGACAACATCAGAAAACGTCAACAATCTGATTGGAAGACTTCTCAAATTTCAACATCAAAGTATAAAACAAATAATCTTTCTACTCTCAAACAGGAGTTCCTTCAGTAATGTTTGTATTTCTAATTTAAATGATGTAGGTTTGAAACGAGATAAAGCATGAAGGTGATGCATTTGAGGCCTCTTCCCAAAACCAGTGCAAACTGACCATGACACAGTAAGCTTTAGTCATCTCAATTTATGAATTAAGACGCTAAGAGGGGTTATGAGATCAAAGACAACTCTGAGATGCAATGGTATTAACACATCCAGTTGGAAACAAAGGGTTATTGAAGATTGATATTTCTATTTCTTTAGCACATGGAGTTTATAAGTGGCTTATAATTGTCTATTAATGGTACAATGTAAACACTGGAAAAGGAATCTCTGCCCCTCCTTCAGCAGGACCATTTATTCAAATCATACAGCTCCCTTCAGGTTGGGATCTTTTTGTGAAATAAATCCTAAGTATGTCAAAATTCCATGTGGCTAATGTTGAACACAGGAGAGAAAGAAAAATCTTTGTGTGATATGATGAGAAAAATCTATAGAAATAATTAACTGAAATTTATTAAACTTTGAGCACTGGATTCTTTTTTATTCATGAATTTATTCTACATTTTCCTTTATAATTTTTATTCTATTGTCTACATGTAAATAGTACACTATAGTCTACAAACTTTTTTATGCACAATATTTCAATTTCTTCCCCTCATTAAGCACTTTCGGTAGACTAGGCTGTCATTCTTTCCAATTTTAAAGACTAGGAGTAGAAGCTCAGTGGAAGAGCACATGCTTGGTATGCACAAGGTCCTGGGTTCAATCCCCAGTGCCTCTGTTAAGGGAAAATAATAATAATTAAATTAATTTACTTTAAAATTTAAAAAAAAGATTAGGAAGCTGAGGCTCAGAGAAATATCTTACCTGAGGGCCAGATAAGATACTTAATCTACTCCTGGACCAACAGGTTATCAGTGGTTTATATTGAGAGCTTCTCCCAGGATACTACTTGCTGATGCCTCAGTTTCTTTCTCCTGAGGGAAACAGAAGACCTTTGATCGGGGCCATGTCCACATCTTCTTGAGTAGGTGTCGTAACGTGCTTTTAGGGACCCACATTGATGCCACACCAAACATCTGTCCAGTGAGACCCACAGGACGTAATCTGCCCCTCTCCACAACATTTGTCACCCCTTTCCACAGTCCTTGGTTTGGCCAGTTTCCAAGCAATTTAGTGCAACTCTGTTTCCAATATCCGGGTGATGGTTTACTGTTGTTTTTTGTGCTTAAGATGAAAAAAATTGGTCTTTTTAACCAGGAAAAGGGTGAGTACAAGGATTTTTTTCTTAGCCATCTGAACTTAGGAAGAGAAAGGCTGTGCGAGGCTGACATCTACTGCACAAAGTGGGACATGGCATGGGGACATGCTACATGTATAATAGTGGAACAAAAACGCCGTCATGTTTCGATTATAGTCCCTTTTGGAAACAACAGGTAAGAAGTATCTGTTAATGAAAAGAAGTAGAGCATGAAACACGTTCACTCCATTCTTGATTTTTTTTCTGGACCCAATAGACAGGCACTTTATTCTTGTTCTTCGTAACAGAGCTGTGAGGTCTGAGTCACTAACAGAGGACTCAAATCCTCCCTCTTCTCTGGAGGGAGCTCACAGTCCATGCTCCCACCCCACTCGTCTTCTCCCAACTACCTGCCAGAGTCAGAAGGAAATAACAATTTCATTTAAAGCTAACTTTCTTCCTAGAGTCTCAGTGACTACTGCCTGTAGTCAAACAGTGGCTTCCTGAGCTAGTGGTACTAAGAGCTTTTATTTCATTAAAAATGGAAGGCAGATGAAAACGAGTGAGCGAAGAAGAAGGAAATAAGAAAGAAAAGGCCAAAACAAGAAAGAAAGAAAGGAAGATGAAACGAGGAGGTGCCCTCAGATAACAAGCCCCTTTTAGGGTATGCTCTGTTTGCCTTTTGAACATATTTGTAAATTATGGAGGTTGTATCTTCTAGGATTTATGTAGTCCTGAGAAACTGAGAAACTGGATGGAGCAGACCAGGTTTTGTTATGATGGTCAATTAATTCATGCTCTTCTGAGATAATGATGAATCCTTGCTCTGACACTAAAGACAGAAATTCCAGCAGATTATTCTTCTGTCTGCTGCACTTGGCTGGATTCCACGAAGCCTGCCCAGCACTAGTGGGAAAGAAATAAAGATGCATTCCCTGAGGCAGGCTGCATGTCCTTCACTCCTTTACTCGGCCATCTGTCCTGAGCCTTGGTATTCTTGATTTAAACTTAGATGACTCCAGTTCTGAGTACTTAAATATGGAAACTTCCACCTCGTAATTGTTTTTCACTGAGGATTTGTGTTTACCAAAGATGAGGGCTCCTGTCTTTTAAGATATGGAAGATAAGTTCCCTGAGGTCAGAGGTTTATTTTGTTCACTGCTCTAACCCCAGTACCTAGTGGTGCCTGACACTCGATAAATATGATTGAATGAATGAAAGGTTATTATATTAGTGCATAAAAACAGGTAAATTACATGATAGCTGATGGACTGATGTGCCAACTTATTGTAGCAAGACTTAGTTCTCAGTGCCTGGAGGGGGACTGGATGGTAGAAAGAGAAGATACTATCACAGGTTTCACTTGTTCATTCCACATAGAGGCCCTCAACACTGCCTGGCAATCCTGCCGCAGTCCTGTCGTCTTTGACTCTTCGCTCATCTTCTGCTCTCTGCAAATCAACACCATCCCTTCAACCCTCACTTCAGTTGCCATCCTTGCCTACTGTTTCATGGAGAAAACAGAAACAGGCAGAAGAGAATGTCCACATCATCCAGCAATTTAACGCGTCCATCTGCCTGTAGCTTTCCACACGTACTTGACCTTCCCTCCCATAGAAGCGGATGTGCTGTGCGAGCTCCCGTGCATTTCCCTGACTTCTGCGTTAACTTCCCTGTCTTTTCTTACCTACTCAGGAACTTTGTTCCTGCCATTATTCCTTTCTCTGCTGCATCATCAGTTTTTCACTCTCTACTGGATTATTCCTATCAGCATGCAAAGTGCTGTAATAACTCGTTAAAAACAAAAACAAAAACAAAAACATAAAACAAAACTTAACAGAACCTCCCTTGACGTTACTCCTCTTTTCAGCTGCCACCCAGCTTCTCTGCTGCCCTGTTTCACCTCTTCATCTCCATTCATGCTTGAATCCACTACACTTATGCTTTTGTCCCTATCCCCGAGATGAATCCATTCTTGTCAAGGTCACCAGTAGCCACCACATGGTCCAATTTAGCAGGCATTTCTCAGTCTTCATCTTATTGATCTCACAGCAGCCTTGGCTCCTAGGATCCGCTCTTCTGGCTTTCCCCTACCTCACTGGCCTCTTCTCAGGCTCCTTAGCTGGATCCTTTTATCTTCCCAGCCTCCCCGCTAGCCTCCCTCACTACATGGGTGATCTCATCCTGTCCTATGACTTTCAGTAGCACCTACACACTGATATTTCCCAAATTTATAGACCCAGATCTCATCTCTCCCAGAAACTGTAGAGTTAGCTATCTGTCTATTTGATGCCTCTGTTTGGATGTTTAATAGGCATCTCACATTAACATGTCCAGTGCCTGCGTGCCCCTCCAAACCTGCTCTTCCTCCAGTATTTTCCACATTAGTAAATGGTACTCTTTTGTCAGGTCAGATATCTTGGAGTTAACCTTGGCTTATCTTTTTCTCTGCTTTCGGTTTATCAGCCAGTCCTGTTACCCGTTGATTTAAACTTATCTAGAAATGACTCACTTCTTATCGTCTTCACTGCTATCACCCTAGGTCATTACCACCTCCTCATCAGCTGTTCCCTGGAATCTATTTTGATAGTCCTTTTCTTTCTTTCCTTCTTCCTTCCTTCCTTCCTTCCTTTCTTCCTTTCTTCCTTTTCTAGTTTAGTGTTAGGGTTTTTCCTTTTTTTTAAACTGAAGTATAGTCAGTTTACAACGTGGCATCCCAGTAGCCTTCTAACCAGGCTCCCTGCTTCGATGCTTGTCCTCCTAAATTGTTCTCCTACACACCATTCTCAACACAGCAACCAGAATGATCCTTTAAAATCATGAATCAGGTCATCTCATTCCCTTGCTCAAAATCCTCCAGTGGCTGCCCATCACATCTCATTAGAATTAAATCTGAAGTCGTCTTTCTCACGGCCTCTGGTGACCACTCCAAAATTATATCCTTCACTCTTTTGGCCACTTAGTCCTCCCAGACTCCTAGGCCCCGGTCCTGTTCCTTGAACACTGAGCTCTGCCTCAGGCCTTTGCACAAGCTGGAGCCTCTGTGAGGAAGAATCTTCCTTTGCTTCCTCATGTTTTGCACCTCTCAGCAAATGTCACCTTGCGGGGGATTTCTCTGACCACCCAGTAGAAAACGAGTCTTTATCCTATCACCTGGACCTTATTTTTTTGCCACTATTACCTGACATTATTTGTTTGTTTACTTGTTTGCTCCTTGTTTGTTTCCCCTGTTAAAATATAAGCTCTAGATTATTGGATTTTGGGGTTCTTTAGGTGGGGAATGATATTATGGTTATAATTAAAGAATATTTACCTTTTAGAGGCATATGCCCTTGTATTTATGGATGAAATAACTTGATGTCTTGGATTTGCCTCAAAATAATATAAGGGGCAGAATGGAGAGGTAGTGTATTATTGAAAGAAAGCTATGAGTTGATCTTGTTTAAGTTGGGCGAGGGGCAGATAGGAGTCATACTGTCTTCTCTAGTTTTGTATATGTTTAAATTTTTCCATAATGTGAAATATAATTCATATTTTATGGCAAGACAAGAAAGATTTAAACATAAAAAAATTCTCCTGTGCCTTTGGCCACCTCTCTCCCTGCACTGTGCATGGTTTATCTGCCTTATGCATCAACCAAACGGTCTTCATTGGCAGGAATACCTGCTCAACCATAAAGACCAAGAGCATCTGAGATGCTCTTCCTGGGCTATAATTCTCAAATTTGGCCAAATAAAATTTTCCATTTCTTTCTTAGATCAACTGATTAATTTTTCATCGACAGTAGTGACAAATATACAACCTTTGCTTGTTTCTCCACCATTGTCTCCTTTATGCCCAGAACAATACTTGGCATATAGAAGGAATTCAATAAATTTATATTTGGAAGAGGTACTGGGGATTGAACTCAGGACCCCATGCATGCTAAGCGTGAGCTCTACCACTTGAGCTATTACCCTCCTCACTGTGATGATTAATTTTCTGTGTCAACTTGACTGGCCACAGGGTGTCCAGATTAAACATTATTTCTGGGTGTGTCTGTGAGGGTATTTCCAGATGAGATTAGCATGTGAGTCGGTGGGCTCAACAAAGTAAATTGTCCTCCTCCACGTGAGCTAGCATCATCCAACCTGTTGAGGGCCTGAATAGGCCAAAGGCAAAGAAAGGAGGAGATTCACCCCTTTCTGCTTCCTATCTACCTGCTTGAGTTGGGACATCTAATCTCCTCTTGTCTACCCCTCAGATTGGGATTTTAATTACTGGATCCCCCTGTTCTCTGGCCTTTGGACACAGACTGCTTACACCACCAGCTTTCCTGAACCTGGACTCCCCAACAAAGTATCACTGGATATTGGAGGAAAACTCAGCATGAAAGCCATAGACAATAACAAACAGATGATGCAAGGAGCAGAAGAAAATGTCCCCCAAATTACAATTCCTATACTCAGAAAGGGTGCTTAGAGAAATAGGACCTAACTCTGAGGCCAGGTATTGGCCCCATTAGGTCATATCATTCACTGGACTCAAAACCAAATTCCTCCCATTTCCCCAGACAAAACCAAACTCCTGTTCCCCATTTCCAGCCATGGCCATAGTAGCCTCCTGTCATAGCTCCATGCTCTCAATGACCCAGGCCTGAGACCGTCATCTTTTCCCTCCTTCTCCATTTTCAGCCCCATATCCAATTCCTGTTATCTGCCATCACCAAGTCCTGCTGTTACCTGAAAGCTGGATTTGCCTTTGGTGGGTGTCGAGCCAAAAAACACAACCAAGCCAGAGATAAAAGAGAAGAATCTGTAACTTGCAGCAAGTAAGGAGAACACTAGGGATCTTTCCCAAAGCAGTGTCTCCCCAACAGCAACGTTGGAGAAGTTTTAAGCTAAGGGAGGGTACATTCATATTCAGGAAGGGGCTTGAGCAAAGGAGAAGTCAGGTTAAGAATTGGGGCAAATGTCGACAGAGTCCAAGCTTTAGCTGACTGAAGTCCCAAAGGTCAACATCATCATTCCCTTCTCTGCCTGGATGGGGGCCATAGTTCCTGCAGAACTCAAAGACGTGTGTCAGATTGTTAGGTGTATCCCTTGAGGAGAAAATAGGACTGTGTTTTATGGCTGAACTACCATTTCTTGACTGATTTTCCTTTCCTCCTGCATCCCCTTACTTCCCTTTAGAACATTAATTACTGAGACCTGTTCAAGGGCAAGCATTGTGGCCAGGCTTAGATCAAAAATGGCTAAAGCGGCTTCTTTTATGTCAAGAAAGCTATGCCTGGTTCTCTTTCTCTGGGGACCCCCAACCATATCTGTTTAAACTGTTGCTTTTACATCTGAAAGTTGTCTCACAGCTGTCTTCTTTCTATCCCATAGTGCTGCCTTATGCCAGAACTATTCACCTCTCTCCTGAGTCACTGCAGTAGCCTACCAATTAATGATCCTGTCTGTGACCTTCCATCCCTTCATTTCTGTCCCCAAAGTTGTGTTTTATAAAACAAGGGGCTGATCATGTTTCCATCCTGCTCATGAGCCTCTGATGGTTCTCCACTGTATAAAGCAGTGGTCCCTAAGGCTGGCTGAGTGAGCACCACAATCACCAGAAGAATTTAAAAAAATATATACTGGCCACAGGGAAGTGCTCAGGTAGACCTTCTCCTATGGTACCCTCTGGTGGCAACTTCATGCAATGGCCAATCTTCATTTTGCCCACAAAATTCCCTCTGAGATTCCAGTTCAGATAGTTATGCCTGTTGGTTGGGGGAAACACTAGCTTAGCAAATAGTCTAAACTCTTATATAAAGGCATCAATCCATCTCTCTGGCTTTTTCCCCATAATATCTTCTTTTCCTCACCATCCCTCTTGGTGCCCCTTTAGCCACACTGGACCAGCCTGTATTTTTGCATGTTAATGTGTTTATTGATGCTTTTCCTCTGCCTGGAATACCTCCCCAACTCCACTTCTGCAGGATAAAACTTTCACATCATTTAAGGCTCATTCAAATACCCATTCCTCTAGGAGACCTGCCCAAATTGAACTGATCTGTCTTTCTCTGGGTCCTCACAGCATTCCTTACTTCCTCAGGGAAGCCTTCTCAAACTATGTGCTATCATAGTTACTGGTGTTTTGTCTTATGTGACAGTACTTAATGATTATATATTTATTTGTAAGAATTTTTTAAAACTTTTTTTATTGAGTTATAGTCATTTTACAATGTTGTGTTGTAAGAACTTTTTAGAAGTCTTTATCTCCTACTATACTGGAAGTGCCTTGAAGGAAAGGGCCACATCTGTTACCATGTGCAGTTGATACATAAGATAGATGTTCAGTAACATTTGTTGACTGTGTGAATGGATGTCTTTGAAATGGCCATATATTCAGCTTTGTAGAGTGTGTTATTGTATATACATTTGGATTGCTATTAGGTCACAGGCTTTTTGAAGGGACAGATAATATTTCTTATGTCTTTGTAGTCCACCCTCATCCCCACCTAGATCTGTGCCTGGGATAGAGTAGGAGCTTAGATAAAATTGTCCCACCAGTATCACAGGAGAATGCAGATTCCAAGAGAGCCAAGACCTCTCCCTTGCTATATCCTCAGGGGCCAGAATAGTGCTTGGTTCCTGGCATTTGCTTAGGAAATATTTGTTGATATTGATGTTGTTGTTAATTACCAGATGGATCCTTCTCCTATAGTACCTAGTGGTACGAACCACCAATCTTTTTCATTTTATTCCTAAATTTCTCTTTTCCCAATGAGATGTGTTTCCTGTATGAGTGTGCTAAAGGGTGTCTTGAAGCAAGGTAAGATTCTCCTTGATAATTTCCTAGGCATCTGGAGAAAGTGATTTCTGAGCTGAGTCTGGAAGGACGAGTAGAAGTTAATCCAGAGAATACACCAAGTAAAGGAAACAGCTTGCCTGAAAGGCACACCAGTGAGAGAGTGTGATTTAAATTCAATGTGATGGAAGTGTGCCATGCTCTTGACCAAACACTGAGAGATGCAAAAAGAAATGTAGAATCACAAAGAGCTTTAGTGCCATACTCAGTAAATTGTCTTGAAAGTGTTGGGCAGTTTTAAGCAGAACAGTGATTGGATCTGGCAGCATTAGTAGGACGGAATGGATTGAGCAAATCTGGAGGCAGAGAGCAGTTAGGGGGTGATTAGAGTAGTCAAAACAAGGATTAAAGAGGAACTAAAAGAAAGCAAGAGGGGTAAAAATGGAAAGATGATGGATTCAAGGTATATTTATAAAATATATATGCTCCATGAACACTTGTATGTCTAGAAAATTACTTGTAGAAATAATTGCATAGTGCTTAAAGACAAATGAATAAAGATATTTATTACAGCATGTTTCTGCAATAGTTAAAAATTGGACACACTCTATATACCATCAATACGGGGTTGACTACTTAAGGTGTAACTAATCAAAGCACGCAACCTTTAAAATAATGCTGGATAAAAATAAAAATGAAATATTAACTAAAACTGAATTATAGATATTATACATAATATCATATTTTTCTTTAAATGTGTATAACATATGTGTGTTGTGTGTTGGTATATATGCCGAAAGAAATTCTGGAATGATTTACAGAAAGGGTCTCTACCATGTTTATCTTTGGAGAATAGGGTCGGGGTGACGGGCTTTTACTTTCCAATTTATAAACTTGTGTTTTCATTTTTTTTTTAATGGACAACTACATGCAACATATGAGCCTGGATTAAAAAAAAACATTATTTTCTCTTTCTATAAAGGACATTTGTGGGACAACTGGTGAAATTTGAATAAGGTTTCTAGATTAGACAATAGTACCATATCAATGTTAATTCCTTGATTTTGATAATGGTACCATGTTTATGGAAGAGAATGTCTTTGTTTATGAGAATTGCACATTGAAATATTTAGGGGTAATAGGGCATTATGTCTGCGACTTATTCTCAAGTGGAACAGAAGAAATATTAATAGAATATCAAAGCCAACGTGGTAAAATGTTAACATTTGGGGAATCTGGATTAAAATAAACAGGAATTCTCTATTTGCACTTTTTTGTAGGTCTGAATTTATAAAATTAAATGATTTTTAGAAGGGTATAGGACAGAATATAAAGTATACTACCATTTGTGTGTGGGGAAATGGAATGTATATATATGCATATATTTGTAGCTACATAAATGATATGTAGACAGATAAACAAGAACTAGCACTTTTAATGACCTTTAGAAATGAGAATTTGGCTGGGAATGGAAAAAAGAAAGACTAATTTTTCATTGCGTGTCTTTTGATAACTTTTGAATTTTCACTAAGTAAATAATTTTCCCATCAAAAATAAACATAATTGAAAACTAATAAAACATTTTGCATAGTCTACTCAAAAGTAGAGAGAGGAGTACTATAAATTCTCATATCGCAGAATCACTATCCACATTCTACAATGATCAGAATCAAAATCTTTGCTTTATCTGTCCTTTTCTCCATTTCTTTTGTCTTCTTCGCTGAATTTTAAAGAAAATCCCAGTCATCATTCCATCCTACATATCTCAGTAAGCATCTCTTTAAAATATGGACATTTTCTCACTACAAGGTCAATATCAAAACTAACAATGATAATTCTTTGATATCAGAGTTCTTAAAGACCTTCTTTACATGTATACTGGGGTTGATCAAATAAGTAAATGTATAATGGGTGTTGGAAGCCAGAGTTCTCCACTGTCAGAAAGAGAAGAGGGGGAGAAAGCAAGAAGGGAAGGCTGGAATGAACGATGTGGTACTGGATTAGAGTCGTAGACATCAATATGAACTCATGTTTAGCTTAATATACGTACAGATAAAGAGACAGAAACACTGATAGATAAGTGTATCCATGAGTTAGTATACATAACATGTTACCTAGTTCTGTCCACTGAGAGGGCCTAGAAGCAATGACATTCCCATAGCAATGAGGGTACCTATGCCCAAATTGTGGTTTCAAAATACCATTCTCCAATAAAGGCAACCAAGGATCCTCAGAGAAATGTCTAATTTTAGAGCTGGGGCAAAGAGAATACAAAATAAGTCTGGAGCATCTGGTACCAAAAATGGAAGGAAGTGTTTAAAATTTTGAAGAGATGTAGGAGTCAACCTGAAAGAGCTCCCCAATGGCCAAATGGAATAATTTGAGTAACAAATAATGTAACATTAGATTATAATCCAAAGTATAAAATAAATGTACTTGAGTCCATACTGATATAAATAAATGACTGAACACATAACTAAATGGTGGAGTAGAAATAAGAATTACAAGTAAAGTATGGAGATACTCTTCTTTACAAGAGGTGGTGCTTAACCACTTCTTGCTCTCTTTGAGGGTAGGCTAGACTTGTCTTGCTTCCAAAGAATACAGAAAGGGGAAAACATGAACTTTAAAGTGGAGAAACCTGGAAAACACTGCCTTAACCAAGTGGTAGTCATTTCTACATGGTGGCATCACAGTGTTGTGCAACCATCACCTTTAGTTCCATAATTTTTCATCACCTCTAACAGAAATTCTGTACCCATTAATCAACAACTCCTATACTCTCTCCTAGTCTCTGTTAACCTCTCATCTATTTTCTGTCTCTGTGAATTTGACTATTCTATATATTTCATGTAAATGGAATCACATAATATTTGTTCTTTTGTGTCTGGCTTACTTCATTTGTAATAATGTTTCCAAGGTTCATTCGTGGTGTCCCGTGTATCAGAACTTCACTCCTTTTTATGGCTGAATAATATTCCATTGTATGCGTATGCCACATTGTTTATCCATTCATCTGTTGATGAACACTTGGATTGTTTCCATCTTTTGCTTATTATGAATAATGCTCCATCAATATTGTGAACATTAATGTATGAGTATTTAAATCCTTGTTTTCAATTCTTTTGGGTATATAGGAGTGGAATTGCTAGGTCATATGGTAGGGTACTTCTATGTTTAACTTTCTGAAGAACCACAAAATTTTCCACAACAAAGACATAATTGTACATTCCCACTAACAATGTACAAGGGTTCCAATTTCTCTGCATCTTCCCCAACATTATTGTCTTCTTAAAAAAATTATATCCATCTTTATAAGTGTGAAGTGGTAACTCATTGTGGTTTTGATTTTCATTTCCTTATTGAGAAATGATATTGAGCATATTTCTGTGTGTCTGTTGGCCATCTGTCTTCTTTGTACAAATGTCTATTCAAGTTCTTTGCCTATTTTTTAACTGAGTTGTTTGTCTCTCTGTTGTTGAGTTGTAGGAGTTCCTTGTATATATCAGATATATGATTTGCAATTATATTCTCCCATTCTGTGGGTTGCCTTTTTACTCTTTTGGTAGTGTCCTTGGATGCACAAAAAGTTTTAATATCAATGAAGCCCTTTTATCCATTTTTTCTTTTATTGTCTGTACTTTCTTCATATTTAGAAACCACTGCCAAATTCAAGGTTATTAAGATTGGTCCCTATATTTTCTTCCAGGAATTTTATAGTTTTTGCTTTTACATTTAGTTCCTTTTTTAGTTAATTTTTGTACAAAGTGTAAGGTAAATTTCCAACTTTATTCTTTTTCATGTGGATATTCAGTTTTTCTTGCACTATTTGTTGAACAGACTGTTCTTTCCCCCATTGAACAGCCTTGGCATCCTGGTTGAAAATCAACTGACCATAGACGTGAGAGTTTATTTCTGGATTCTCAGTTCTACTCCAAAGCTCTGTATGTCTATACTTATGCCAGCACCACACTGTCTGGCATAAGTAGTAGTTTTGTGTGGCAATGGTAGTTTTGTGTGGTTAGTTTCAAAATGGAGAAATGTGAGTCCTCCAACTTTATTCTTCTTTTCAAAGTTGTTTTGGCTATTCTGGCTCCCTTGAAATTCCATATGAATTTTAGGATGGGTTTTTCAATTTCTGTAAAAAACACCATTGGGGTTTTGATAGGGATTAGAATCTGTATATCACTTTGGGTAAATTTGTCAACACTGTTAAGTAGTTTTCCATGTACAAGTCTTGCATCTCCATGGTTAGATTTATTTCTAAGTATTTTATTCTTTTTAATGCTATTGCAAATGGAATTGTTTTCTTAAAGACAGCTGATTTTTGACAAAGGCTATTTAGTTGAGAAAAGCCAATCTTTTCAACAAATGGTGCTGGAACTATTGGATGTCTTTATGTAGAAAACAAAAACAAAACCAAAACAAGACATACGCACACAAGGACTTTAATGCATATCTCAAACCTTATAGAAAAATTAACTCAAAATGGATCATTCTTAAAAGTAAATACAAGACTGTAAGTGTAAATTTCAAGAATTTTAGAAGAAAATATGAAAGGAAATCCTTTTGTCCTTAAGTTAGGCAAAGACGTCTTAGATATGGCACCAAAACATGCTCTATTAAAGGACAAATTGATAAATTAAACTTCATAAAAAGTAAAAACTTAAGGGGGGATGGGAAATGTAGGGATAGAGGATTAAGAGGTACAAACTATTATGTATAACATAAACTACAATGATATGTACAATACAGGGAAGATAGCCAATATTTTATAATAACTAAATGAAGTTACCTTTAAAATTTTGAATCATTATGTTGTACATCTGTAACATATAATACTGTACATCAACTATAGTTCAGTAAAAAAATATATATATATATATAAATAAAGTAAAAACTTTCTGCTCTTCAAAACCCACTATTAAAGGACTGAAAAAGACAAGCCACAGACTGGGCATATACTTGATAGAGAAGTTTCTTCACAATATATGTAAAACTCTCAAAGTTGAATAATACAAAAAAAGCCCCAGCTAAAAAAGGGCAAAAAAATTTTACCGATATTACACAAAAATGAAAGTACACTCAACATTATTAGTCATTAGGAAAACAAAATTAAACCACGATGAGATACTACTACACATCTATTAGAATTAATAAAAATAAAAAGACTGAACATTCTAAGTTCTCGCAATAATGTGGAGAACCTGGAACTCTCATACATTGCTTGTGGGAATGGAAAATGATAAAATCACTTTGGAAGAGTTTGGCAGTTTCTTCAAAAGTTAAACATATACCTGTCATACCTACTATATGATCTAGCCAGTCAGCTTCTAGGTATTTACCCAACAGAAAAGAAGGTATATGTCCAAACAAAGACTTATACATGAACATTTATAGCAACTTTATTTTTTATATCTCCAAACTGAAAACAACTTAAATGTCTATCAACAGACGACTGGCTAAACGAATTGTGTCTTATCCATATGATAAAATACTACTCAGCAACAAAAATGAAAGAATTATTGAATTAAGCAACAATATGGATGGATCTTGAAATCATTATGCTGAAGGAAAGAAGTCAGACAAAAAAGAGTGCATACAATTCTTCTATATAAGCCTCTAGAAAATGCAGATTAATCTGTAGTGCTAGAAGTACCTGTGTTACCCAGGTAGAGGAGTGTGGGGAGGGTTGGGAGGGACGGTTTACAAAGGAGCATGAAGAAACTTTTGGGGATGATGAATATATTCACTAACTTTATTGTAGTGATTGTTTCAACGGTGTATACAAATGTCAAAACTTATCAGATTGTACATTTTAAATATATACAGTTGACTGTATGTCAATTCTATCTCAGTAAACTTGTTTAAAAAGTTACCAGTCTGATTACAGTTAAATTCATTGGTTTCAGTCCTCACTTTTTAGGAATCTTTTTTATTTTATTTTATTTTTTATTGGAGGCACTGAAGATTGAACCCAAGACCTCGTGCACACTAAGCATGCATGCTACCACTGAGCTATATCCTTTCCCCCAAGGAATGGCTTTTTATTTCTATTTCTTGATATGTAAAACAATTACATTTCCAAAGACAAAATTATATAGCAAGTTAAATTCAGGAAAATCTTCCTTTCATACTGTCACTTCTACAATGTTCTCTTCCCATCTCTATAGGTAATCTTTTTTCCAGTAATTTGTGTTTTATTTTCTAGTGTTTCTTTTTGATATACATTTATATCTCCCCTCTCTAAAACAAAATTACATATTATGTAAACTTCTACATCTTTTATTTTCACTTAACAGTAAATTCTGGAAATTGCTTCATATCAGTGTATAAAGATCTTTCTCATTTCTCTTTATATCTGCATAATATTCAACTGTGATTTGTCACTAAAAAGCATTTAGGTTGTTATCAATCTTTTGCTGTTATAAACACTACTTGCAAAAAATAACCTTGTTCATAAGTGATTTCATATTTTTGCCAATGCATCTTTGGGACAGATTCCTGGAAGTAGGACTGCTGAATTAAAAATAAATACAACTGTAATTTTCCTAGATAGTGCCACGTTCACTAGAGTGTTTGCACTGTTGAGCATTCTCACCAGCAATATATGGGTGTATGTTTCCCTCTAACCTTGACAAAAGAGTATGTTATAAAATACTTGGATTTCTGCCAGTCTGATAGATGGAAAGTGGTATTTTGATGGAGTTTCTATTTGCTTATCCCACTACAAGTGAGGTTGAATATCCTTTAATATGTTCAAGGCCATTAAAATTTTTTTCTGTGAATTGTTTATATCTTCTGCTGAAATTTCTATTGTCATTGGCTTTCTCTTTTTAGAAGTTCTTTGTATATTAAAGCTTTTGTGATCTTTGTGATACAAGTTGATGATGTTATTTCTCAGTTTGTCACTTAGTTTCTTACTGCATCTATAGTGGGTTTTCTGTGTGTGTGAGAGACAGAGAGACAGAGAGCGAGAGAGAAATTTTCCCATCCAAGAGGAAATCTTATATTTTTATGTAGTCAAATTTATTAATCTTTTCTTTTATTGCTTTTAGATTTTTGGATACTAGGAAGATTTCCTCTGCTCTTAATTTATATAGTATTCACCCATGTTTTCTTCCAGTACTTGAATATTTCATTTTTATACTTAGATTTCTAATCCATTTGAAATTTATCTTGGTGAACAGTATAAGATACAGACCCAATTTTATATTTTTCCGAATGGCTATCTAGTTGTCTCAACTCTTTATTAAAAACTCAATCTGCAAATACTAACTACTATGTGTAAAATAGATAGGTCTCCTGCCCTATAAATTGGGAGTTTGGGATTCGCAGATACTAACTGCTATATATGAAATAAATAAACAACAAGGTCCTACTGTACACAGGGAACTATATTCAATACCTTGTAATAGCCTATAATAAAAAGGAATATGAAAAGAAATATATATATAACTGAATATGCTGTACACTAGAAATTAACACATTGTAAACCGACTATACTTCAATTAGAAAAACACAAAAACCCTCAATCCCACCCCGCCCCCACTGAGTTCATTACCTTTATCACAAATTAAAAATTCCAAATCTATATGGTTCTATTTCTGGACTTTCTAGTCTATTTTACTGGTCTGTATGTTTATCCATGCACCAATAGCACATTTTTAACTTATAGAGAATTTACAATATGTTTTAATGTTGAGTGTGGCTAGCTTCCCACCCACATGACCCTGGATGATGTTCAGGGTTTTCCTGAATATTCTTGTTGGTTTAGTTATTTTCCATATGAACTTTATAATCAATTTGTTTAACTCTAGAAAGCAAGCTATTTTTTTATCATGTTAAATTTATAAATTAACTTAGGGCAAACTGACATCATTATGATGTTGACTCTTTCTATCCAGCATCATGATGTTGACTTGCTTTTTTATTTATGTTGACTTTTGTCTCTTTCAATAATGCTTTAAAGTTTTCTTCATATATATTTCGATAAGTTATGGCCTAAATATTTTATCCTCTTTGATTCTATTTTAAATAGTCTTCTCCCCTATTGCATTTTCTAGCTGGTTACTATTTGAATATGGAAAGTTTACTGTATTTCTTTTTGTTAATTTTAAAACTTGTTACTTTACTAAATTTTAAAATTATTTACAATAGAATAGTTTTTCTCTTGATTCTCTTGGATTTTTCAGATATACAATGATATAATCTGCTAAAAGAGTCATTTATATCTTATCCTTTTATTTTTTATTTCCTTTTTTAAATTAAAAAATTTTTTTTTAAATCAAGGTACTGGGGATTGAACCCAGGACCTCATGCATGCTAACCATGCATTCTACCACTGAGCCATATCTCCCCCCCACTTTTTCTTATCCTTTTAAATTAATGTTCTAATATCATGTTACATGGTAGTGGTATTCTTGTCTCATTTCTGACTAGCAAGGATGTCTCTAATGTTTCTTCATTTAAAAAACATGCTGTCTCTTTTGCATACACACACACGTACATGCCTTTTAATCACATTAAGTATCCACTGATTCCTACCTCATTGAGATTTTAAATCAGAGTAATGTAAATTAGGACAAATGCTTTATTGGCAACTGTTGAGATGAACATATGATATTTCCTCTTAGAAATATTACTATAATACATTACATTGATAGACTTCCTAATATTAACCCCTTTGTAATGAACATCACTTTGTCATAATGTATACTTTTTAAAGTATGTTTTTGGATTTTATTTGCTAGCCTCTTATTTAAGATTTTTGCATCAATATTCAGAAGTGAGATTGTTCTGTAGTTTTCTTGTATGTGTGCAATCGTTATCATTTTTTTCTAAGTTCATTTCATAAAAATTTTTTGAAAATTTCCTCCTTTTTCTATGACCCAGAATATTTAAGTAGAATTAAGATTATATTTAGGAAAACCATTTATGCAATGGTTTCAGTTGTGGACTGAACTAATCACTTTTTTATGGAACACCATTTTTACTTGAAAGAACAACTAACAAACTTTTGTTATTCACTTTTGGGTATTTGGCAGAAACTTTCTCAAAAATAAACAAAATGAGCTTGTCACTTCAGGGGAAAGAAGTAACAGTATTGTTGCCAATGATAAAAAATTCAAGCTTTCAGATGAAAATTAGAATTTGGGGAAGCTTGTATCTGCAACTGTGAGCCTGAGAAGTTCCCAATACTCAAAGACTCTTCTGATGAGATAGTGATATTAACAAAAGTGATTTTTAAATATTCTATAATGAAGTACATCAATATTTAATAATGTATAATGAAATGTGTCAATGTGTTTCACTCAGTGAACCAATATTTTTCAAATGACCAGTTTGATCTAACTGTAAAATATTATACACTTATCGAAATTATGTCAGATCTCACACAGCAGCTGGCTTTTAACAAACTCCCATTTCTTGAATTTTAGTGTAGTACCAGAGAAAAATGTTCACAAGTGTCTAAATAAGCTAATAAAATACTACTCCCTTTTCCAACTACGTATTTGGGTGAATCCAGATCTTCACACACACTGCAAGCGAAACGGTATACTGTAACAGTGTAATTGCAGAAGCAGATGTGTGAACCCCAGCTGCTTTCTGTTAGCTCAGATAGTAAGAGATTATAAAACTGTAAAACATAAACAGTGCCACTCTTCTCACTAAATTGTATTCGTTTAGGAAAATATTTTTATTTTTCATAGGTTTTGTTAATATTTAATGGGTTTATTATTATTTTCAAATGAAATAATAAATAAATATTTTAAAATTTCTCAGTTTTAATTGCACGTGGCAAATATTGATAGATACAATCCACATAAATCAAAGCTCTGTAGGGAGGGGGTCTTCAATATTTTTTAAAAGGTAAAGGAGTTCTGATATCAAGGAATTTGAGAACTGTTACTTAGTGGTTTCCTCAGGAAAAGTTCACAGTCACTTTTTTTGTCAACAGCCTTTGCACCTGAACACAGGATAAAGGGATATAAAATTCTTGAATCATATTTTCTTTTTGAAAATCTTAAAATGCAGTTTCATTGTTTCCAGCATAAAAACTGCTGTAGAGAAATCTGATGCCAGTCTAATTTTCTTCTCCTTGTAAGTGACTGACTAGTACTTTTTGTCTGGATACTCAAGGGGGTTTTTCCTTATCTTTAAAGACTAATCGTTTTACTTGAATATGTTTTTGGTTTTGACTGTTTGGGTCAGTTTTCTCCTATACACTGTATGCCTTTTCAATATGTAGACTAAGTCTTATTTCAGTAAAATTTTCTCAAAATTTTTTTTCAAATATTTTTCTGATACATTGCTCTGGTTTTCCTTACGAGAATAAATGTGTGTGTGTGTGTAAAATCTCTTTTGCTTGTTTTCTATATCACTTTCTCTTGAAAACTACTTTATTTTTCTTTCTTTTTGGAAAAACGATTCTCATTTCAGCCCTTAAATGTGCTTTTTTCCCCCTCATTTTTTCAATTTCTGAAAAAAGTTAAAAATTGTTTTCCTGCGACTGGTTAGTTCTCATTTAATATGTGACTGTTCTCTATCCATATCACTTTTTAGCTTTTCTATTTTTCATTTATGCTGTTCTTTCAAAGCATCTATTATTTTCTTTATTTCCTTAGAAATATTATGTTCAAGTTTTCATCCGCTCTGTGACCACATTTTTTCTACTGTGTTATTGTCTACAGGAACACTTTAGGTTTTCACCTTGTTTCCACAGTAACATGTATGGGCTTAGAGCATATTTCTTACCTGTTTCCAGTCTTAAATGAGGTAGATTTTACTGGACTATTAGGAAAAGGTAACCTTCCCTCGCCCGCCCCGCCCCGCTCCGCCCCGCCCCGCCCCGCTCCGCTCGGCCCCGCCCCCCGCCTCGCCCCCGCCGCACTTCCAAGCCCTGCCCACTCCCAGGCCCCGCCCACTCCTCTCGCGAGCCGTCAGGGACCACGCCCAGCCTCTTGCCGCTCCCTGGTGGCAGGCTCGCTGTGTATTTTCCCGCCATTTCCACCTCTTGAAGAGAACTGGTTGATTTCGGTGAGATCCGAGGCTTTCTGGGATCAAGACGGCCAAACGGGTAGGATGGAATTAAATAAGAGCTAGTGGTAAATTTGGGACTGCTAAATCCCCATCACCCTTAGAAACCGGGCGATCTTGCCCTCACAGACTCTGTTAACCGCTCCTAAGAGGTTCATTCGTGGTCAACCCATTTGATTAAAATTGTTCTTGCTCCTAAACAAACCAGGGCATATATACTGGGACATTTTCAGTAGTTCTTTAGACTTTCTGGTAGAAGTTAGTGTAACTGAGCGACAAACAGAAATCTGAAGCTCATGCCACTGACGGTGTAATGTCTTCTCATTGAAATGTTTATTTAAGTTTTTATCGCGAACCTTGGCCTTATGTGATGACAGTGTTAAAGTATGGCACAAGCTAGGCAACATTCTTTGAGCAAATGTCTTCATAAACCACTTAAAAACTTTTTTAAAGAAAAGATTTCAGGGGTGAAAAGAAATTACTTTGTTTTGATTTTCCCCCAATTTTAAATAAAGTTAAACTAGTAAATATTGCCTTCTTATAGCATATTCTTGAAATTAAACATGAATTAATTAAACGTATGAACTAGTTACAGTTCAGTATGTATCAGCTCTGTTTTGTTTGTTTGTTTGTTTTTATGGAGGTAGTGGAGATTGAACCCAGGCTAAGCATGTGCTCTACCACTGAGCTATTACCCACCTCCTGCTATGTATTTTTGATATGTCAATTTCTTCATTTAAGAATCTTACCAAGTCACATTTACATAGTTATGTTTTTAACATATTATATGGAACCAGTACTGGTATAAAATATAGGATGTACGGTTGCCATGTCTAACACAAAGACGTAATGTAGTAGCAAGAACCAGACACAGGGAATGAGGACACTTGGGTTCTAATCCTTAAGCTGCCACTACCTAAAGACGGAACTTTGAATTTTTCATTGAATTTCAGTGAGCATCAGGTATATGTTTTGAAAAATGATGGGATTGGGCAAAGCGTTAGATGATTCTTAAGGTCCCTTCTAGATGTATTTTTCCGAGTTTCTGTAGAATAGAAGGAAAAGTGAACAGGTTGAGACATTATCATTCAAAAACCATGTTTCCCTTAGATAAAATGTGTCCCAAATGGCTAATATGTCATCTTCTATATTTGGTCCACTGCCTCCTTGCTCCATCTTACCAAACCACAGGAAACTATTAGGAAAGAAAGAAATGTTTTTCTTTTTTTTTAATTTTTTTTCTAGTTACAAATTAGTGCATGAATTAATCCAGAAAACTTGGAAAACAAAGTGTAAAGGCAATACACACACACACAAATACACACAATCTCACCATTTGAAAAAAATAATAGTTGTCCTGTTACTTTTAAAAATATGTATATTTTTTCTTTTTCAAAAACAGTATCGGGGGAGGGCTGCCTGAGAAACATGGTCTGTTGGAATGACAGAGAGGAAGGTTTTCATGTGGCTTTTTGTTTTTGTAAAAAGGAAAACTCAGAAAGACTGAAAGAATACATTTTATATCTGGATTTTTACAAATAAAGATGGCTATTATAATGGAAAAAAATGGTATAGCATAGTCTGCAATTTGCTTTTTTAACTTCAGAGGTTTATGTATTTCCTTACATCCAATTGGAATACCCACAATCATATGCTCACATCCCAATAAGTTAGCAGAAGCTAAGCAAATGTTGTTAAGTAGATTTTGGAACAGCTATAATTATGTTATGTCCCTGGTTATTGTCTTTCTCTGCTACAGAATGGATTGGTTTCACTGCAACAAGTGTTTCCGAAAAGATGGGGCCCATTTCTTTGTCACCAGCTGTGGCCATATTTTCTGTAAAAAGTGTGTGACTCTGGGTGAGTGACTTAACTATTTTCAGATTCAGGCAAAAATGTTTTTAACCTAGAAATAATGGTTAGTCATTTCTCTGTGTAACTTGGAATAAAAATCACTTAGTAGGCCAAAGGTGACGTGGATATATTAGGAAACTGTTGATTCTGAAAATTGTCGGAATCCATTAACAAAGAATCATTTAGCAAGTGGAAATCTATATTGTGAGCATCAGGAGGCACTTGTCAGTGTTTTGAAGCCTGTGGCAGGGAAAGTTATCAGACTGATTAGAGAAAAGAGAAAAAAATAAAAATAATGAATAGAAATTGGGAAAGTGGTTGATAATAAGAGCCATTTCTAATGAGAAGTGGTGTAGTCTGTGATATCAATTTAATTAGAAATGTTGATGATGATGATTGTGGTGGTGATACTTTTGCAGCTTAAAAAGTATTTTCACATATACCAATTTTATGTATCCTCACTGCAATCCCAGGAGGTAATTATTAGTAGACCTACTTTACAAATGAAGAACTAGTTCAAATAGGATAAGTAACTTGACCAAGTTCTTGAAGCTATTAAGTCTTAGAAGTGAGATTTTTATTTAAGGTGTGTTTTTTTAAAAAATGCTAAAATACTTACAAGGTATGTATTGTATTCTGTATGTATGTATTCTGGGGGTCCAGAGAGGGACTTAGGGTACTTTGATCACGGAGGACTTCATAGAAGAGGTGTTGCTTCAGTAGAGTTTTAAATAATAAACTGGAATCCGCCAAGTGAATGAGGCAGGGATGATCACTCTCGTTTAAAAGACCAGCACATATAAAGGCATACTACATCATAAAACTTAGTACAGAGGAGTATACATGTTTGGGATTGGTAGAGCATAAAAGAATAAGGTAAGAAATGGGGAGAGATGAGGCTAGAGAGGTAGGCAGTAGCCAGGTGATGGAAAGCTCTATATACCAAGCCAAAGAACCTGAACTTTATCCTGCAGGTGGTGGAGAGCTGTGGAAGTTTCTTTGTTTTGAGTTTTTCTTAACTAGAAGAATGATTTGCACTTGCTGGCTCACTCTGGCAATAATATATGAAAGGAAGACTGGGAAAAACTTTATCCCCAAGGAAAAGAAGAGTCCGGTTAGGTAGCCTCTGGAGGAGCTTTTTCTCTATGTCAATCTCATGACCCTTTTAAGTTACCTGCTAATGCAACAAAGTTATTTACCATGGTAACAGCAGCTCACTTTGGAGCAGTTTGTCTCAAGGTGAAGCATATGTCATGTGTTTTCTCCTGACATGGCATTTATCTTAATCAATAACCAGCACCACTATTAAAATTTCAACTTAAAGGGAAGATTGGGAGTTTTACTTCTCACACCTTTCAAATTGGGTTAATTAGAGAATGAAAATAGGAGAACTTCAAAACAATATCCAGGAATATTAGCAAAGTGAGAACAGGGCAGGAATAATTGGAGAGTTTCTTATGGTGCCTAATGTGTGCTTACTGTAGGTAGAGGGAATAAAAATAGTAACTTATAGTTGAGATCGCTGGTACTCTTGTACTCTTCCCAGACTCTTGTAAGTGTACTCCAGCACTGCTGCTGGGAGATTACTGTCCCTCACCTGCAGAAGATAATTGGGAATTTATAAAAAGGGAGATGGTAGAGATACAGGGTGAAAGCATTACTTCTCATTGACATACAAGTTTGGAACTGCTGATTTAGAGAATGGAGCTTAAGTTGATGTCCTTTGATAGCACAATGACATTCTGAATTTGGTAAGAATCCTCTTTTCTTATTTAGCTATCCTATTTGACTGTTACCACGTACTTCAGGAAAGTCTTACCTCATGCCCATGAGAACCAAACTTTTTTTTTCCCTTTCCCCCTCTAGAAAAATGTGCTGTTTGTGAAACTGCCTGCAAATATCTGGCTCTTTCTGATAATGTAAGTTTTTCCTCCCCTGCCATAAACCATCTTATCCCATTCCTGGCCTGAAGGAAATATACAAAGAATACAGTGAGTAAGAACTGAAATTTTTTTTAAAAATGAAGAAAAAAGAAACAAACAAAACTTGTAGATAGCAATAGTTTAAAAAAAAAAGTAAATAACAGAGAGAATTATATGTGGCTACTGTCACAGAAGTGTGAGGTAAGTAATTAGGATATGTAGTCCCCATCTTCTAGGGACAGTGGGGTGGTGGTTGCTCTCTTACTCAGCACAGTGAAATAATACCAGGGGTTTTAGAAAGGGTGATGCATCATTAACTGTATTTGCCAGTATTTTATTTCATTCCATTGAGGATGTGTCTTACTCTCTTCATAGCTAAAACCTCAGGAGAAGATGTACTTCAAAAGCCCTGTGGAGACAGCTTTGCAGTATTTCAGTCACATCTCTCAGGTATGAGAAATAAAAGTGAAGAAAATCTGATTTTCCAGGCAGATTCTAATTACATCTTATTTCTTCCCCAAAGGTTCTCTTTAAACTGCATTTGTACATTTGTACACAATGGGGGGAAATTGGCTGCCGTGTTTGCTTTTTTCCCTGATGATATAAATCTCAACAGTTCGCTTTTTACTGACCCAGAATCTGTGAGAGGCTGTAAAAGCCACTATGTACCTGACATCTTGCCTTGGGCTTCTTAGTTCTATTAAGTAATTTTTGAGAATAAGAAGGTTCTAGGGACCTTTATCATCTTTCTGTGCAGATTAATGAATCTTCTAAAAGTTGCTTTGATTATATAGGCCTGACCCTGCAAACAATGGATTTGGTGTCAGCTTTCAAAGTTTTGCTTATAAACCTAAGTTCAAGAAGGGATTTCTCATTCCCCATTCTCATTTTTCAATAACCTTTCTTATAATGTATGTATATTTAATTCTTCATTTAGTGTTTATAGTTGATTGCCTGAATTTTAGAAGATATTTTTCTTTTCCTGATGCATGATATGTTGTCATACCATTGACTTGGTCAGGAGCAATAGGAATGTGGAAGGAAGTGGAGAGGAGGCAGCACAACCTTTTGAGGGAGTTCCCAAATTGTAACAACTTCAGTTTTTCCCTTCCACTCTCCATTTCTCCCCCAAGATCATTTCATAGCCTCGTGGGATTCCCATCTTGGCATATTTCTTGAGATTTTAATACTATTTTCTTCTCTGCTCTTACTTCTCGTTCTTATGAGAGTATTCCTTCACTAAACATGAAGGTGATCATTTGTCATGTTTGGCTGAAGGTAGTAGATTTAATTTTTATTTGGTGTATCACCCCTCAATCCTAACTCTGGAGATAAAGGAAGGGAAATTAAGGCTTTCACTGCATCGTGCTTTTAGCTGCTTGGGTGAGCCATCATATTTGAGATACTATTTAACATTATGGGGAGATAAAATCCAGCTGAGACTCAAGGAGAAATGTAAACAAGGTCACATGAACAAGAGAAAGAGCAGACCTTTGGTTAATAACTAAACCCAGGGTTAGTTAATGATCAGTAGAGAAATTATACATAGTCTGAATCCTAACCTGCCTAAGCATGGGACCAATTACACATGGTCAAATAATCAAGATAAAATAAATGGAAAGGGTCAGTTAATCATCACTTTAGTGAAGGGCCAGTTTCACAAAGTCAGCAATGTCTGAAAATGTGTTTTCCTAATCTGTGAAGAATAACTGATCCAAGTAATACCTAGATTGTCTCATTCAGGCTTCTGCTCACGTTTTCCTTCTTCATTCAGAACTTTACTGACTCATATTTCAAATAGCAGCCCCAACTCTACTTTACTCTGCTTTACTTTTCATTATAGATCTTATCTCTGACATTACATAATGTGTTTGTTAATTGTCTGAATCCCGCACTGCTTTCACTTAGCACAATGTTTTCAAGGTTCATCTATGTTGTAGCCTGTGTTAGAACTTCATCAGTACTTCATTCCTTTTTATGACCAAATAATATTCCATTATATAGATGGATATATGTTTCGTGTATCCATTCATCAGTTGAGGGACATTTAGGCTGTTTCCACCTTTTGGCTATTATGAATAAGTTTTGGTGGGGACATATATTTTCATTTCTCTTGGATATATACATAGAAATTGAATTACTGGGTCAAATGGTAACTCTGTGTTTAACTTTTGGAACTGCCAGACTGTTTTCCCAAGTGCTTGCATATTTCACATTTTTACCTGCAGTGTATGAGGGTTTTGATGTCTCTGTATCCTCACCAGCACTTGTTTTATCTGTCTTTTGTTATGATAATCATCCTAGTGGTGTGAAATGGTATCTCGGGGTGGTTTTGCTTTGCATTTCTCTGATGATTAATGATGCTGAGCATCTTTTCATGTGCTTATTGGCTATTAGTTTGTCATCTTTAATGTCCTTTCAGATCCTTTGCTCATTTTTAAGTCAGATTGTCTTTTTATTATTAGTTGTGAGAGTTCTTGATATATTCTACGTACAAGTCCCTCAACAGATACATGATTTGCAAACATTTTCTCCCATTTTGTTGGGCCCATCCCCTTTAAAATTAAGAAGTAACATAAATGTCCATTAAGTAGATACATATAGGGAGAACAGACAAGATAAGGCATCAAATAGAGTAGGAAGTAGAAGAGATTAAGAGAAAAAGAGGGAAAGATACAGATTCACAAAGAAAGACATATTCAGAGCAAAAGACACAAATGACAATACAGAGACTTTCATAAATTTAGTATTGGGATTGACACACTTTTTCTTGAAGGGTCAGTAAATATTTTAGGCTTTGCATGCCATACAGTCTCTGTTGCAGCTACTCAGTTCTACTGTTGTAGCTCAGAAGCAGCCATGGGCACTATGTAAAAAATGGGCATGACTGTATTCCAATAAAACTGTATTTACAAATATAGCAAGTGGCTCTCATCAGTAGTGGGCTGACTTTGAAGTCATATGTTTTGCTAACATATACATAAATAACTACTACCATATAAATTGTTTGAATAAAATCAGGTCAAAACTTGATCTCATCAATAGACCAGACCAGTTCTCCATCCGTCACTTGAATTTAAAAATTGAACAACTGACATAGTCAATGGTGTCTTTGAAGAAAGATTTTATTTAATGGAAGATTATTCTACCTGGAAAGAAAAGGCTTATCTCTCAGTATTTGAGAGTTCTGAAACAGTAAAGTTGAGCTCTTTATCACTACTGTGCAGGTTGAGGAAACTTAAGCCCCAGTCTGAGAGGTAGTAATTGTATTGACCACAAACTGTGCAACCCAAAATTTAAATCCCCACCTGGTGGGCTGCTGTGACTTTCTCATTCAGAGTGTACCTCTGACATCTTATTAACAGTCCTCCAATTGCTTTTGATAATGAAGCATTTTTAGAGTTCTTTTTTGTTCAAATCTCTTTAAGCACCATGATTACTATTTCAGTTATAAATCTGAACATGTAACTGCCTTTTCAAAACCCTTTGCTGGCTTCCCATCACCTGTTTCAGACTCTTTGAGTGACACATAGTTCCCTTAAGATCTGTTTCCTCCTAACCTCTCCAGTCTCATCCACAACTACCACTTTAAATCTTATGTACTAATATAAGTTCTTATATAGGTTGTTTATTAGCTAATATATAGGGTAGGTTTAGTTCTTTGCAGTTCTTTTATATGCCGTATAGTTTCATACCTCCATGCCTGGAATACCTGACTTCCACACTCTGAAGGCTGAATAGTTACCTCTTAATTATTATTTTCGTACTTTATACATACTTCTTCTGTTCTGCACATCATCTTGTGTTTTACTTATTGGTTCACATGTTTGAATGTCTCTTCTACTATACGATGATGAGCTACTAAAGGACAAGAACCCATACTATTCCTGTTAGTTTCCAGCTCCATGTATCCATCACCCTGCTTGACCAGTTCTCAACTCGTGGCCAGTCTTCGTCTGTACCTCCTGCCACCCCATCCAGATGATTTTGAAGCCAAAGCCAGATATTATATCATTTCAACTTGTAAATGTTTCAGAGTGTATCTCTACAGACAGGTACTCTTTTCTTAAATATAACCATGTCATACTCAAATAATAATAATTCCCTAATATTACTCAATAATCAGTCAGCATTCACATTTCCTCATTTGTCTCATAATTATTTTAAAATTTTGTTTGAATTGAGTTTCAGTAAGGTCTATATAGTTGACCTGTATGTCTCAAGTTAAACTTTTTTTTAAACTGAAAGTTTCCTCTCCTTTTTTTTTCACTATTGTTGAAGAACACGGTCTTTTGTCCTGTAGGGTTGTTCATACCATGGATTTTGTCCATCGTATCCCCATAGAGTCATTTAATATGCTTGTCTGTTGTTTATATTTTCTCAATGTTAATAGTTATTTAGGCTTAATCAGAATCATTTGATTTGCGGGGCTCAGGGCAGGCAGTGAGGCAAGACTCCTTTATAGCAGTGTTGTGTGCTACCAAGAGGTATGCAGTGGTTTTCTGTCTCTCATTTTGTGTAGCCATTGGTACACAATGGTACACATTTATGGTAGCCATTGGTGAACTTTACATAGATCCATTGATTAATTAGGAGTTACAAGATGCTGATACTTTAATTCTGTAATTTCTCTCTCATTTGTTTAGCTAGAGTACTTTGAAAAGAGAAATTTCCATTTCTTAACTGTATGATTACTGTGAGGTATAATTCAAAATACTGAGACAGATATTATGGAATAAGGGAGTCAGTTTCACAAAAGATAGACAAGGCAAACTAAGAGATTTTGAGTGTCAAAGGAGGATAGTGAGTTTACAAATACTACTTAAAGTAAAATTCTAAGACTTAGCAACTCCTTTACAAGTGTTCAAAACATTAAATAAAAAAAATTTTAAACTTAAAATTTTTTTAATTAAACAAAATTTTTTTTTCAATTAGGAATAATTGCACCTCAGTTAAACCTCATTGGCTGCTATACCGCCACTGTGCAAAGCTACCCCTGACATTTAAAAGTAAAAATTAGGAAAGCCATTCTTTAGTACAAAAAAACCCTAGGTGGTCAAGCTAATATTCATTTCCGAAGTACATATTTTAAAAGTAAACAAAACTCCCCTTTTTAAATACTGCAATAAAATGCACACCCCACATTGGACCAAAATATCTTATGTTTTATCGTAATAAACCATTGAGCTCTCTCTCCCTTTGCTTCTGTTACGGTGCCTCTCTCAATATCTTTCAGTGGTTTCTTCCTCACTTTCTCCAGCCTCTTGCCATTAACTGGGCCTAATTCAGAATTGAAGTTTTAAAATACTCTCTTCAGTAAATAAAAATTATATTCCATGTTATCAGTTCTAAAAGAGTGGGAATCCAGAGCATGAAGACCATGATACCCTTAACTGGTCCTAGTGTGAAGTCACAGGAAAGGAATCTGAATATCAAAGTAGGTGGTTTCATACATCGTTCCAATAAAATAAGCAATATTTAACACATGGTGTTGTTCAGTGTTCAGTGTTATCAACAGAACTATTTTTATTATTATCTGATCTATGTTATTATATTAATAAAATAATCCCAAGTTTAAAAAAGAACAAGTAAGCAAAACTTGTCCTCCTTTAGAAAAAAAAGAAGTCGGCCTTTTTATGAGGCTGAAGGATTTGAATGAGACAGAATAATGAGTTTGCTCACAACTGAGATGTATAAAATACTGAGATTCATAACTGAGTTAGGGTTTAGAGTCTTCTTTGATAGATGTATTTGAAATAGGCTAAACATTTATACTCTGGCATCAGGCAAAATCACTTGTTTGTCTCCTCTAACAGTTCTTGGTGGTAGTTCTTTTCTGGATTGATCTTTCTTCCTCTTGGAATGGTCAGATCTGAGATTTGGGTTTGAGGTTTTTTGGGTCAGTAGGTGAAGTAGGCCTGTGTAGGCCTAGGCAGAAGACCCCCTAACAGTTCATTCTGACTCCCTAGAGTTCCACAGGGTGTCTGTTCCCTGTGCACGGGTGACCCTTGGTGATCTGTAAGGAAGAAGTAATTCGTCTAGGGCAAGACTTGGGTTTTCTTGGCCCAAGCCTGATACTAACTTAATTTTGCCACAAACTGATCCCAAGAGTAGGTTAGGATGTTTGGGGTACTATCTCTTGGCTATATATTATATCTGTCTGCAATACTTAGTGCTCCCCAACCCTTTGCCATTTTAGGTAACTCCCAAGATTGAGTGTCTTTTCTGCTTCTGCACTGTTCAAACTTTCTAAAATGAATATGTTTTTACTTTGATTGAAAACAACAATTTAAAAAAATAGACTATAATAAATTCTTATCTGTATAGAATTAGTTTGCTTTTTAGTAGAAAGAGGCTAGGTACTATATGTAAACTCTGAAATACAACTCTTTAGTAAGGTGGCAAAAGCACCTTGCAAATTAGGTGAGAACAAAAAGTTTATGACAAAAACACTGAGATCTAGGAAGGACCTTAGACAAAAGGTTTATAGTCTGAGTAGGGAGGAAACAGATGAGACATAAATACTGCTGTGTTTTCAAAAGTAGAGCCTGACAAAGCTAAAACACTTTCTAAATATTAACTTTTGATCTGATTCAGTAATCCCATGGTAGGCTCATCAGTATATCAAATAGTAAGTTAAAGCAAAAGATAAAATTATTTGCCCATGCCCAGAAATAAAATTCAGGAATCGCTAATCTCCTTCTCTGCCTCTTTACCCTTTACCATAGCAGCATTAACAGCCTGCGGGTGTCTCTGTGTGAGTAGCTTAGGGAAACTAAACTGGTTATCAGTGCTCTGTAATGGCTAGGAATGTTGAAGCTGAGTCCAAACTAATAGTAACCAAGTAAGGTCAAAACCAATTCTAAGCTTGAAAACTTTTTTTTGGCCTAAGATGAGTGATTATATTTTTAAAGGACCATTTCATGTCAGAATATTCTCATTAAGATATTAGGAAGGCATTATCTTGGAAATGAAAAGCTTTGGCTTTCTCTAGTGCCAAACCCTCTAGTTTTGGGGAATCATGAATTAAGTCAGAGGCTCCAGGAAAAAATGGTCAGTAATAAAGTATGAATTGATGGATTTCCATTTGTTGCTAGAAGTAAGGGGAAAGGAGCTATGGGGATGTTTGTCAAAAGCCTGTTTTTCCCTAGCAGGTGTGGAGTTTCCAGAAGAAACAAACAGACCTCCTTATCGCATTTTATAAGCATAGAATCACAAAATTAGAAGCAGCCATGCAGGAGGCACAGCAAACATTGACCAACCAGGACAAGTAAGTGACAAATCAAATCACCAGAGAGCTTTTTTCTTTTCAAAGAAGCTGTAGCCCTTACTTCCTTATGGTTGCAAAGCCTGAAAATTGCTCCATGCATGTTTATGTTTGTCTTGGGTAAATCAGGTTCAGAATTTTGGGTCCCTCGATCTCCATTTTATTTTTCTCCTTCTTCCCTCAAGGTGCCCTCCCCACTTTATAGCTTTCCTCAAAAACTGCTTCTTCAGAAAAATCAGACATCATCTTTTCATGGTAATAATGATGGGAGACAGCATTTACAATGTTACCTCTAAGAGGGTGTATTTTGGAGATCTTAAGCTAAAAGCCGGAATCCGTGATGGAAATTTTCAGACATCAGCAGGCCAGGGGTGCGTGTAGAGGAAACGCAATTCTGTGTAAACTCCTCTGAAATCACAGCAAGTGGCTGCTTGTTTTGTCCACCTGCTTCTCACCACCAAAACCCTGCATCACTAGATCTCTGACAGAAACACCTTGGATAATAGCAAGCATCTCTCTGGAAGAATTTAGATGTTGATTATAATGAAGATCGGGTTTTTTTTTTTTCACCCCACGGACTTGATGGAGCTGATTGTTTCCATCTTTTGCCTAGAGAGCTGTCAGTCTTAAGGAAAGAGAATGGAGAACTGAAGAAATTTCTAGCCATCCTAAAGGTGAATGAAACAGATTTTCTTCACTATTATCTTTTCTCCTACTGTGCCCATCTATCTAGCTGACTGTATAGTGTTTCCTAACCTTTTTCATATCATGGCACATGTAACTATAATATTTGTACAGCAAGCACACTGTAGTAAATGGACAAGGCCACAGAAGACCTTGGAGGGATGAAAGAACAAAGTTTAGGGCACTGGTAATCCATTCCCAAACACCAGTGAGTCATGACATACCACTTGGGAAGCTCTCTTATAGAAGAGATATCTGCTATAACTTAAAATTTCTCTTCAAGAATCCCAAGGCACCTCAGGACCCTTTCTCTCCCTCAAACTCTATTTCCTAGACATTTCTCTTTTTCCAAGATTGTTCTTTGTGCTTATATAATGTTCCTGTTGATCTTATTCTTGTAACTGTTCTAGCACATTATAATCCTGTCATTTTCCTTTCTCTCCCCGTAGACTGTCTGTATTTCCCCACATATATCAGTCTACAGGATTCCCAATGTGTTTTTGTGACAAGGAGCTGAAGTTTTCTTCCCCCAAGGCTAATACTTTCCTAAGGAAACGCTGCTGCTGTTTTTTTCCCCTAAGATTGAGAATCTTGGTAACTGCAACTAGAGGACATTGCAGCTTAGTTATCTGACAAGTAAGATCCATTGATTGGGACCCTTGAGCTATAGCTTCCTTCATGCCTGTTTTATTTTTTATTTTTTTTACCTACAGGAATCTCCAAGTTGGTACCAAGGAAACAGGTCAGTTTTATCAGGCTCTGTACTAGACTTCTAGGAAAATTACTGTCCTTTCTTGACTCTCAGCTGTAACTCCTGTGTGGTCTCTGAGGTGGAGGAAATGATTTATGAATTTATCTTTCACTTGGTGAAGTCAAGAGAGTTACTCACTGAAAAGTGCTGAAGTAAAATCTTCAATGTAATGCTCACCCTTGATCATCACCTTATGAAATCCTACTCATCCTTCAAAATTCAACTCCCATGTCATTTCCTCTGTCAAGACTTTATTAGGCAGAGTTAGATGTTCTGTTATTCATTTACTCAATAAATATCCATTATATACCTTCTGTTTATGAAGCACTATGTTAGGTTCTTGGTGTATATCACCGATTCTAATTGTGCATGTCTGCACCCTACCAATTGTTAAATATTTTTAATACCAGCTCTGTATTGGTGGATTAAAAAGACATGGCCCCTGACACACAGAAGTTATAGTCTAGTGTTCTTTCATACTTCCGTACTTCTGATATACTCATTATAGCACTTATGTTGCTTTTCTTTTCTTTTCATCTCTGCTGCTAGCCTGGGAACCTTTCAAAAATAGGAACTATATTCTAGTTATCTTTGTAACCTCAAGACCAAAGACATATAAGCACTCAATAAATACTTGTGGACAGATGGATGAGGGGATGGAGGGAGTGAGGGAATGGTAGATGTATGAATGGATGGACAGATGCATAGATATATGTAAAGTTGAGAGTACCTGGTCAGGCACTAGGAAGAAAGGATTTCAGAATTCCTTTTGTGGGCAATAGAGAAATGGAGGTTTCTCTTAGGGAGCTGGAGAGCCAAGAAGTCTCATGGAAACTTTGCCTCCATATTTTGGGCTAATACCTGTAATATATGGTAGTAAGCAATCTGTGCTCAGAGAGGAAGCTATTATTTCTGTAAACAATAGTCTGGTTGATCCTCTAAGGTAGAACTAACTTCTGCTCAAAGAGATTAGAGCTGCCTTTTTTTTTTTTTTTTTTCCTTGCAGGTTGACCACACCTCGACCAGTGGGCATTACTTCTCCATCACAGTCAGGTAGAGACCAATATCTGTGTGAGATGAGTAAATATCCTTTTCCCATATGGAAGATGGTTTCCTCTCAGAGAGTGTATTGTGATTTTCCTAACCTTTTGTATGATATGAAGAGGCCATTCTCCCAGATAACTCACTTGTGACAGATAGGCTAGGCAAAGCAGGGTGCACATTCATGGCAACTTTTCATTCTGCATTTTATTCCCTTTCAGTTACTCCACGACCCAGTTCTCAGCATAGCAGCCAAGTGGTCAGGTGAGTAGAAAACTACATGTCAACATTAAAACTGTTGGCAAAAGTTGGAAGATGAAAGAAATGCCTAGATGTGGCTGAGATAGGGGCTAGGGAGACTTCATGTCTATGTAAAAGTGTAATACTAGGTTTGCTTGTTTTTTCCTTTTTGTTTCACCTTATACAGTCGCTCCTCCTCAGTGGAGTCCATCCCTTATAGAGTGGCTGGCTTTAGCAACTTAAGACAAGTAAGTAGTCTTTACCTTGTCTTTCCAGATTGCGATTTCTAATGCTAAATGATGTAAGCCAAGATTAAAGCAAGGATATTAACCTTATATTGGTTTTGGCTTGAATTATCTGATGCCACTCCTGGACTCTTTTCTTTTAGCTATGCAGACCTGATGTTAGAAGCTGACATGGAATGAAAAGGGGTGAAAATAGTGCAAGGGTTCAAGGTCTGCACTAACAGTGTCTGTCATGTTCATTTTGGAAGGAGTAAAGCGTGGATCCTTCTTGGACTGACATACCCACCCTGGAAGAACAACATATGCTTTAATGTATAATCATAGCAAGAAATAAGGAAGCCAGAGAATCAGGATATATTTATTAATGTTTATTATCTGTCCATCAGGGAGCCAGAGGCCTGCAGGGAAGGAGCACTCCCAGAGACTCTTATACTGGTGAGAGGGGGAAAAAAAGATGTTGGAAACCAACATTCTGTATAGACACCAGCAGATTTCTGGTTTTCTGTGCATAATATAATGCCATTTTACTTTATTTTCTCCAGACAGTGATTTCAGGTATCCAGACACATAGTACTACTTTTCAAATAATGATATTTCTGTTCTCAAACTGATAAGGGGAAATTGAAGCTTGAGTGATAGAAAGTCATTGAAGACCTCTGGTCAGGAGATGGAGGGTAACTTTTGAGTAAAACAACTGACTTGGGGGGCAGGGTATAACTCAAGCGGTAGAGTGTGTGCTTAGCACGCACAAGTTGCTGGGTTCAATCCCCAGTACTGCTTCCAAAAATTAATAAATAAACCTAATTACCTCCTCCCCACAAAAAAAGCTAAAAAAAATTAAGTCAATAAAGTCACTGAGAAAATATAAAGAAAAACAAATTTTAAAAAATAAAATTTAAAAAATATGTAATCGACTTGTATTTTTTTAATTGCCACAAGATGGCAGTAGAAGTTAAGTCTAAAGAAAGATTAACTCGACTCTGTTAGCCTGAAGGGCATCTGGCTTCTTCACTGTGTATTAAACCTAAAAATATTCCAGTGAGGAAATATTTTGGTTCCACCCACTTAATTTCTCATCTCTTTCTCCTTAGAACTATTACCATTATCACAATGTTTTCAAGGCATTAGTCGGTCCATAGAGAACACTTATCAGAGAGGATTTCCCTTTCTTTCCCAAGAGGCAGTTTTGAAATTCACAAACCTCTTTCTGGATAACCATTTTTGAAATTCATCAAATAGTCTCCCTCCTACTCTTTCACATTCACCCCTTTGAAAAATGTAGGTTAGGTCTAGCTAATTTATTTCTTCAGGTGAGTAATATTCTCTTTCATTCCTGATTTTACTTATTTGAGACTTTCTTCTTTTTACTTGGACAGCCTGGCTAAAGATCAATTTTGTTGATCATGTCAAAGAACCAACTTTTGGTTTTGTTAATTTTTCTCTGTTATTTTTCTGTTCTCTTTCATTTATTTCTGCTCTAATCTTTCTTTCCTTCTGCTTTTGGGTTTATTAAAGTGGAAGTTTAGCTTATTGATTTGAGATCTGCTTTTTCAATATAGACGTTTATACAGTTATAAAATTCATTCTAAGCACTGTTTTCACTGCATCTTTTAAGGTTTAGTACGTTGTGTTTTTGTTTTCATTCATCTCAAAGTATTTTCTAAGTTCTGTGATTTTTTTCTTTGACCCATTAGTTATTTAGCAGTGTTGATTTTCCACATAATTGTTAATTCCCCAAATTTCCTTCTGTTATTGATTTTAATTGCATTTTATTGTTGTTGAACACCATACTTTGTATGATTTAGATCCTTTTAAATTTATGGTCTAAAAGATGGTCTTTCCCAGTGAATGTTCCATGCACACTTGAGAAAAATGTGTATTCTGCTGTTGTTGAGTGGATTGTTCTATAGATGTCTGTTAGATTTAGTTGGTATATAGTGTTGTTCAAGTTGTCTATTTTCTTGCTGATCTTCTGTCTAATTGTTTTATCCATTATCAAAAGTGGGGTATTGAAGTCTCCAACTATTATTGTTGAATTTTTTTCTTCAATTCTGTCAGTCATTGCTTCATGTATTTTAGGACTCTGTTGTTAAGTGCATATGTATTATATATTTTTAATGGGCTGACCCTTTTATCATTTTGACCTTTGTTTCTAGTAACAATGTTGTCTCAAAGTGCATTTGTTTGATATTAGCCACTCCAGCTCTCTTCTGTTATTGTTTGCACGGTATATCTTTTTCTGTCTTTTTACTCTAAACTTCCATGTGTCTTTTTTTTTTTTTAATGGAGGTACTGGGGATCGAACCCAGGACCTCATGCATGCTAAGCATGCACTCTACCACTGAGCTGTACCCACCCCCTAAACCTCTATGTGTCTTTGAATTCAAAGGGAATCTTGTAGACAGTGTATAGTTGGATCTTTTTTCACCATTTGGCCAGCATCTGCCTTTTAACTGGAGAGTTTAATACACTTACATTTAATATAATTAATGATCAAGAAAGATGTTTGCCATTTTGCTGTTTGTTTTCTATGTCTTATATGTGTTTTGTGCCTCAATTCCTCCATTATAGCCTTTTTTTGTATTAAATAGCAATTTTCTCTATTTTTTTAATTGAAGTATAATCAGTTTACAATGTTGTGTCAATTTCTGATGTACAGCACAATGCTTCAGTCATACATGAACATATATTCGTTTTCATATTCTTTTCACCGTAAGTTACTAGACGATATCAAATATAGTTCCCTGCACTATACAGCATGAACTTGTTGTTTATCTAGTCTATGTATATCAGTTAGTATCTGCAAATCTCTGACTCCCAATTTTTCCCCTCCCACCACCCTCCTCCCTGGTAACCACAAGTTTGTTCTCTATGTTTGAGAGTCTGTTTCTGTTTTGCAAATATGTTCATTTGTCTCTTTTTTTTTTTTCTTTGATTCCACGTATAAGAGATATCATATGACATTTTTCTCTCTCTTTCTGGCTTATTTCACTTAGAATTACAATCCCCAGGTCCATCCATGTTACTGCAAATGGCATTATTTTATTATTATTTGTGGCTGACTAGTATTCTATCATATAAATATACCACAGCTACTTTAGCCAGTCATCTGTTGATGGACATTTAGGTTGTTTCCATATCTTGTCTTAAATTTTCTAGTGTACCAACTTACTTCCCTTATTGTTTCTTTTACTATATTTTTTGAGTTATTAGGGATTATAATTAACATCATAATTTATAACAACCTAGTTCAGATTAATACCAAACTTAATTTCAACAGTACAAAAGCTTTCCTCCTGTATAGTTCTATTCTCTCCTCATCCTTTGTGCTACTACCATATAAGTTACATCTTTATAGATTGTGTTCTCATCAACACAAATTTATAATTATGTTTTATGCAATTGTCTTTTAAATCAGATAGGAGGAAGTTACAGAAATACACTTATACATCTATGTTTGCCAATGTAATTACCTTTACTAGTGATATTTATTATTTCTTCATGTAGATTTGAGTTACTGTCTAGTGTCCTGTCACTTAAGCCTGAAGGACACTCTTTAGTATTTCTCGTAAAGCAGGTTTGATAGTGATGAATTCTCTCAGTTTAGCTCATCCAGGAGTGTCTTAATTTCTTCTTCATTTTTGAAGGACAGTTGGCTTGTTTTGAAATTTTTGGTTGACAATCTTTCTTTAGCATTTTGAATATGTTATCCTCCTATGTTCTGGCCTTCATAGTTTTTGAGGAGAAATCAGTGCCAGTTTTATTGAGAATCCCTTGCATGAGATGAATGGCTTCTCTCTTGCTGTTTTTGAGGCTCTTTTTTTAGTCTTTAGCTTTGAACAGTTTATGATGAGTCTGGGTGTAGATCTCTTTGATTTATCTTCTTCGGGATTTATTGAGCTACTTGAATGTACTGATGAATGTTTTCATCCAATTTGGGAAACTGTCAGGCATTATTTCTTCAGATATTCTTTCTGTCCCTGTTCCTCTCTTTTCTCCTTCTGGTGCTCCCATTTTGTGCATGATAGTAGGCTTGATGGCATTCCACCAAGGTCTCTGAGGCTGTGTTCATTTTTCTTCATTCCTTTTTCTTTCTCTTCCTCACACCGAATAATCTTGATTGAGTTATCTTCAAATTTGCTGATTCTTTCTTCTGCCTGCTCATCTCTAATGAAGTTTGAATTTTAGTTATGGTACTTTTCAATTCCAGAATTTATATTTGCTTCTTTTTAATGTAATTTTTCTTTATTAGTATTCTCCATTTGATGAGATCATTCTCATACTTCCACTTAGTGTTTTAGACTTAGTTTCCTTTATTTGAACATACTTAAAATAGCTGGTTTAAAGTTTTTGTCATGAAAGTCCAATGTATCTGGGTTTCCTCAAAGACAATTTCTATTGATTATGCTTTTTTCCTTTATATGGGTCATACTCTGTTCCTTTGCATGCCTCATAATTTTTTGTCGAAAACTGGACATTTAAATAATATAACATGGCAACTCTAGGAATCAGATACTACCCCCAACCCCAAGGTTTGTTGTTGTTGCTGTTTTTTGCTGTTTATTTAGTAAGTTTCTAAAACGAATTCTGCAAGGGGGAGGGTATAGCTCAAGTGGTAGAGCACATGCTTAACGTGCACAAGGTCCTGGGTTCAATTCCTAGCACCTCCTCTAAAAATAAATAAATAGATCTAATTACCTTCCCCCACAAAACCCCCCAAAAAACTAAAATGAATTCTGTAAAATCTGTATTCTTTGTCACATGTGGCCACAGAAGTCTCTGTTCTGTTAGCTTAGTGGTCGGCTAATGATTGGACAGGGATTTCCTTAAACACCTGGGACCAATAAATTGCTCTGTCTTTGTTGAGAGACTCTTGTGTATTAGGGGGTGCGCCTTCTACACTCAGCCAGGCAATTGACAACTGTGCCTTTCTGCTTGTATGTCCTCAAAGTGGGCCCAAGGTGAGAGCTTAGGGCCTCTCCAGGTCTTTCCTGAGCACGCACATACTTCTGTGCATGCACATGGCCTAGATTCTGAAGAATGTGTTATTCCTTTTCAAAGTCCCAGTGGACCACTCCACAGCTTTTCCTTTGATGCTTTTTGGTTAGCCTGTTGTTTGTCCCAATTGATAGTCACCTCCTCAGGCAGCCTAAACAGATGCCTCTAATTGTTTGCAACAAACACTTCTGGGGAAGAGGCTTTTACACTTGGTGAACTTTAAGTTCCAAGTCCTGGTGAGTTTGGCTCCAAGTCAGGTCAAATAATGACAGCTTTGCAAGTGAAGTCTTCCAGTGAACCAGTAGACAGGTCAAGTAATGACAGTTCTCTGGGAATGAGACTTTGAAAGAGCTCCAGCCCCATTCCATCTCCTATGGTGACTGCCATACTGTTGATTTTCAAGGCTACCATAGAGCTGGAGAAGGAGAAATGGAAATAGGGCAAGTTGACATGACACAAAGCTCATTGTTCTTACTCACATTCAGCTGTTTGTCTGGAATAACATTTCTCCAGATTGCTAAAAGCCCTTTGTTAATTCCAGAATTCTGAAAACATTGATTCTGACCATTTTTGCCAGTTTTCTCATTCCATTTATGGAGAAAATCTGTGGCAATCATTACTTCATCATTTTTGCTGATGTCACTCTCAGCCTTTTTTTTTTTTAAGTTCAATTTTTTTAAACTTTTTTTGTTGATTGAAGTATAGTTGATTTATAATGTATTAATTTCAGGTGTACAGCAAAGTGATTCAGCTATACATATACATATATGTATTATTTTTAAGATTCTTTTCCATCCTAGGTTATTATGAGATATTGAATATAGTCTCCTGTACTATACTGTAGGTCCTTGTTGATTTTCTATTTTATATGTAGTTGTGTATATATGTTGATTGCAAATTCCTAATTATTATTCCCCCCCGCCCTTTCCCCTTAGGTAACCGTAAGTTTGTTTTCTATGTCTGTGAGTCTCTTTCTGTTTTGTAAATAAGCTCATTTGTATCATTTTTTTAGATTCCACATATAAATGATATCATATGATATTTGTCTTAGTCTGACTTACTTCAGTTAGTATGATAATCTCTAGGTCCCTCCATGTTGCTGCAAATGGCATTATTTCATTCTTTTTTATGGCTGAGTAATATCCCATTGTATATATATAAATACCACATCTTCTTTATCCAGTCACTTTTAGGTTGCTTCCATGTCTTGGCTATTGTAAATAAATACTGCTGCTGTGAACACTGGGGTGCATGTATCTTTTCAAGTTAGAGGTTTCTCCATATATATGTCCAGGAGTGGGATAGCAGGATCATATAGTAACTCTATTTTTAGTTTTTTAAGGAACCTCCATACTAGCTGTACCAATTTACATTCCAACCAACAGTGTAGGAGGGTTCCCTTTTGTTCACACCCTCTCCAGCATTTATTATTTGTAGACTTTTTGATGATGGCCGTTCTGACCAGCGTGAGGTGATAACTCATTGTAGTTTTCATTTGCATTCCTCTAATAATTAGTGATGTTGAGCATCTTTTCATGGGCCTGTTGTCCATCTGTATGTCTTCTTTGGAGAAATCTACTCCCAGCCACTTTAATGATCCTTTGCCTTTAGCCATTCTTTCTGGTGATCTTCATCTTAGAGGGGAAACCATGGCACAGATACATTAGAGCACATCAAGGCAGTGATGGATCCTGGCCCACAGACTCATGAAAGGGAGAGGAAAGCACCTTTATGATTCACTGCTAGGTGATCTGTGGGCTTTTTCACTTGCCATTAGCCCCTAAGCCTAACCTGTATACCAAAAATCTCTGATCCCCAATTCCTTTGCCCTGGCCCCCAGAATACCTGAATCTCTTCTCAGTTCATGGATTATCTCACTGGCTCATTTTTATGCTTTCCAGAAACCCCTTCACCAGCTTCCACTCACAGCCTATCTTATAGGTAAGTAACACTGTTCTTCCTTTCACTTGGGATCTGTTCACACTGACACTCTGCCAGTAGCCTGGGGTTACTTCTCCACTGACCTGTATGTACCACTGATGTTTATAATCTACCTTGTAAACAAAAGAAAAGATTAAATGGCACTGTGTCTAATATACATCTGAATTACTTAATTGTATTGTGAGTTGTAAGCAGGGGATTTATTTCCTCTCCGACTTAAATGTATAGGCTCCTCCTTTACATATGCCTCTTACTTTGACCTTTCCTTTTCTCTGCTGATGCTTTTATTTCCCCTCTTCAGACCTTCACCTGCCTCCTCCGGACAAGGGATTTTTCCTTTCAGGCCATCCCTAAATGGGGGAGATTCAGGCCACATAAGAGTCCTCACTCCCAATAATTCAGGTAAGTTAACATTCCCGTAGGAGTGGCACGTCAACCATTGACAAATACACTAAAATGAAGACTTTCAAGGTGAAAAGAAGTTGGGATTTGCACACCCCACATCCCGCAAAAAGTACTATCTCAAGTTTGACTCCTTAATAGTCTTTGAGTTATCCCATTTACTTCACAGTGAAGGAAATTTTTGGATTTTACCTAAATATCACTCATTCTGTCACCAGGAGTCAAGTTCTGCTATTTGTCCAGAAGGTCAGCCTATGGAGTTAAATTGGCTTTTTGTTTGTTTGTTTGTTTCTTTCTTTCTTTCTTTCTTTCTTTCTGAGATCCCTATGTTGGAACATTGCTGGGAGCTCGGTGCTGAATTAGAATGATAAAACTAGCATCCTTTTTTTCCCTCATGTTTTCCAAAAAGGTACCTCTGTTAACCAGTCCTCATGATAAGGGTCTGTCACCTTCTAGAGCTCACCAAGATCTCTATATTGTCTCTATATCTTTCTAGTCACCGTTAAACTCAGTCTCAGCCCTCCATGTCAGCACCCCATCTTCACAGGAAAAGAATGGGCTTTATAACCAACTTCTTAAATTGCTTAGCTCATAGTCTTTTCCCTTCTAAGTAGCATACTGTAGATTAAGAACCACTTATTTATCCTGATCCATAAATAGCAATACTGAGGAACTGCCTGAGAAAGTTATCTTCCACCATTCTATTCTATCCTTCAGCTCAGAGGGAGAGCAGAACCACACCAGAGAGTCTTCCTGGTTTCCAGCTACCAGTCCTGCAGGTGAGTCCTGGCTAGTCTAACGTGTCTGTGCATGAAAGATTCAGTTAGGCTTGCAAACTAAATGCCTCATGCTGGTCTCCTGTTGAGGTGGTAGAATGTAACCAGTGGAGAATGACATGGATGTCAAGTGTGGTAACCATATGTACACAATTTTCCAGAGTGGTCTTAGTTTCAAAGATTCTATCCCACTGTCAGATTAGCTTCCTGGTTTGGGGTTTAAAAATTAGGTCACCTAGTGGTGAAAGGCTTTAAGGTGAACTAGGTGAACTAGGTAGGTAGACACAAATGACATTCCTGCAAGTTTCAAAGAAAACTATTTTCAATGGAGTATATCTTTTGGATAGAAGTACTGCTTGAACTAGGAAAAACCATTTCATATCTCCAGAGGTGGCTAGAATAATGTTTTGTTAATTTCTGAGACTGTGATTTGGGAAACAAGAGGAAAAGGGCACGGGAACGAGAAGAGAGGTTTAAAAGAATTAAGTGAAAAGTCCAGCCTTGCCTTTTAAGTTAAATTTTAAGGCTTGGGTTTTGAGGATATTTAGGCCAAGCTCCTGGTGACCTACTAAGGTAGTAAATATTTTTCTCTCATATTCCAAAATGCCCTTTATTTTCATCAGCAAGAAATTAGGGTCTAAGCCCTAAGAGGCAACACTGGGGAAATAACATCCTAAGATCTTCACAAATGGAGGTATTAACCTACAGATGAAAAAAGATGTAAAAGACATAAATCATCTGCAGATAAATGGCTCCCAGTTGGATCTTGATTGGAATAAACTGTAAAAAAAAAAAAAAAAAGAAAAAAAGCCCATTTATGAGACAGTTGAGAAAAACTGAATACCTAGTGGACATTTGATATGAAGGAATTGTTAATAGTTTTTTGGGCAGGCATGATGCTATTGTGGTTATGTTTTTAAAAATAGTTTTTATCTTTTGGAGATGCATACTAAAATATTTATGGATTGAAAGGTAAATGATTGTCTGGGTTTTGCTTTAGTGTAATCCAGTAGAGAGGAGCAGTGAAAGAGTAGAAATGAAAGAAAATTGGCTATGAGTTAATTATTGAAGTTGGGTAAGGAGTACATGTGAATTCATTATACTACTCTATTTTTGTATTTTTGCAAAATTTCCATAAAATTAAAAAAAAGAGTTACTGAAGAAAGTCCCACCTCCCCAGAGGCATAAGGATTCTGTGTCCCTGGTAATCATCTCTGGTATGGTAGTCATATGTTCCAGGTTTCCCAAAACTGTTCGATTTTCAAATATTCTACCTTATCACCACCATAAACTGCTGAAATATTCCAGTTTACTTATCATAAGTAGCAACAAAGCCTTTGTCACACTAGATGCATCAAATCTTAATTAGGAAAAATTAGTTTTCATGAAATGAAGAAAACTATGGGGAAGCAACAGTGGTGGTTTACTGTCACGATAAACTTCATATCATGACTTGAGAGGGCCTTACTTGCCCTTTTTGTTATGAACACCCTTAACTGCCTTCCTGTCCTGTGCTGCAGAATCTCTACCAACAGAGGCAGATGGGATTAGCCAGGGGGAGAGAAGCATGGAACACTCCCAGATAGACCATCTGCAAGTTCTGTGATGGACGGACGGTAGCATCCAATACACATTTAAGCATGCCGGCCTTGGAAAATGTACCCCTGCCTTGTTTCCTGGTTTCACTTTGTACCTTCTCTTTCTCAGTCTTCACCCTATACACCCTGTATTACTTCCTATGAAAGCAGTCAGGTCTTATGTAAGACTAGTGCTTCCGGAAGATGTGTATATCTCTCTCACAAGATATATGTAGCTCCCTTATTTCCTACAACTTGAAACAAAGGTTATAAAAACAGTTCTTGGCATCATTAGAGGTCGGGGAGGGGGTTATACGCTCATTAACCATGTTTTATTTCTGGATTTCGCTTTTTAGCTATTCTCCCACTGGCAGTGTTAACAAGCAACAACTGTGTTCCTTGCCCTAATTTATTATACTTTTTCTATTTGCCTATTGTTTCCTCTATGCCTAGTTACTATTAAATGTGTTGTTTTTCCTTTTTGTTTGGTAACAGTTGGAGACACAGGCTTTCAGCTTACCGAAGTACACAGATAATAAAATAAAGAGGATGCCCTTTTACATGCAACTCTGTTGTTATTACAAACTCTAGAATGACGGAATGGGCAAAGAACACTACCACTGAGATCAAATTTATTCTTTGAATACTAAGGGGTAGAAATGAGGAATTAAATGGCTGGGCCACTGGCAGGTGTACCTTAAGCAAAAATATTGGGAAAATGTAAAGATAGCATCTGTCTGAAATGAATTAGGTCTTGGGAATGACCTTGTAGCTTGGTGGGATCCCGCTACCCTTTCTGAAATGGAATTTATTTTTAAAGGCATTTCTAGACACCCCCTCTTCTGAGCAAGAGCCTCTGCTGTAGCAGGTGCAGAAAACAATCTGCCTAAGGATAGATACTGATCTACTGCCTTTTAAAGTTTTGTTCTTTTACTTTACTTCAACATATCCTGCTGCTTAAAAAAATAAATAAAAAGTATACTAAATCAGAAAGTTAATGGATTTGGCTCCATTAGTCTTTAAACCATAGAAGTAGCAAAGTGTAGGAGAAAGAAACAGTTTTATTTTTGGCCTTTTTATTATTATTCTAGCAATTTGGGGCTTCCACTCTTATTTCTAGATGGGTGAACCGATTGATATCTTTATATCTGACCCCAGCTGGTGAAAACCATTCTACAACATCAATAATTAATTCAGTTAAAGACCATGGTCCCTCTGTCCCCAAGACAGATACTATAAAGAGAGGGAAAAGTCCTTTTCCGGACACAAATTAAACAGCAAAAAGATAAAAAATCAACCTCTGTCATGCTCGGCAGGAGGGAGTGTCAGGTTTGTAAAACCAAACCTAGAACCTACCTGCACCTTCCTTCTGAACAGTAGAAACCATTCCCTCACCTTTATCCCTCTGTCATCTAATTCTACTTTTTTTTTTTTTTGAAGAAAAAGGACATCTCCCTTAATTCCCACCTTCAATAAATATCCAGCCTAAATTATTCTCCACCCAATTATTAGACTTTTTCACAAGCTCTGGGGGGAAGATTTTACCCTGAGACAAATAGTGAACAAAATGAGGATTTTGGAAAGAGATAAAAAGGTACAAGGCATAGTGGTCCCAGTATCAGAAATGAAAACATTCTGCTACCTGTGTGACTCCATAAAGCAGAAAAATATAGAAAGTCAGGCTGGTATGAGGAAGAGGCAATATCTGTGATTGACTGGGACATATTGAGATTCTTAGCTGCATTATGCATGGACTTGTGCTCAGAAAACAAGGGGTGCAAGGCAGCCTTATATTCCAGGGGAAATGGTGGCATGGGGGCATGTGCTGGAATTATCAGTGAATCAAAATTCTTTACTCCTTTTCTGCCCTCTTACAGATGTAGGCCCAGGCCTGGCCTCTCTGTAGTACACTAAGGGAAAGGAACAGCAGATATGAGGAGAGCAACAACCTTTTCCCAGCCCCATAGTTTGGACCAGACCCTGAGCACTCTTCACTGAGGCTAGAGGTTTCTGCCCATCCAATCCCCACCTCACCTCATACTCCACAGTCATTGGCCCTGGTTCACCCTCACTATATCCCCCATCCCCTACCCTCAAGAACACAAAGCTTTTCAGGTCTTTGCCACAAAGTAATTTAAAAAATGTGGTTTCTTTGTTTAAACACTTAATTGGTTCATGTTTTAGTAACAGATCTCCCCTCCACCAGCCTCCCACTCAGTCCTGTATGATCACATCATCATCATCATAGTCATCTTCTTCCTCCTCCTCTTCTTCATCCTCATCATCTTCTGGCAGTTCTTCCTCCTCCTCTTCCTCCTCTTCATCTAGACAGACCACCACTTCAGCTGGCTCAGGTAATCGAGAGTCAAACCAATCCAGTACCTGCTGGGTGCTAAGCCTTGATGCTCGACTCAGTTGAGGGATGTCACTTTCCCGTAGCCGTTGGTGGGTTGCCCAGTACCTCTCCAAGGGTCGTATATCCGGTGGGGGTGGGGGGATCGGCAGAGGCGGTGTCTCAGCCCATTCATTCAAGGAGCGGGTTGAAGGTGGTGGTGTGGGAATTGCTGGATCCTGGAAACTAGGGGCACCAGGTACTGCGTTGTCCCGAAACCATTTTAGTTGCCCATGCTTCAGGGCATAGCGTGTGTCACCAAACCACTGGATGATCTCAGGCCGTGGTAAACCAGTGATCTGCTCTAATTTATGGTAATCCTCACGCCGTGCCCATTGGCACTGTAAAAAAAACGATTTGAGGATAGCCAGCTGCTCTTTGGTTTTGCGCTTGGTCTTTCGCTGGCGTTGCATATCTGGGGAAAGGTACTCTGCAGGACCAACCCTACTTGGTGCTGAGTTATGCCTTAGCCCCTGGGGCCAGGCTGGCTCCAGATGTGGGGGTAGCGCCTGTTCATTGGGTGACAGTGGCTGTGGGGGTTTAGAGGTGGCAGTAGCTCCATTAGCCAGTACCTGGAAAGAGGAAGAAGAGGTAGAGGAAGGAGGAGTCACATTAGATGCTGACTCCTTCTTACAACTACTGGCAAGTGATGAGATTGGTGGGGGCTTATCCCGAGCACGGGGCTGGTGGACAGCTGTGGAGTGGTTCCAGGAAGCAGTACCTAGGCCATGTGACTGGTTGGGACCCCTGCCTGCCTGCTCCTTAGAGAGGCCACTGCTTTGAAGATCCTGCCAAAGTCGTGACTGGTGGGGGAATGCACCACTGCCAGGTGCTGTCAGGGGCTCCTTCGCTTTCTGGTGACTCAGTGGCTCTGAGGACTCCTCAGGCTCTACCTTCAGTCCTTTCATCTGGGTGGGCTCGCTAAGATTCAGGGGCACTATTCCCAGACCAACTTGTTCTGGAGGTGGCATTGGAGGAGTCACCTCCTCTGGGGGCCGTCCTGCATGGTGAGTAAAAGAGAGAAGAGATTTGAAATGGAGCTGGTCCCGATGGTAGATCACTCGGGCTCGAGTCTCTTCTATTTCTTCAGATGACCAGCTTATGCCACAGCGGAGGCGCTGGGCCATGAACCAAGTCTTGACTTTCTCCATCTGCAGCCCATAGCGTAGGCAGAGAAGGGCAATGTCCGCTAAACTGGGATAGGGGAAGTAGCTGAAGGTTTGCAGCAAGTGTTCATTGCCATCCAGCTCACTGGTCTGGGCTGCTTGGGTCCACACAAGCTGTAGCTCCTCGGAGATTGGAGGGAGGCAGATGAGCCCCGCAGGGGAGCTATTAAGACTGCTGGCCTCTTTATTAGGAGGCATGGTGCCTTCTGATTTGCGCGCTTCAGAGATAGCTGTAATAAGAAGAGAAACAGCTCAATCACTGGGGCTCCTTCAGCCCATTGGTCAATTTCTACCAAACAAAATGTTGGACTCCAAAGCAATCAGCTTTCTATCTGTCCTGTGCTAAACTGCTTCCTAAAGGGCTTAACAAGTCATTTAATTTTCATAACTTTATGAATCATCAGAGCCTGCTATAATTCCCATTATACATATGAAAAAACCAAAGTTCACATAAGTTAAATTGTCCCAAGTTATAGATAGTGTTGTCACCAAGAAGAAAATCTGTCTTTAGAGGTTAAGAAGGAAAACATCCTTATAGCCTTTATCTTTCCAATTCAAATTCACTTCACCCTTTAAGTTCATGGAATACCTGTCACAAAATGAATACTCACCATGAAAACAGGACGAGGTCTAATATCAGAATGCTTTAGCTCCTGACAGTTTATCTCTAGAGTTATCTCTAAAATGTGGAGAGGCTGGGAATACAACGTGTGAAAATCTAGAAGGGAGGGCAGCACTGTTGCTCTGCCCAGCCCCCAGCCCCATTTTCTTTCCCTTCTGGGTAGTGGGAGTGTTGTGGGGAGGAGACTGATGGTACCTTTAAGCCCTAGCAGGAACCTGATAGCTTCACTTTTTTCTCTCAGGATGAGATAGGTCAGCTATCTGGGATAAATGGGGCTTACTCCCCCGGGGTTCAGGTCCGGTGAGGGTAGAGAGAGGGGAATGTATCCTCCCCCAAGTCATCCTCGGAACAAAGGTTATTCCCCTCCCCCCAGCCTTTGTCTCTCCAACTGCTCTGCCTCTTCCTTCCAGGGAGCCTAGAGGGCTCCCTCAGACCTTAACAGCCCCCTCCACATAGGGCGGAAGGCTTGCAGCTCTTATCTCTTCAGTCCAGCTTTCTTCTCAGGACCAGGTGGGAGGTTTATAATAAATTAAAACCAGGTCCCACATGCTGCCCAGCGGCGCCACAGCTCCCAGGGTTGTGATGGGTACGGGGACTGCAGGGAAAGCCTCTGACTGCTTCAATCCTGGAACACCTGCTCAAGTTATTTCCCAGAATAATGCTATTGACCAAATTTTAACTCAGCAACCTGTGTAGGCATTAGTGACTTTAACACATCTGTCACCCTTTACTCTTAGAGGAATCCCATCTGAGTTTATAAATACTACTTCTGATATGTTTAGGATGGGACAGGATTCCTATGTAAATGCTTGTTCTTTTGCTTTTGTTAATGAAGGTACTAGGGATTGAACCCAACACCTCTTTCCCCATGAAAATGCTACGTGATGAATTGTGAAAAATCTCAAGTCCAAAAAGTTACAGATAGAACAGTGTAATATCAGGGATTTTATATGATGATCAGAAAAATTCAAACAACAAGTTTATACTGTACAGCACAGGGAACTATATTCAATATCTTGTAGTAACTTATGGTTAAAAATATGAAAACGAATATACGTATGTTCCTATATGACTGAAGTATTGTGCTGTACACCAGAAACTGACACAACATTGTAAACTGACTATAGTTCAATAAATAGATTTTTTTTCAATAAAATACATTTAAAAAAATTCAGAAGCATTCTAATATGTGTTGCCATTCCCTTTTAACAAGCAAATCTTAAACTGAAGGCCATGTGGATCCTGAAGGCAGCACAGCTTGAAGTGAACCTTAAGCAGGTAAACGGAGGCAGCATGGTATGTGAGTAATAATATGATTAAGGCCAACCTGCAGTTTGAATCCCAGTTCTGCTACAAGCCATGTGATCTTGGGCTAAAGTTCCTGAACTTATAGGAGCCTCAGTTTCTTCATGTGTAAAAAATGGAGACAATGCCGAATGTTATGTAAAGTTACATATTTTTACAGAGCACCTACTGTGTGCTAGGGTCATGTGCAGCAGGGCCGGAAGCTGTTAAGAGGTGGAGGTCTGGGGGGAGGCAGATTTGAGATGAATCACAGCTCCACCACTCCCTAGAGTACTCTCTAAGCCTTAGTTTCCTATCAGAATAAAAGGAGATCATAACGGCATCTACCTGGCAAGTTTATGACTAAATGAATAAATGCACCTGACAGTACGCCTAGACCAAAGTAAAGGCTCAGTAAATAACAGCTTTTATCATTGCTTAAGCCTCATGGGGTGATTCTGATAAAAGGTAATACTCCTAAATAACAGGAAGTGAAGCAAAGACTAAATCCTTTAAAATCACTGTTTCAATCTGTTACCGCAAAGTCCTAATTCTAATGAGCAGTGAAGGAAACCAGGGTTATCTCTGATTTTGTACATTTTATATTTGGGGAGTTGGATGTAACTCCAGAAAGGATTTGGCAGCTTTAAAAAGGTATCAAAACCACTGCTTTAGAATTGAATCCATAGTTTGGATATAAATCCTTTTTGACTGCTAGGTGAATCACCAGTGTGGTAGCTCTACCTTTACCCTCCAGGGTCATCCCAGACACAGCTGAGTGGCTGTGAGGAATTGCTTGCATGGCCAGGTACTAAAACACCATTTAGAAATTGTGGCCCACTGGGAACACCACTGAATCTAAGCTGGAGAATATTTTATGATCCATCACTTGACGTCCACTTAACCTTATTTGTGTCCTGTTCTTTAAGGCCACAGTAATGCTTTAGATACAAGGAAAAGGTAGCATAAAGAATAAAGCAGTCCAGTGTGGGGATGAAGGCTGCCAGATGGGAAATAAGGCAGGCACAGCTCTAAGCCTACAAGGAAGCATTTTGCTTTTATTTATGGTTTGCTATCCTTCAGATTTTCACGACAGCAGCTTGGTAGTTCAGCTATAACATGTGGTAATGCAAATAATCATATTTGGTATACTACATACATCCACAGCTTTCCAATTACACAAAACATACGTTGTGGTAGACTTCCTGGTACAGAATGGTGGCTTAAATCAGGGAACAGCTGTAGAGCTGGTACCTCCCTGGAAGAATCTGGCTTTGCAATAAGAAGAAACTATAACCAGGGAGTGGCCCATGAGAATTTTAAGAAGGAGAGGAGAACCTACAGTAATCAAAAACAAGACTACAGTGTCTTGAGTTCTTGTACTTTCATTTGGAGAAAGTAGAAAGAGAAGAGATTCAAAGCTGGAGACATAAAGACTCCTCCAGGCAGAGGTGGTTGGTGGTATTATAAATTCTGAATTATTACTAAATTTATATCCTTATTAAATATGCCAGATATGTCCCCACTGCTACTTAAAGTCATTAATAAAAAATACAGTGTCAGGATAACACCCTTATTTCTCTTTGGCTTTCCATACCCCTGGACAGATGGCAGAAAAGAATGGGCTGCCTTAAACTTCCAGTGTAGGTGTTCACACAATCCTAGGGAAAAGAAGTCTAAGGTACTTGAGTCTAGGCTTATGGTTAAAGCAGGAGACACATGAAGGGAGAGAGCAGATATGATCCTGCTAAATTCCCTAAGTGTTTTGTTTAGAGACCTGTATGTTTCTGAATGAAATGTGTTTTGGTGATAGTTTTCAGGGCCTTACAGGACTTTTAGTGATATTCAACTCACGTGCTTCTTAACTTTTTGGATCTTGAACATCTTTGAAAATCAGAAGTTATAAACTCTTAGGAAGTTACGACTATCCCCCTCTTCAAAAAACACTCACACTTACATATATACTCCAGGGGTTCACTGCTTGCCCAGAAGCCCAGGTTAAGAAACTCTGCCCTGTGTCATCTTAATAAAGGCAATGGTGGCAACTGCTTAAGGAGGAACAAACAGCTTATTATGAATGAATGGAAAGAGTGGATGGAAGATTCAAGAGAATTTGAATTAGTCTAGAAGGGACTAGGTATTGGTGATACTAGCTGGAGAGAGTAGAACGGAGGGGTATTTAACTGGACCAGGAGTCTGGCTTAAATGACTCCTACTTGATTACAGGATCAATACCCATAGTGCACTGGATACTAGAGACTGGTAAGCTACTCTCTACTGTGCCAAAATCATCCGCTTCTTCAGCTGCTCTGTGTGCTTAGGCTAGTGGTGTGTGATTCCAAAGCTGCTTGTGCCCATTGTTTTTCTGTATTTATATAATAATTAAACATCAACATAAACCTATGAAAAATTAGTGCATTAAGAATGGTTCTCACGAAGACAAAGTCAAATGCTTTGGAAAGACATAATACAAAGGAGTGTACCTTAAAAAAAATGTTGTCAAGTTGGGAGTGGGCCAGACAACTGTAAAAGACTGCAGGGGCAGGGGACTTAAAAATCTCAACCTGCATTCAGGTTCCTTCAAAAGTGTTTAAATTCTCACTACACTTTAAAGAAACCAAACCTGGAAATCATAGATGATGAGAGGTAGTGGCTCCTGTCTCAGACTGCACATAAGAATTACCTGGGAAACTTAAACCTGGGCACCCACCTCCTCATTCTGACTTAATAAGCCTGGACTGGGGCCCGGGAATAAGTAGTTTCAAAAGGTTCTCAGGTGCAGCCAGATTTGGAATTCGCTTATGTAGTTTATACTAGAAAAACAATTGGGAACACCAATCAGCAGACTTACACAAAGAAAACGCCTGGACACTAACCCAAGAGACTGGTGAAATTAATACACTTTTAATGACAATGATTAAGATATGTATGCATCATTTAAAAAATCCCCAACTTTAACTGGCTTTTTTGTTTTCAGTTACTGCCACCTACCTATCCTAATCATAAAACGCGCTTCAAATGTATGGTGAGAAGGGGGTTCATATGGTAAAAGATCTCATCTGGACCCACATTACCAAACAGGTCTCAGCTTGAGTCTTCTTTCAGTTTAGAAGTCTCAGATTAGGACGCAACACCAGGAACCTCTGAGGACTCCGGTTCTCACTTTCCTGGTTGGTTTTCTGAGTATGGCTGGGTAGGGGTGAGCAGGGGCAGTTTCCCTTAAACCCTTCATTCCCAAAAGCCACTGCTCCCTAGGAATAAGGCCAGGTTTCTGTACGTGTGTTGAGGTCGCAGAGGTAGTCACGGAGGGGAGGAGGGGAGGCCTGGGAAGGAAACGTTTCTCCTATCCTCCATTTCACAGGCAGTCTAGAAGGCTCCAAACTGGGTCAGAGAACAAAAAGTTGCTACACTTGGGGGGATGAACCCCAGGGAGTGGGCGAATCTCAATTCTCTCGCCAAGGGCGTCCCAACCCAGCCTTCCCCTCCTCCCTACACACCCACTCACCCTCCCCCAGTTACAACAGGGAACCAAAAAGTCCGCAGGAGAAAGGAGAGAGAACCGGGCGACTTCGAACCTAGAATTCTCCTCCCCCTAGAGCGGGGATGGGGCTCCGGAGGTCGGAGATCGTACAGGGTCTGGGAGGGGAAGTCGAAGGGGCTGGGGATCACTCACCGCGGTCCGGCCCGGGCGGCGGCTCCCAGCCTCGCACCATGGGCCAGGGGGAAAGGGGGAGAAAGGGCAGGGGGCCTCCGGGGTGGGAGTGGGGTTGCTGCCCGGTGCGGCCTGCTCCGAGCCCACCCGCGCGGAGGGCCGGGACCGGGACTGTCCCCCACCCCCCGCCCCCGAGAGGGCGCGCGTCTAGCCCAGCCCTCCTCCAGCGAGTTGGAGGCGGGGCGGATGGGTGGGGCGGGCTCCGGGGGCGGTGCCAAGTTGGCCCGAGTTCTGATTGGTGGACGTGGGCAGGCGGGCCTCAGTGGAACGGACTGGGCCGGCCATTGGCTGGGTGGGACTCGGTTGACGTCAGCTATTGGCTGCGTGGGCCTCAGCCAGGGTGGCTATTGGATGCATGGGGCGGGGAAGATGTCCCCCAGGGCCAGGGTGCCGTGAATAGTACCTCCCCTCACCCTCGCCTAGTGGTCGCCGGATCTTCGGAGTCCACTGGGTCCTGTTCCTCCTGGAATTCCCCAAGGAATTCACAGCAGTTTGCTGAACTATCCAGACCACCTACAACTACTCCCCATTTGTTTCCTCCGGAAGGAAGACTTTTTCAGTATCCCTTTGCCCTCCTCACACAGGAGACGTGCGTTTCCTTACGAGGGCCCAACGGCCATCCGCAGCGTCACTGTAAATGAAGCACTTAGAGCGACTAGGAACTTGTTCTTGGGATGAATTACAAGTTTTGCCACCTGAAAAGAGGAGGCTCCTAGCGGCCCGACACCTTAGGCCGCTTCCTGGGGCCAGTTGTCACCAGACAGGTGTTCCCAAAGACGAAGTGCTGGACGGGTCACCTTGTTAGGACTTACCAGACCCCCAGGCTGCCCTCTCTGCCCTAGTTAAAGAGGACCTGGACCTGTGCCTCATATTTGGGGACCTTGGTTTTTGCTGTCAAGAAACGAATTACAATAAAATGGGCTTTCCACCAAAACAGCATTTCACACACTGAAATGCTAGGCCAACAGTTTGTATAGTTAGGATTCTGTCTTCTGACTAAAACTTGGGAACAATACTTTGTGAAGTGACTCTTTTGTTCTCATGCTGGTCTCCTCTTGTTTACTTAGGTCACAGTAGCTTATATAGCTACAATAACTTATAAAAACAATTTCAAAATACAGGTTTTGCCCTGTATTCCGCAGACCTCACCCCTCCCGAGGTACTCCCCAAAAGTCAACGACCATAACTGCTACTTCTGATTCTTCATCACTGCACTCTTAAGGTCTAGAGCTCTTTAAGGGTTGCCAAGCATCAGAAATGTATCTCTACTTCAGTTTGGAGCCCTATTTTCTGTTGCTGGCCCTGCTTTTGCCCTTTCCTCCCCTTTCTCCCTCAGTTCATTTAGTAGCAACGATCCCAACTCCTAAGAGCCAGCCCCATGTCCTTCAAACTAGTATCTTGTAAAAACATCACAGGAGTAAGCACCAAAAAGACAATATTCTCAGCTTTAGAGTTAAAAACTTTTGATCCCTCAGGGTTTAAGCTAGGGCTGGTGGCATATTCAGACCTTCTCCTAAAGCATGACTTATTACAATAACCCAATTGTTTCTGTGTAACAAAGGAAGGGAAAAATGAAACATTTTAGGCAGCAGCAGTCCTCAATTGTCAGTGGAGTTTTTTGTTGTTACTGTTGTTGTTTTTAAGTAAATGTGATGTCCCAGCGAGCACTCAGTGGAGGTTTACAATCCAAACAATGAGACTTGATTGACCAGGAAGAACTCATGCTTATTTGGCTGGAAAGCCAGGCAGGCCTATAAGAATTTAGTGACTGCCCCTGGAGGGTTCAGTCAGTCACTCTGGGCATCATTGATCATGGGCTTATAATTATGAAACGTAGACAACTCAGCCACCTTTCTTGTCTCAGAAGGATACTCACTCCCAAATCAGGAGTAGGGTACAGAATTGAAGACAGATTTAGGAGAGGAAGAATTCAGGGAAAGAGAAGAAACTCCTCTGCCCAGTTCTGGAGAGCAGGCTGAAGCTTCCCTCTTTTATGGGGGCTTCACCCTTACACTTTAGAGGTTGGAATGGACTGGGGTGGGGGAGTGGAAGAGAAGAGGTCCCAGATGACATCAGATAGGGAAAGTTCTCACCTTTAACAAGACAGTAATCCTCCCAGCTCTTCCAGGCATTAGTGCTAAAGAAGAGGGACTTAACCATATCATCCTCAATCTTTGATGAAATCTCCCTCTCCTTTTCCCTTACTCAGTGATATTAGCAGAGCTGACCAGAGACACATTTACCCTATAGCTAAGGAAGATAGGGGAAGTTAAGGGCCTTCCCTTGCACAGACCTCTTCCAAAGCACTGGATGAATTCCAGCAATGTGTTAATAATGGTCTTAGGTGTTTGTAGAATTTGAAAAAAAAAAATTAAACTGCAATTGGTTAAGACTGATGTCCCTTTCCTTCTGACTTCCCCTCCATCACACTTTTCCTTTTGTCAGGTGGCAGTGGAGGGGCCATGGGCATTTGGGGATTGACTAAGGAAGCTGAGTTGGGATACATTTAGTTTGGGTTTAGAAGGTATACATCTGTGGTTTGCAGTTACTTCTGTGAATAGTTAAATAGTAAATATAGTGTTATGGGCTGAACCGTCTACCCCTAAAATTCATGTTAGAGTCTTAAACTCCCAGTATCTCAGAATGTAACCATGTTTGGAGATAAGATCTATACAGAGGTAATTAAAGTGAAGTCTTTAGGATGAGTCCTAATCCAATATGACTGCTGTCCTTATAGGTGGAAATCTGGATGCAGACATGCACGTACGAAAGACTCAGGAAGAAAATGGCTATCTACAAGCCGAGAGAGAGGAACCTCAGAATGCAGTCAGCCCTGCAGACACCAACACCTGGATCTCAGGCTTTTAGCCTCAAAACTGTGAGAGAATTTCTACTGTGTAAGCCACCCAGTCTATAGTATTTTGTTATGGCAGCTTTAACAAACTAATACATACAGTTTCCAGGAATACTCCTAATGTCAACGATTCAGAGCTTATGACATTCATTATTGTAAATTTGAAAATGGCTCCAAGATCTTACACCATATATACTAAAGAAACTTGGTAGTGTTTTTCCAAGTTTGACAAAAATCCAAAAAAAAAAAAAAAGTGACATTATTACTTATAAGGTGTGAAGATAACATTTTTCTAAATTATCAGTAATTTTTCAAAAAAGTAATCATGTAGAAGACTGATTTACCTCTCTATATTCTTTATGGAAAAATTATATATAGTCATCATATGAAAAGACTATCAAAATCAAAGCACATGCAACCAAAAAACAAAATAGTAGGAAAAAATATATAGGTTTGCCAGGTAGGTAATTTTAAAAACTTGTTATTTTTCTTGATTTTGTGATACCGTGGTTATTTGTCAGCTTTTTTAAAACTGTACATTATCTTTTCTCATCCTAAAATATATTCCCTTTGGTGCCTTGTGTATTTACATCTCTTGAAAAGGGCTCCTAAAGTTGTATGCTTCAGGCAACCAAAACCTTAGATCTATTCCTAGGACTAACCAAATGGATATGGTGAGTTTCCACCCCATTTAGGGAAACCCTGCTCCAGTGTTCTGTGCTTCATCATAAGAAACATCAGAGGTGAGTGCTGACCAATCAGAACTGCAAGTATTGAGGGTTTGGGATAGCAAAAGCTGTGATGGAGTATGCGGAATATTCAGACCAACCCACCACCAAAGATGAGAGAAGTCCAGAAAGACTAGGGCCGCCGAGCAACCCCAGGCAATCAGCCATGGAGGGAACCCCTGGAGAACCCTCACTTACCTCTCCTTGGATATCTGCTCCTCATGCTGACTCTACCCTTCAGCATGTCTGGTTTCAATTAGAATGCATACTAAAGACTGGGTGCTCTGCAGTGACATCACAACTTGGCCATTATGATGTAATGATGAGGCATCTGATTATTCTTGGGCTAGGGCTTACCTATAAGGAACGTTGTTGCATTACTTTGCAGGTAATTGGACTCTCATCTTTCAGGTGGTGTGGGAGTCAATACTGATAGAATTGGATCTTTTTCAAGGATGCTTCCCTTTAGTATCTATTTCTGTTGCTCCATTCTGGATTTAGACAGAGGTCCTTGCTTTTTCTGTCCATTGTTATTTCTCATCCTTTGTTTTAGGGTTGCCATTGACAGGGAAAAGGGCTTGGCTCTTCCCTCTAGTGCCTAAGGAACAGAATGTAATTTAGCTGGCCCACTTAAGAAGAGCACCCCATGGAAGGGGGAACAGGGGGCTTTTACCTGAGCTGTTCCCTTTAACTGCACCAGCAGCTGATGCTCAGTGCTGGGGATGTAAGCGCTGGGCTCTGGTAACTTTCCTTACCACTACCCAAAATGGGGGTGCAATACTCTAGGGGTGTCTTATTTCAGTGCTGCCCAACTCCTCCATATCTCCTTCCCATCCAACTTTTGCATACCCAGAGGACTCTCACAGACAGGGAACAGGATTTTTAAGAAATTAGATGACCAAAAGAAAAAAAAAAAAGAGAGAAAAAAAAAGATTGAAAAAAAAAAAAAAGGGAAATTAGATGACCAAGAAATGGGAGGGGGTGAGGGGGAGGAAGGAATCTTGCCTCTGGGTCTCTTCCACCCTCAGCCCCAAACCAACAATACTTCTCAATATCTTATGATATGCTTTCTTTTCATATTTCAATTTTATTTAAAATATGAGGTCTTTTATCCAGAAGGGAGGGCAGCTGTGTGAAGAAGCTGAAGTGAGGCACCATGCCAGTGGGTTTGGGGCCCGGTGAACAGGGCTGCACTGTGAGGGGGGTGGGGAGGCTCTGGGAGGGCCTGATGAGAAGTGGTTCTGGGGGATTCACATAGCAAACTTTCATTTCCTTGCTAGGTTAGCTATTCCATGGGTAGATTATTCAGTCTTTTTAGCAACTTCACTGTTCTTCGGCAATCTCATCGAAAGAAGTGCCAAGGCTGGGGACATAGCAGTCCCTTCTGTTTCTCTTTCCACCTGGGCGGGGAAGGGAATGGAAACTAGAAGCAGAAAATGAAACATGCCTGATGTAACCCCCTGCCATGAAAAATCGTGGGTCTGACTACGTGGAGAGAGGCCTGTGTAATACTCTCCTGCTCCATGTGTGTGGCCTGGACTGGGATGTGATCAGGGGGCCTGGGTTTAAGCCCCATCTCGAGATGCACTAACAAATTATCTGAACTTGCTGGAGTCATTTCTCATCTCTGGACCTGTGTCCTCATCTGTGGAGGAGTCTGGACAGGATGATCTCTAAAGACAAGCCTTTTCAGGTCTCTTGATTCTATGACCTGCTAATTGCAAGGATCCAGAGGAGCTCCACAGAAACACAGGAGTTAGAAGCAAGGGAGTGTGGGAGTTAGACTGGAAAGATGAGTTAGAGCTTATTATGAAGAGAAATGATGAGCTACATTCATAAAGGAAAACAAAGGAACACGAGGAATGTATTGGAAGACATTTGAGGGCTGGTTCTCTCTGCAGTGTTTCTGGAACCCAAGCCCCAGACCATGGTGATGGTTTCTCTGATGGTACTTCTCAGTCTACTGCTGACACGTTATACCCTAAATTGCTCCTGTTCAGGCAGTCAATACTCTTTACAGGAAAGTCCCTACCACAGTGCCTGACACATGACACATCTCTAAACATTCTGCCAAACTCCTAGTGTTTCCCATGTCAGATGAGGCTATCAGCTCACCTCCAGGCCCTGGGGCAGCTCTGTATAGATAGAACCAGGAGACTCAGGTATTGGCTTTATAAAGCTGAGAATGGGGGCATGGGTGAGCCGTGGTACTTCTTAGAGAAGCAGCTCAGGAACAATGAATTCTCCTTGGTTGCCTGCCTCCAACCTGTTTGCATTTACCTGCTTAGTGACACTAGGGCTCCCAGAGAGGGCCCAAGCACAGACCATCCAGCAATTGTCCTAGTTGGGGACCCTCTTAGTGAAAACTTTAGGGAATTGGCCTGTTCAATGTTCGTGGGGGTAGTGGGAAGAGGCATAGCAGACCAACAGGTGTGGAGGACTGGCTAGCGCCAGGAGAGAATCCCAGTGTACAGAAAGGCTGGAGTCCAGATGGGTTCCCCAGTTCTCCAGCAGGCAGGTGCAGCTGTTCCTCACTGATCGTGCAGAGCTGGGACACTAGCACAGGACACAGCAGCAAGCTCCTGGAAGGAGCAGATGAAGCCTGGGACCCTCAGTGCTTTGCCTTCTCCAAGCCAGTTTGGGAGACTGGGAAGATGGAAAGACAGAGCACAATTAGAAACTGTAGGGGAGGGTATAAATCAGTGGTAGAGTGTCTGCTTAGCATGCATGAGGTCCTGGGTTCATTCTCCAGTACGCCATTAAAAAAAAAAAGAAAGAAAGAAAAGAAACTGTAGTCTTTTCCTAATTAGAGATATGTGGCAAGGGTTGTTGTTTAATGGCAAAGTTTTGATTTTGTTTTTAAAGGAAAATATAACATCATGGTTATGCACAGAGGCTCCAGCTTCTGCATTCACAGTCCTAGCTCTGCCATTTACTAGCTGTGTGATCTTGAACAAATTACTGAGCTTTTCTGAACTGTTTTCTCTCTAAGACAGGAATAATATTACTCAACTCTGGGTGGTTTTGAGGATTATAATGCATGCAAGACACCAGATTTTGGTGGATATGTAAACGTGAGCGCTTAGGACTGCTAACACAGCATAACAGTAACACATACACATCAAGCAAGAGATTATTACACAGAGCCTTAACCCAGTCTCCCGCTCCATTATTCTCCGTTGGGCTCCTCAATGATAACTAAAAAGTGCATTGGTTGGTGGCTTCCAGTACATTTTCTCTCTTCACTCTGCTAGAACTTTGACCTGAAGGTGATCCACAAGACGCATGAGATTGTTTTCTTCACCAGATAAGAATGATGTTTAAGTGGGCACTTGTTTGAGGAGTGACTCCAGGTTTCTCTCTTTTACTCATCCTTCTTCAAATTAAGGCTTCGGAGAGGAGGGGCATGGTCACAAGCTCCACACTCTACTCTGAACGCACATGTGGGCACATGTGCATGCACTGTCTCTCACTTAGTGATAAAAGGGGAATCCAGAAATTTTTGAGAAGTCAGTAACAGAGAAAAAGCTGTGGGGAGCTGCTTACCTGGGAGCTCCTTGTTCATCTGCAGCATCCGGAACTGCTTTTCCCTCTTCTCCCTTCTAGAAGACTGTCAAAAAGGAGTCTGAGGGAGGAAGGTGGATCAACCATGGTCTTGTAGAAAAGGAAGTAGGGTCTCCACCCCTTCTGGAGGGAGAAGGAATAGCAGAGATCAACAAGGATGAAGGGGGAGGTGGATGGAAATAGAGAAAATGAAGGTAAATGGCCTGTAAGCTAAAAGAAAAATGAAAGCAATGAGAGGGGGACAAGGAGAGAGGAAAGCAAAGTTTAGGCAGAGGGTGAGAGAAAAGGAAAAGCAACCAGCAGAGGAGAAACACAAGGCATGAGTGAATGGGTAGAAAAGTCCAGCTTTCCCATTTCACTTGCTCAGAGTATGGAACTGACTGCCATCTTCTGGTACCACTCAGTTTTCAAGTTGCTCTGATTCTTGATTTGAAATGTTTTCCATTTCTTATACCCATGATCCTTTATCCTCAAGAAAGCCCCCAGTATCGTTTCCTTTCATCTCTGGGCTCCCAAGCATCACTTCCCCCAACAGAGAGGCACCTCCCCAAAGCTGTTTCATAGCATCCAGGCTGGAAGTTGGGGGGTGGGGGGCGGCAAAAGGAAAAAGCAAGGGGCAGAAAGTGCTGTGGTTTGAAAGAGGGCCTGGAATACCCTGAGGCTGCTGGCTGGTTATGGGATGCTTCCTGGGCTCTGGAATGGGTGTCGAAACCTGGAGGACCCATCCTCAGTCCCAACCAGACGCTTGGGTCGCTGTGTGTTCTAGACTGCAGCACTCCAACTGTAGGCTGGAGAATGTGGCTTCTTATCCACACTGCCCCTCACAGATGGTAAAACGTCAAAGCAGGAAGGGGCCTAAGAGATCACCTAACCCAAATCCAGTTTCCCAAGGAGGAAATTGGGGCCCAGAGAGGTGAAGTGACTTGCCCAAAGTTATGCAGCTAGTCAGTGACTTCCTTTTCTTCTGTGGCAGAAAAAATCCTGTGGCTCACCTGTCTCTTGACAAATACAGTCCATAAAGTGTTTAGAGGTCATTAGAAGGCACCCAGAAAGGTAAGGCTGGCATTTTTCTGGAAGCCCCTGAGTGTACCAACCCCTTGGGCACCACATTATTTGGCTACAAGGACAGGCCTGGAGTTGGTTTTGCTTTCACTTTAATGCCCGGAGCTGCCTGGAGGCTGGAGGAAGGAGCTCTGACTGTTACCTGCCGTCACTCCCCAGCCAGTGGAGACTTAAGTCAGGGGCTGGCAAGGGTGACAAGGGATTCCTGTCATAATGCCAGGGACTGAGGAGCGATGGCCAAGTTCTGAAACTTAAGCAAGGCAATTATGGCTGAGTTAAAGCTAGGAAAGGCAGGGCTGGGGGACCTGCAGTGGCAAAGGCTGGTAAGAGAGGATGAGCCAGCAATCTAAATGACTTCAGTTGCGGTGGGCTCCTTGTACACACAAAATACCTCCTCAGTCCCAAACCTTTGACTGCCCCTAGGCCTGGCGAACCCACTCACTTTCTCCCAGTGCCCGTTCACGGAAGAGAACGTCACCATCGTCCCAATTCTTTTGATTTTTTACTACTCTTCCAGCACCCTTTGTCTCTCATACCTTGAGTTCCTTCCACTCACATCCACTCCAATTTCCCCCATTTTCATTGATTCCATCCACTCCCCATACCCCTTTGGTTTCTCCCATCCTCCTCGCCCTCCCCCACTTGACTCTCGGGCAGCTCCCCGCCAATCTCGGTTTCTCCCATTCCTCCCCGCCAAATCTTCGGGCTCCCCCAGCCCCCGGGTGCCTTTGGTTTTTTCCGCTGTCAGCCGCAGGTATCTCAGATAAAGTGGATCCAGCCCTGGGGTTCCGGAGCTCCGCCACTGCCCGGGTGCTCGGGCCCATGTAGAGCATAGTCACGGCCGCCGTTGTTGTCCCAGAACTCGTGGCCCGTCACGCGGTAGCGCAAGGCGAAAAGCAGGGCGCCGCCAATGGGTGGCGCTGGCAGGCGGAAGGCGAAGCGGTCGGCGCGCGGCGGAGGCGGGGCTGGGCCCGCGTAGGCTGCGGGCGCTTCGCGTTGGCTCCGCCAGCCGTCGGCGCTCCAGCGCACGCTCACGCGCTTCTCGTAGGCCAGGTCCAGCACGCGCGCGCTCCCGGCCACGCCCAGCGGGCCCGCCTCGGCGCGTTCCAGGCAGATGCGCTGCGCCTGCAAGCGGGCGGCGAAGCTGGGCTCGCTGGCCGGTTCCAGGACTGCGCGCGCCTCCTGCGGGGAAAAGGGGAGAGGAAAAGAGGAAGCCCGGGCGAGAGGAGGGGAGAAACAGGGGGCGGGGTCAGGGCGAGGCACCGGACCAATCCAAGACTGTCTAGTGTCCCGGCGGTCAGAGGGGGCCTAGCTGGGAGAGTGGCCTAAAGCCACTCGCCAATGGGGACCCCAAAAGGGGATGAGTAAGAGCAAGCCCAGGTCGGGGGTGGAGTTGGGTGCTCTGTGGTAAATCCACTCCGACACGCCCGCCGCGGCCAGGTGGGGGAAGTCCCGGGGAAGGGGCGTGCCTCTGCCGCCTACCTGGAGGCCACGGGCGCGGGGCTGGCACGGCGCAAAGTGGCGGAGGGCGTCCCTCTGCAGCTGGACCTGCACGTGGCGGGGCACCCGGGGCAGCTCTCCCGGGCGGAAGCGGCGGACGGCGGCCAGCTCCAGCCCTAGCGCGTCGGCGAAACGCACTCTTTTGCGGGTGTCGGGGCTGTGGTTGCGGGGTGGCCGGGTCCCGCCGCCTCCGGCGGGCGCAGAGCGAGCCCGGCGCCCCCGACTCGGAGCGTGAGCGCGGGATCGGGCCCCGAGGCGCGTCCCGCCCTCGCCTGGCTCCTCCTCCGGCTCCTCCTCGAGGCTGGGCCGCTGGCTGCGGTAGTAGGCGCGTTCTGTCAGCGCGGCGATGAAGCTCAGGTTGCGGGGGATGTCGGTGCGAGGGGGCCGCTCGCGAGACATGGCACCCCCCCCACCCCCGTCCCGGGGCCCTACCGCAGCGCCACCGCGCTGCCTTCCCTTCGTGTCTCCAACCTGCCTGGCGTCCCTGAAGAAGCTTCAGACGTCCCTCGCAGTTGCGTACTCTCCTTGCTGTCACCTCCAGAATCCTCCACCTCCCCCAGCTCTGCCTCGCCTCCGGGACTACCTGTCCCTCCCACTGTCCGTCAGCTCCCAGGGTCTTAGACCATCACCTCCTGCGAGCTGTCTGCTCTGAGCGTGCGCTCACCCTTCGGTCCCGCGGCCCTCGTGGGCCCTGGCCTCCGCCCACAGCCCTCTGACAGGTGGCTCCCCATCTATCTTTGCTGCTGCTGCACCAGGAGGCGGGGACTCTACCCCTTCCGTCCTGAGACCACTCTGCCTTCCCCCCCTCCCCCTAAAAAAACGGTCTCAGCCTTTCTGGCACGGGAAGAGTTAACACAGAGTAGAAAGTAACCTTTCCTTTTCTTTTAGAAGGTTCAAAACGCCCAGCCTGTAACTTTATCTTCAGGGCTCACCGTTTTCTTTCCTAAACCCTAGACTCCAGGTTTGGGAGGAGGGTGGCTGTGGTTACAAATAAGGCAAGGTCAAAAAAGCTAGGTAGAGTCTCAAATAGAAATTGAGATATGGAGCTCAAAAAGGTGGGTGGAAAGAGTTCTGAGCTGAGAGTTGTAGAGACACATAGCTTCTTGTCTCACCTCTGGTGCTCTTTAGCTGCTTGACCTTGAGCAAAGCCCAACTTCTCTGGACCTCAGTTTTCTCATCTGTAAAAAAAAAGTGTATTAGAGTTCTGATCTCTAACCTGACTGTAAGCCCTTTGAGGGCAGAGGCTGTGTCTGATTCATGGTCTGTTTCAGGACATAGTCAGCCCTCAAATTGTTGAATGAGTCATCACACATCTCTCTTGGAGCTGGAGCTGTGGGGTTCTAGTTCCAGTAGGAGCTCCAAGAAGCACACAGAGCTGTCTTTTTACTACTATAGTGAAAAAATGTAAAGTTTTATTTGCGCTTACAATGTAGTAGGTACAAATACTAACTCATATAATACAGCCACCATAGGAATAGAGAGTATTATACCGATTTTATAGATGAGAAAATTGAGGGAGAGAGGGGATAGGACTCTTGCCCAGGGCACATAAGTTAATATTTGGGGAGCTGAAATTGGAAACTCAGCAGGCCCACTCTAAAGTGTGCTCTTTTCCCACTTAGTTATATAAGATTAAACCATTTCATGGTAATAGTTAACATCTTCAGAGCATTGAAATACGGAATCGTAGAGTAGAAGTGGAATTTCTAAATTTAAAGCAGCAAGAGAGTTTAACTGTAAAATCACAAGTGACTAAGCTGAAAATAAACAGTGAGACATATACTATCTTATACAATTCATTCCTGCTTGCATTTTAACTCTAGTATGAATGATAGCAATGCTGCCTAGCCAGGATTCATTTTTAAAGTGATACTGAGTTTTATTTTCTTATGTTATACATTCATATATAATCCATGGACATTCTTTTCGTATCTTAGGTTGTAAAATAATGTTACACTAATTTGTGTTACAGTCGGTTTAAAACTGTCTTTCTTGCTCTGGCAAAATATGTCATTGATGGAATAGGTAAGGTTCAGGGTTAGCCTGTGTGGCCTGAGGTTTTCTGGGAGAAGCTCTGTTGCCTTGTCTACAGTTTGAACTGCCTTTCCTAGGCTCTGTGGTGTTGGTCTGAGCAGATCATAGAGATACACAGCTTTGGACCTGGTGTAATTTGTGTTGGTCCAGAAGTCTTTGTTTCTTAAACAGCCACCATAGTGATCTTCAAACATCTGACTGAGGCTGCTCAGTAACTGGCCAGGGCCATTGAGTGATTTGTTCAATCAACATTTACTGAAGGTCTATTACGCCATGAAGACATAAAAATGAATAAAAGTCAGTGCCTGCTCTCACTAAGCTTATAAATAAATGAGTGCACAGACAGTAATATATTTAGATCCTGAGACTTAAAAGTGTTTTTATTTCAAGTAAATGTCTCAGAAGAAATCAGGATGCAAATGAAGGACTGGACTAGCTTATTCACTAAAAAACAAGGCAACCTTCGTGTGTGGGGGTAAAAAGAATTAAAAAGAAAACCAATCCGATTACAAAAAAAGAAGAAAGAAGAAGAAAAGGTACCTGCAGAAACTGCTTGCTATCCAGTCCTGAATCCCTGATGCCTGGCTAAGGCCCCAACTCACGAAGGGCCCAATGGGTGAAAGGTCCCGGAGAAAAGAGGAAGTGAAGTGTTTGGTGTCTGTCTCACATCTGCCAGTCCCACAGGGTGAGGCAACTGGCAGGCAGTTCCCACCGGAATGGGAACTGCTCTTCTTTTCTGGTCACCTACCCCAGGGCTGGAAAAGATCAACAAGTGCATGGAACATCAGAGACCTTTTGGAACTGCTGAATTTGCACCAAGGTTTCCTGAGGCCCAGCCAGCTTCTCTGGGCCACCTCCAGGTTCAGGAGCCCCGCCCGGCCCTTGGTGCCCTCCTAGCCCTGCTCTTCTTGGCCTCCAGCCGCCCTCTCTCTTCCTGAGTTGTGGCCCTTCCCAAGCCTGCGTCCCAGCCCCGCCCCTCTCTCTGGACGCATCTCTGGGCCCCATCATCACCCGGCGCCGGGCCCTCCCTCCCGCCCCCCCCTTCTCCTCCCTCCTTCCTTCCCTCCCTTCCTCCCTCTCTCCCTCCCTCCCAGCTCCTGCACCAGGAAACGGCCCGGATCCCGGCAGCGGCCTGACCCGTGAGATCCCTAACCTGGCAGGCAGGCGGGGTTGGAGACTGGCTGAGGGTGGGGGTGAGGGAGGAGCTGGGCCTTTGGGCTGCACTGGGGGGAGCTGGGAGTGTAGATGGTGTCGGCAGGAAGCCCTTGGCCCTGGGTTTCCCGGGAGGACAGTCATTAAACATGGATTCGGCCATACAGCTGGTAGAGCGCAGAGGGCAGGGGCCTGGTCCCGGGAGCTGCAACCCCAGCCCTTCTCAGCCTAGACCCTGATCCCTGGTCTTCCCCACCTAGCTCTGATCTCCCCCTCCCCTTCCCAGGGCTCCACGTTGGGCAGGAGGATGAAAGGCCCCAGCTGGGGGCTCCTTGCCACCAGCGCTGGGTCCTAAGAGCTGCCATCCAGGCTGGGTGAGTGTCCCCTTCCTTCTCTGTCCCGGCAACCCTTTGCTTCTCCCCTTTTCCCTTTAGCCTCTTTCTCCTCCCCCATCTTGTGCCTCTGCCAGCATCTTCACATCTTGCCTCTGGGGAGGTCCTAAGCCCCTTCCTCTAGCCAAAAAGGTGTGCAGTGTGGAGAGGGGTATTGTAGGGGTGTCATAGAGCTGTTGTCGTCTTATTATGGAAAGAATGTAAAGTATTTAAATAAGGAGACTTACTTGTTTTCATTTAATTTGGCATATTACGAATTTAAGGGCCAGCCCCTCATGCCCTGGCCACTCACCATGGCCTAATTTCCTTGTTCTTACCCTTCCCTGCCCAGTGGTCTCTGAGCATTCCCCCCACTTCCCTCCCTGTCTCATTGGGCTGAAGAAACCTGAAATGCCCCCTTCTGCATCTCTGACCATGTACTCATGCCAGTCTTTCGTGTTTGACTCCTACAGCCGCCCGGATGGCGACCCCAGCCTCAGCCCCAGACACACGGGCTCTAGTGGCAGACTTTGTAGGCTATAAGCTGAGGCAGAAGGGTTATGTCTGTGGAGCTGGCCCCGGGGAGGGCCCAGCTGCTGACCCGCTGCACCAAGCCATGCGGGCAGCTGGGGATGAGTTCGAGACCCGCTTCCGGCGCACCTTCTCTGATCTGGCGGCTCAGCTGCATGTGACCCCCGGCTCGGCCCAGCAACGCTTCACCCAGGTCTCTGATGAACTCTTCCAAGGGGGCCCCAACTGGGGCCGCCTTGTGGCCTTCTTTGTCTTTGGAGCTGCGCTGTGTGCTGAGAGCGTCAACAAGGAGATGGAGCCACTTGTGGGACAAGTGCAGGAGTGGATGGTGGCCTACCTGGAGACGCGGCTGGCTGACTGGATCCACAGCAGTGGAGGCTGGGTAAGAAGCTTCTCAATTGCTGCTCTGCACATCCCTCTGTAAAGCTGGTCTCCATGGGGAAGACAGGGGCTATGGCTGGAGCTGGGTGCAGCTACGCTGGGAATGAGGCATGGGGGCTGTCTCCCTATTTGGGTGGAATCAGATGCCCTCACTGTGGGCATCACTGGACTCTGCACTCCAGGGCTGCCATGCAGTCATCACTGGGTGGGCTCGGTGGTCCAAAGCAGAGAACAGAATACACAATAGCCAGGTAGACCCTGCAGGGAAATGGCATCCAGTTGTCAGGAGCTTTTTACACCTAGGTACATGGCCTGGGGGGCAGGGATCAGGGATGGGTGGTGGTCAGGCAAATCTTGGCATAGGATGCCAGTTCTGAGTAGAATTTTTGTCCAGGGAAAGGATGGGATGCACTTGAGGTAGAGAAGAGCAAATGAGCCAGGCGCTCACGAGGGATCCGAGGGGCTGGCGGCCAGAAGAGCTTTGGCCAGAGAGGAGTTGGGGGTGGGACAGTGCTTGCAGTGGATGGAACTGGAACTCTTCCTCTCCTCTTTTCTCCACTCCTTCCTCTCCTGATATCCCTTTCTCCTTCTTTCTCTCCTACTTCCCTTCTCTCCCACAGGCGGAGTTCACAGCTCTATACGGGGACGGGGCCCTGGAGGAGGCGCGGCGTCTGCGGGAGGGGAACTGGGCCTCAGTGAGGACAGTGCTGACGGGGGCCGTGGCACTGGGGGCCCTGGTAACTGTAGGGGCCTTTTTCGCTAGCAAGTGAGAAAGTCCAGGGCCAGGTGGGGCTAGGTGTGGCTGGGGGATGGGAGAGCGGGAACAGAACAGACGAATGCCCTTGGAAGAAGTGGGTGAATGGATGGGCATGGAACGGGGATGGGAAGGGGCAGGGTAGTATGTGACAGAGTGGATGGTGCCAGGTAGGCGTTGCGAGAATGAGCTGGAGACACTGAGGAATGTATTTGGAAAGTCAGCGGGGCCAGGAGATGGACTCATTCCAGGGTTGGGGGAGGTGGGGGAGGGATCATGCCTATAGGTGTAGGCACACAAAACTCTACCTGGAACATGATCTGCAGCCCTGAGGAAGGTGGACTTACAAAAGGGGTTGGCGTCTCCATTGAATGAGCAGGATTTGGGGGAAATAGAAGACACATCCCTTTGGAATGGGAGCACGGGGTTCTCAGGGGATAGGGAGAGGTGGCTGTGACCATGGGCTGCTGGGCCACGCGTGTGCATGTGCACGCGTGCTTATGTGCATGCTGGGCTGCTTGTCTAATCTGGTGGCACTGGATTGCTCTGGGAGAAAACATTCCCTCTTGCAGTGTTGAGAACAAGGACCAGCTCTCTGTTCCTCCTCCCAACCCCCTTCACCCCTCCTCCCCTTGTCCTGCTGCCTCAAGGCTGAGGGAGAAACACTGTATCCAGACTGAGGGCTTTGGGCACTTTTCTGCAGAAAGTTGTCAGCAGGGCTTTGGAGAGAAGAACAGTTCTGCAGCTGGCCTTGTTCCTTCATCTCCTTCATCATTCCCCTCCCTTGTACATCACGCACTCGCTGCTGCCTCCTGGGCTCTGACAGAAAGGCAGGGCTGCGGAGCCTACGGTGGGTGGGGGCTCTGGGGGCTGGGGCTGCCTGCTGCCCTCCCTCTCACTGAGGCACACTGGTGCCTAAAGTGTTCCCTATCTCTGGGACCTTCTGTACCCAAACTTAAACTCTAAATTGGGACTCTTACTAATTTTCCTTTTGAGCGTGTGGACGTCAATGCAGATCTAGAATACAGTCTGGGTCCTGCACTGTGTCTCAGTGAGACTGTTGATGCCTTGAAAGGAACATTCCGGCTCTGAGCCCCATGGGTGTGAGGGTGACATGTACTCCGAGAAGGGCCTATTCCGTGTGGTGGGCTGTGGTGCTGCTTTATCAAGGGCCAGGCGTCTGGGTTCTAGAGTACCTCCCGTGACCTAGGAGCATTTATATTTTCTTGGAAGCCACACTGTTTTCATGGGTGTTACTTACCTGTACCTCAGAGTCTGAGGATGTTCACTTTAGAGCTCACAGTCCTCTCGAACAGATTCGGATGACAGCTTTTTCTTTTGAGAAAGATATGATTTCACTCCAGATGCATGCCCTGAGCCAGACCTCACTGCTGCACTTTCCAAGGTGCTAAAATTGCTGCTCTCCAATGCTGACTTCTTCAGACACAGTGCTCTAGAACCCTGCCCTTGATCCTGAGCACTGACCAGCTTAGCTAGACCATGGTTGACTCTTCTTGGAGATTTTCACTTGGTCCCAGAATGTGGCAACATAGTTGTATTCACTAGAATGTGGGACCAAAATTGGCCTCAGGTGTTTAGCTCAGACTTTTGCTTTTGAGAGAGGGCTGCACTTTTTAATGGTATTTTTGGGGAGGAGGTGGACTGCATGAGCCACTTGGTCTGTCGTGAGTATGCTGGTACCGGGCACTCAGAGCCGGTCTGTGGCAGGCAGTTGGGGTGGGGGGTCTCTGACTTGCTCAGGACAAACTAGGCCAGTGGTTTTCCAACTGCTTGGCAGAGCCCCGAAGTTTCCTAGGGATTGCCTCAGGAGTCCTTGGGGGAAATGAAGTGGGGGAGGGGAGCGCTGAGCAGGCAGGGTGACTTGCCTTCAAACAGAACAGCTCCCCTTTAGCTGTCTTACATATCGGGGTTCAGGGTAAGATTTTATTTGCATTAAGGGGTTTGCTGCTGAAAACAAGTTGGAAAACCACTGACTAGACCATCAGCTCCAAATTGGAGCCTGTGCTCCCCCAGGTTTGGGGCAGACTCTTCCTCCTACCCTCTACCACAGGACGCCTAGCCCTGGTAGCTCTCCTGGGAGCCTTTAGCAAACAGGGGTGGCAGGGACTGTGGTCAGGTCACCGAAAAGCCCTGCTCTGAGGCCTTCACACCTGGGTAGAAAGAGAGGCTGTTTTCTGAAAGGGTGAAGGGCTTGGTCTGGATTCCCAGAAGCATAGCTCGGATGGGACCACAGTGGGCAGTTTTGACCTGTCCTGCCCTTCTTAGCTTGAGGGGCAATGGAAACCCCAGAGACTCTTCTGTCAGGGAAAACTAGCGACTCTCTTCTAGAGCCATATAATTCCTTGGGATTAGTTCTTGGCCAAGAAGGCTGAGTATGGCTCCCAATTTTTAAATCCATTTCATTTTTTAAAAAATAAGGGAAATAAATCTTATTGCCATTTTTCAGAGATTAAATAGGTGGAGAGGGTGTTTCTTGCTCTCCAGAGCCCAAAGGGACAAATAGGGACTTTGCTTAGGCCAAGGAAGGAGCAGAAGTAGGGCAACTAGGTCCTGCACTTATTAATCCCACTCCCCATTGATTCTAGGGCATACACTATTTTACTTTTTTAAATCATAAAGCGGCGGGAGAACAGATTTGGTTAGTATAGAAGAAAAGAAAAAGCTCTATAAATATAAATATATATTCCTGTATTTTTATTTAATAATTTATAAATACCAAGTTCATTTGACTTTTATTTTTGTGTAATATGTAATGGTCGTATTAAAAAAAAATAAATAAAGCCCAGAAGTTTAATGAGAAGGACTGAGCAGGGTTTGTGACTTCTATCCTGTATAGCCTGGGGTCAGGACATTTCTTGATCTCATCATCTCATCATGGCCTTGTTAAGGCCAAGAATTAGATTAAAAGGGATTTGGGAAAGTGCTGAGAAAGAAAAGAAAATCAGAGTTGTTTCCCCATGCCCTCACCCCAGCCAAATGCCCAAAGCCAAGAACTACATCTGTGCCAACCCAAGCCTTGAGAGGGTGTGTGTATGTGGTACTTTGGGATGGCCACAACAGAAACCAAACCAAAACAAAGAAAACCTACCAAAAATTTGTGCTGGTAATCAAGTCCCCAGTTGTGGTTCAGCCTCTAATCGGAAGCGATAGTGAGCATTTCTCCTCAAAATCCTGCTGCCTACACTTCAGACTTAAAATAAGTCTGGCAAAAATGGAGCCACTGCTTACTTTCCTGGTCCCCTGAGACAAAGGGTTTCAGCCACTTAAATGCAAACTGCTAAACTAGATGGAATCTATAGGAATTATTCAGACCATCCCTCAAAATCAGGTATGACAGGAATTGTGATCTTAATTTTAAATTATTAAGTTGAAGTTTCTAGTCTTTCTATAATCCAATGCAATAAAATGGTATTTGGGTTTATGTGTTAAATTGTAGTGAGAAATACACTGCTTAGAGGAATCTAGTGTTGCATTTCTATCCTCTCTATATAGAAAAATCTTCAGGACATATTAAAATCATGTAGTGGCTTGGTGAACATGGCTTTAGGGAAAAGGGAATTAGATGTTCTTAATAGTTAATATCATCAGGCTATGATAGCTAGTGCATTTCTTTCTACTACAGTGTGATTAGTTTATATTTTGCCTAGTTCCAAAAGGCATCTGCAGCATCTTACTGTAATACACAAAAAACAAAACAATAGGAGAATATAGATTTTTAAAGTAAGGGTAAAGGGAAAATGGAAATATTACAATAAAATGACAGCAAAAGGAAAATTAAAACAGAAAAGCATTCTATAAGCAGTATTCCCAAATATTAAAGGTAGGTTATGAATTCAACTCTGAGCATCTTGGCAACTAAAGCAAACTGGAAAATACAATGAGATTCATATCCCTCTTAGGACTTATAAAAGCCCACCAGTTCCTCAAGATGGGCAAAAAGTTTTGTGGTTCTTCTGAGAAGACACTGAGTAATATAGTGGACACCATCCTCTATAACACCTGACAGCAAATATGATGTTGAGTTTTACACTACTGTTTCTTGTAGAAACACCAAATGGGGATTCAGTAGGTCCTAAGCTTGTTCTGTCAGGTTCATTACAGTTTAGCCCAAATATGCTCTCCAATGCTATAGTTTAATATAGGGCTAAGTTTCAGACTGTCTAAATGGAGAGATGTTTATCCTTCAGACAGTTCTCTGTGAATGTTATTTCTCCAAATGGCACTTTTGATAAAAATTGGGCAACATTTAGTTACACTTTCTAGCAAATTGATGGACTGTAGTCTGTTTTTAGTTGAGAGCGGGTCCTTTGAAAACTTTAAAAGCTGCCTTAAATGTGGATACAGGTGAGATATACATAAATTAACAGTATTTTTAAAATCAGTCAGGAAATGTAATATAATGGAATGTTATATAGCTCTTTATTCATTCATTCAGCAAACATTCAAGCATCTTCTGTGTGCTGAGCATAGTTCCAGGCACTGGGGCAGAGAAGTGAACAAATAGGTATGAATTTCTGCCCTTATGTTACATATACTCTAGAAATGGAAACAAACAAAGACTAACTACATAAATAAATAAATTTCACAACATTCATTAACATAACATTTCACATTAGGTGACAAGTGCTATGGAGAAAAATAATTCATTAAGGCAGGATTGGGAAGGTGAATGTATAGGTGTCAATGTTAAATAGAGTGATCAGGGAAGGCCTCGTTTCTAAGGTAACTTCTAAGTAAAGTCATGAAAAATGAAATTAGAAAAATATTGTTCTTGATATGGAAAAATGTTTCTCTTATTGGGTGAAGAAAACAGATTAGAAAATAATATATACAGTATGATCCCATTTTGCTTAAAAAATATGTACACACACACACACACACACACACACACACACACACATACCTCTATATGTATTTGTGTATTGAAAATTTCAGGAAGGGTATATGCCAGAATATCATTAGTGATTATCTCTGGGTGGTAGATTTTGTGGGTGATTTTATTTTTTCACTTTGCTGTCAATATTTTCTGACTTTTGATAAGGAACATATATTTCTGGTACAGATTATCAAAACAAGTTCTTCAGGTACAAAGCTTTCTAAAAGTTAAACAAACAGAATGGAAATTAAGCAGCCAAAGCGAGGCTCTTTCTCATTTAAACAGCCATCCTACTTCCATGCAAAGGTGGACTTAGAAAGTTAAGGTAGGCCAGGCCAGACTTTGCATCAGAAAATAATTGGCATCAGTTCCAAAACAGAGGTAAGTAATGATCAAGGTTCCAAGGTTCTGTATCAACACTGTCCAACAGAAATATAATGCAAGCCACATGTGTAGTTCTACATTTTCTAGTAGCTTCATTAAAAAAGCAAACAGAGGTAAAACTAATTTTAATAGTATTTTTTAACTCAGTCTTGAAAAACTATTATAATTTCAACCTGTAATTAATACTGAACAAATATAAGTTATTTTACAGTTTCTTTTTCATACTAAGTCTTTGAAGTTTAGTGTATATCAACATTTCCAGCACATCTCAGTGGAGACCACTCATATTTCAAGAGCTCAGTAGCCATGTGTCACTAGTGGCTACCATATTAAAAAATGTACTTCTAGATGTGAGAAAACTATTGCAGCCAGTAAAAGTAAAAATTTCAAAGCAGGAGTTAAAAATAGGAATGAAACCACCAGGAAGCCAAATATTTATGTTGTTACAGTGAGAAAACTTTTCCTTTCCGTACAGTACTGGACATGCCCTCATCCATTTTTACTGATTTGATTCTCCTTTTCTCAACTCCACTGACCATTCACTTTTTGACACATTTTTCCTCCTTCTAGGGCACAACAGCACTTAGTTCTAGTTTTTCTAAAACTCCACGGCCCTCTATTGACAGGTTATTGCTGAAGGAGGCGTATACTCATAATGGGTGAATCTTACAACATTACATACCACGTTTTAAAAAATTCATTCTCAGAGGAAAGCTTATCTCTTTGATGTTCTCTATGCATCAACAACAGGCAAGATATTCTGTAAGACTATTATAGAAGATCATTTATTCAGTTAGGATTTATTGAGCACACAGTGATAGGCAATGGCAGTACAAATATAATTAAGAAGGCGTCCTTGCCTTTTACAGTTTACAGTCTGATAGGGAAGTATCTTACAGCTCACCAGGCAAATATCTTTTAAAATGTGTTTGTAAATTTTAAATAAAAATAATACATGATATGGTGGGGAAAAAATCAAAACATACAAAATTATACAGATCAATAATCCACTACCTAGAGAGAACCACTATTAACACTGGTATATTTGTTTCCCATCTTTTGTCTGCACTTATATTTTATGATCATACTGTATATACAATTTTGAATACTGCAATTCTGCTTACTATTATACTGCAAGCATTTTTCCTTGTCATTAAAAATGTTTTGAAGACATCATGACTATATAAAATTACATCTATGTTTGTACAATAATTTTCCTGAAAAGTGCCCACTTGGACAATCAAGTTGTTTACATTTTTTCACTATTATGAACACCTTTATTCTCAAATGTTTGTCTAGTTTTTAGATTATTTCTTTAGAACAGGTTGTAAGAAATACAATTACAGGGTTAAGAATCTCAACATTTTAAAAGCTTTTGTTGCATATTGCCAAAGAAAAGATTGCACTGGTTTATTCCTTTTTTCCCCCAATGCCCAAGTTGTTTTTTAAAAAATCAGAAATTACATAGTTTTAATCAAATTTATATACAATTTTACAGTCTACTTCTTTGGCCTAAAAAAATTATTTTTTCCAAGTTACCACATGCTATGTGTGAATCTTTTTTTTAAACAGGTGCATAATAATCATCTTTGGTTGTAGTTATAGTTTGCCTAAACATTTGTCTATTGTTGGAATTTAGTCTTTTTCCGATTTTAGCATCATACTTTCCTCATCCCTAAAAAAAGTTACGGTATTGAGGCTGTTTACTTCATAATGTTGTGAGAATTCAATGAGATTATATAATAAGAAGTCAAGGATGGTGCCTGTTACAAAATCAAGTGCTCAACAAGATTGGGATTCAAAGCCATAATTTTTAAAAAATCATATTTCCCTTGATTGGCTTTCTTAGTTTAAATTAGGTACCAATAAGCATCAAAGTTTTGATTAGGTTACAATCAGTAGAAAAGATTCTTCTTCCAGCAAACTCACAGTCTTTTAGAGCTTGTCTTCAGTGCTCGACTTAATTCTCCCAGATCACTGAAGCTGAGATGGATGAAGTAATTTTCAGTGAAATTTTAAGCAACTGTGACTCTGCTCCAAGACCCCCTGTTTCTGAGGTAAGGATTTGTGAGAAAAAATGAGGGTGAGGGGAAAAGTTGGGTACATGGAGAAGATTTTGACTTTTTGATTTGCTAATAGGCGTCTCATCTTGTCCAAATCGCCATACCCTAGCCATGCAAATCCTGTCTGGGTTGTTACGATTAACTATTTGTTTGGGCTCATGTGAATCTGGTTCTCAAACTGTAGCTTCGTCTGACTACAAATATCCCTGTTGCAAACTTAGCACCGCCGTTCCTTCCTTTTTAATAAATGTGTAGGATCACCATTAAACAAACTATGGCAACCCTGCCTTCCAGGGTTAGGTCTCACTGGTATCTCAGAGAGCAGCAGTGTGGTGGAATTCCTCTGGGGTCTGAAGGAAAGCACTGAAGATGAAGAGTGGCACTCAGATCCCCAATCAATGTATCCTTTGATTGACTAACATTTATTTGGACACTTGCTATGTGCTGGGCATGTAGCCCTACGGTAGAGATGCAAATATTAATAGGATACAACCTCTCATCTCCTAGCTCTTATTAAGAAAGGCAGCACAAAATAATTAAGTACCCAGTGGAGGTAGGCCCGCTTTGTCATGGGAGAGGAGGGGAAGCTAATGGAAGGCTTCTCAAGAGAGGTAATGATGGGGTTAGCAGCAGTCGGTTTAAGAGAGACTATCGCGTGTACTGAGGCACAGACCTGGGTGCAGGTATACCGACTGGAATAAGAAGTGTGGAAATAACTCACAAAATAGCCTTGTCTTGAGTTCTCTAAGGCCAAGGTAAGGAGTTTTGAGACTTTACCAGGCCAGCAAAGGGGCGCCAGCTCGGTCTGGTAGTGGTGTGGATTGGAGTGGTGACACTGGAAGCTGACTCTTTAGGGGCTGTAGCAAGCAGTTTAATAGAAGAAAAAGGCTGAAACTGGGGCATGAGCAGAATGGTCGGAAATTACGCCTATGCAAGAAAACAGCACGTACAGGGCTGGTACTGGAGAGGATTCCTCCCACCTTACTGGTTTGGGGAGATCTGGTGGATAGTGGTGCCAATAACCTGGGTAGGAAAAGTAAGCTCCTTACTGGAGAACGCCATTCAGAACCCTCCATTTTCAGCAACATCCCATCTGCTGGTACATTCCTGGTAGAAGACCAGTTTCCAGAAACTGCCGCAGTGTTTCCGGTCTCTGCCTTCCAAGAGTTCACTAGATGGTAACCAGCAGTATCAAGATGGCGGCCTCCTAAAGCCTAGTCATGTGACTTCGGGTTTCCCTCCCTGGAAGCCCGGCAGTCGGTTCGGGGGTAAGGTTCATCTTTCACGAAACGCGGTCAGCCTTCGAATCTCGCGAACCAATCGGCATTTGAGACTGGGCCACTTCAGCGAGGCAACCAGAAGATTGGTCCTTTCCACTCGCCTAGCCGGCAGCCAATCACTGAGCATCATGTACTTCTCGACCCGCCAGTAGGCGGGGGAGAAGCAGGAATGTCGTCACAGCGTGGCGGTATTGTTACCTAAGAACTTGAGAGGAGGTGGGATGTGTGTTGATTGACAGACCAATTTCCCCTACCGGGATTTGAGAATTTGGCGCAATCCCCCGCCTTAGGGGTGGGGTCTTATTTGATTGCCAAGTAATATTCCCCAATGGAGTCCTAGCTTATGGTGACGGGCAGGCTGCTTGACTAATGAGTCCTCGGCGTGGCCGGCGCAGCTCTCCAATCGCTGGGCGGCGGGCCCCAGTCTGAGCGGCGATGGCGGCGGCGGCGGCGGCGGCAGCAGCAGCGGGGGCTGCGGGCGGTCGGGGCTCCGGGCCGGGGCGGCGGCGCCATCTTGTGCCCGGGGCCGGTGGGGAGGCCGGGGAGGGGGCCCCGGGGGGCGCAGGGGACTACGGGAACGGCTTGGAGTCTGAGGAACTGGAGCCTGAGGAGCTGCTTCTGGAACCCGAGCCGGAGCCCGAGCCCGAAGAGGAGCCGCCCCGGCCCCGCGCCCCCCCGGGAGCTCCGGGCCCTGGGCCTGGCTCGGGAGCCCCCGGCAGCCAGGAGGAGGAGGAGGAGCCGGGACTGGTCGAGGGTGACCCGGGGGACGGCGCCATTGAGGACCCGGTGAGGGAAGAAGGGCGAGCGAGCAGGCCCGCGACCGGCAGGCCGGGTCACGGGAGGCCCAGAGCTCGGGCGAGCGGGAGGCAGGCGGGGGGTGGGGGTGGGCGGGGAATAACGTGGCTGGGGCCGGGCCGGGGACGCAGCCTCGACCGCGAGAAGGAGCCCAGCCGGGTTGATTCGGGCGTCATGGGTGACTAGTGTTGTTCTAGAGAAGGTAGCTTGCTTTTCTTTTCATCATGACTCTCGCGTGGGGCGAGGGAAATGGCCGAGTATGGCTGGCGCTGCGCGCGGACCGAGAGCAGGGCAGAGCCCCTGCGTTGGTTCCTCTTAAGCTCTTCTCCATACCCTCCCCACTCATTGTAGGAGCTGGAAGCGATCAAAGCTCGAGTCAGGGAGATGGAGGAAGAAGCTGAGAAGCTTAAGGAGCTGCAGAACGAGGTAGAGAAGCAGATGAATATGAGTCCACCTCCAGGCAATGGTGAGTAACTGGCGGTTGCACGCGGAGCCCAGGTCCTCGGATTGGAAGGGTTATTGGAGCACAGTTTATACGGAATTAGATGCTCGGGACCTTGGAGCGGCTTGTCTGAACATTTACGGGGCAGGTGCCGTGGTCATAGTCCATTGTGTGTTTCTCTGACCTTTGTGAGACAGAACTTACGTTTCGGTGATGGTAGTCTTGTGCCTCCCTTTGTCTCTGTTACAAATGTGTTGCTCTTTGTTCTTGGTCTACCTCTATCGTTTGTGGAGGTTGCCAGCTGGCATTTGACCTTCAAGTCTAATAGTTCTTTTCATCATTTGGACCCTTTAGTTAGGAGTCCTAAGAAATTGCTCAGCTGCGGGGGAGCTTCCCCTCCAATCTAGAAATGTCGAGTCTCAGCCCACTTTTAATTTTGTTCACTTTTCAAATTATTTCAACCAAAGCTGTTCGGTAGGTACTTAATTGGGGTCGGGAGGGAATTCCTGTGCTGTTTTCTTTGGTTTTCAAGAATGTATTAATCTGTTTATTAATTTGTCAAATATTTAATGAGCATCTACTGTGTGTTAAACTGTCGTAAATAATGAGTACAACAGGGAACAGAACAGACCAAAATCTTTGCCTTCTGCTAGTGGTGGTGGTCGTGGTGCATGTATTGGCCAAGTAGAAAACAAGTGTTTTTTTTCCTGATTCTTCTTTCTTCAAAGCTGGCCCAGTGATCATGTCCATTGAGGAGAAGATGGAGGCTGATGCCCGTTCCATCTATGTTGGCAATGTATGTACTAGGGCGTTAATTGAGGTTGGGGGAAACCCTTATTTGGGGAGGTTATTTAATAAGAGTCTGAAAGGAACCATCTCCAGGATAGGTTGTGGACTTAAGGAGTGGAGGGAAGGTTGGAATGAGGTGAAAGGTAGTCGTGATTAGCAGAAGCTCTGGGGTTGGAAAGAAGAGAGATTAGTTCCTTAGACAACTAGATTTGATGTGCTTTGAAGTAAATGTGTGGCCCAACCCAAAGGCTAGTCAGGATGCCTGTTGAAATGGAAGTTTGCCCATTATCTGAAATGTACCCCCACAGGTGGACTATGGTGCAACAGCAGAAGAGCTGGAAGCACACTTTCATGGCTGTGGTTCAGTCAACCGTGTTACTATACTTTGTGACAAATTTAGTGGCCATCCCAAAGGGTAAGTGGGGAAGTAAGTTGAGGTCATTTTAATCACAGTTTATAAATAAATCAACTATGTTTTATATTGAGCAGTAAGTTAACTGGATGTTAAAATAAGTGGTCTTTGTCTTTTGAGATATATTAAGCATTATTGTTGGTATGTATCAGGGGTTGCACATAATTGCCCCTGGAGGCCTGACATAACAAAGATGAAGGGTGGGTGTGGGTGGGATCATGAACTAAAAGGGAGGGCAGCTTCTGCTTGGCCCCACCTTGTTCCACCACCGTATCTTATTTTAAAACTTTTCAGGAGTGCAAATTTTGATCAAAATCTTCCATTAAAAATTTCTTGGACAAATAATTCAAAATGTGAACACATTGTACTCAAAGCCTGCCTACAAGTTGGATTTGACTTACGAGCTGCTGTTTGCAACCCCAGATAGATAAAGTGACAATTACTCTTTTCAGGTTTGCATATATAGAGTTCTCAGACAAAGAGTCAGTGAGGACTTCTTTGGCCTTAGATGAGTCCCTATTTAGAGGAAGACAGATCAAGGTAAGCTTTGCCCATTGCTGTTTGAGTTCTGTGTCAGTTCTCCAGGTTGACTCTCAGCCTTTCTGTTGCACATCTCTCACTCTCAGGTGATCCCAAAACGAACCAACAGACCAGGCATCAGCACAACAGACCGGGGTTTCCCACGAGCCCGATACCGTGCCCGGACCACCAACTACAACAGTTCCCGTTCTCGATTCTACAGTGGTTTTAACAGCAGGCCCCGGGGTCGCGTCTACAGGTCAGGATAGATGGGCTGCTCCTCTCCCCCGCCTCCCATGAACCCTGTATGCTTCCTTCTCTCCTCATCTGAGGAACCTCCCTCTGTTATCCTCCCCTTGGTTCCAGGGACTTGGTCTCCTGCCTGTGCAGGGTGAGGAAGGTAGTTGCAGGCCAGGCCAGGAGGCCAGTCTCATCTTTTTCTGGAGCAGGAATTGGTGATAAGGGCTGGATCTGTCCACCCTGTTCTGAGAGAGGCTTCTTCCCCCAGCGTTTGTTTCCTTGAGAGTTGATGGCAGTGAAGGTGTTTACACAAAAGGCCGGGAAGAACAGGGCCTCAGTGCAGTGAAAGTGCTACTTGGACATTTGCTACTTTTCCCAGAGTTAGGGAGGGGTTGAAGTTTGAACCTCCCTTGGAAGAAAACCAGAGGCTAGCTGATCCTCAACAGCCATGTGGGAGGATAGTGAGATACTTTTTAACTAGCTGGTCTTTTGCAAGGTTGATTTTCTCACTGGGCCTAGTGTGGCGCCCATGGTGCTGCTTTGCTTTACTTCCATCTCTTTACATTAAATAGACAGGTAGGCATGTAGACCTTGGCTTTTCATAAGGTTTACCTATCTGCTCCCAGGAGTCAGGGAGAGTCTGTTGGTGAGGGCCAAGGGTTTAAGAGCTGTGGAGAACTGAAAACTGGATAAACATTGAGTCCTTTTTCTTACCCCTGTGTCTCCGATGCACTTCTTTACTGCCACTGTTTGGCGAAGTATTCTATTAATTCCCCCCTCCCATTTGCCAGGTGTGTTACTGTTTCTGGGATTGTGGGGTCAGTTTTAGGATTTGGAAGCTTCTTTTCCCCTTTCCCTTCACAGTAACTGGGGCAAGGGCCCACGGGGAGGGGCTTGTACTGAACTATTTAGTGATCATGTTAACACCTAACTCTCCTTCTTTCTTCCAGGGGCCGGGCTAGAGCGACATCATGGTATTCCCCTTACTAAAAAAAGTGTGTATTAGGAGGAGAGAGAGGAAAAAAAGAGGAAAGAAGGAAAAAAAAAAAAAGAATTAAAAAAAAAAAAAAGAAAAACAGAAGATGACCTTGATGGAAAAAAAAATATTTTTAAAAAAAAAAAGATATACTGTGGAAGGGGGGAGAATCCCATAACTAACTGCTGAGGAGGGACCTGCTTTGGGGAGTAGGGGAAGGCCCAGGGAGTGGGGCTGGGGGCTGCTCATTCACTCTGGGAATTCGCCATGGACACGTCTCAACTGCGCAAGCTGCTCCCCGTTTCCCTGTCCCCCTTCACCCCCTTGGGGGCTGCTCAAGGGTAGGTGGGCATGGGTGGTAGGAGGGGTTTTTTTTTACCCAGGGCTCTGGAAGGACACCAAACTGTTCTGCTTGTTACCTTCCCTCCATCTTCTCCCTAACTTTCACAGTCCCCTCCTGCCTGCTCCTGTCCTGCCAGGTCTACTACCCACCCCACCCCTCTTTTCTGGCTCCCTGCCCCTCCAGATTGCCTGGTGATCTATTTTGTTTCCTTTTGTGTTTCTTTTTCTGTTTTGAGTGTCTTTCTTTGCAGGTTTCTGTAGCCGGAAGATCTCCGTTCCGCTCCCAGCGGCTCCAGTGTAAATTCCCCTTCCCCCTGGGGAAATGCACTGCCTTGTTTTGGGGGGTTTTGGGGTGTTTTTTGTTTTTCAGTTTTTTGTTTTGTTTTGTTTTTCTTTGCCTTTTTTTCCCTTTTATTTGGAGGGAATGGGAGGAAGTGGGAACAGGGAGGCGGGAGGTGGATTTTGTTTATTTTTTTAGCTCATTTCCAGGGGGTGGGAGTTTTTTTTTAATATGTGTCATGAATAAAGTTGTTTTTGAAAATAAAAATTGTTTGGCCTTTTGGGTGTATGGTTTATTTATATGTCTTCCTATTCTCTCTTAGATCCCAGATGGCTGTTAATTCTTTCTGGAAGTGCTGGTGTTGTGGAGGGGAAGTTCCCACTTATGAATTAAGGAGTAGGAGTTAGAATTACAACTAGCAGGAACATGTGTTTAGTTGTGGATGATGGGTTTTCTAGAAAGCATGTAGCCCTGATTGGCATTGGAGAGGTAAATTAAATGAGCCTGGGGACGTAAAAGAATGGCCAGATTGGTGTGCTGTAATAGCACTTGTGTGTGCTTCTGATAAAATTTATGTGCAAATGTATTATCTGCAGCAGCAGCACTAGATTCTTAGGTTGGGGTCTGGGTAGCCGTTCTTGTTTTCTTTATCCAAGGATAGATTCAAAAATGAAAACAAACCAACATTTAGTTAAAAAAGTAATAGCAGAGCTTGTTGTCTTCTCTAGCTGTGCAGTGACCAGTTACTATGTTCAGCTAACTTACTTTGGATCATTCCATTAATTAGGACTTAACTGGCTTTTCATTGAGTATCCTTGAATTTAGAAGTTTAGTTACTTGGGCATATTAGTAACCTAATTTCTCCATTTGAGATTATAATGTTAGATTGGTCTTAAAATACTTGGGTACTGCATCACCTACCACCCACCAAGACTTTGTAACCTTTCCATTACTTACAGGGTTTCTAAATATTTAAACCTCTTGCACTATTCACTTACATTCTTAGGATGTTTTGTTCATGATTACCTCTGATCTAGGTGCTCTCTTGTTCAATAATCTTAGGTTAAAGAAATGGCTCTCCATATCCATGGAGCCTTAGCCCACCTGTCAGATGGCTTTGTATTCTGAATTCTCAGGTCAGTATCAACCGCATAATTTAGTATTTGATCATTTATTGTACTGCCTCTTAACTGTGTTATTCGTTAGGTGTTTGGGAATCTTTTCTCTAACTGGATTGAACTAGAATAGTGCCTTGTAAGCTGAGTATGGAAACTTAAAAGAGGTTGATGAGCAAGAGCTGGAAAAAGTGTTCAATATTAACTATTAGGAAAGTGTCATATCCTAAGTGGTTTGATGTTCCTAGTGCTGGGAAGGTCTGTCCACCAGGGGGCACTAAGTGGCTGTCAAAATCTTGGAGGGTGAATCGTTTTTGTTTTGTTTTTTTGGTTTTTTTGGACGCTTGTTTTTAATTTTCTATATTCAGTCAGTTCTACTCAACATCCTGTCCATTCTCCTCTCCATTCTACTTTTAATTGCTTGAGCAACTCCCCATCCTCATTGTAGTGAACTGGCAAATAATTTCTGGTTCCAGACTTTCCAGAAAGGCCCTCATGCTGCCAGGTGTGGAACTAAGGCCTTTCCCTTTTTGATCCTGATAGAATTTTCCTTCCACAGCCCTCCCTACATATTTTGCACTGTGCATTCCAGTTGAGTTTCACTTGGTTTTCATGTATTGCTTATGCTGTTCCTTCAACTTGCTATGCCCATCACATCTATTCTGTCAGAATCAAAATAGAAGCCAAGGTGTATAAGCCAGGTGTATAAGCCAAGTACCACAGCTGGGAAACTTCTTGATTCCCTAAGCAGAATGAATCACTTCTATACTGAGGGCAAATTGTTCCTATCTCTGGTACTTCACGGTTTCATAACTCAAATAATTTCAACCCTGTTGCCCCACTTGCTCTTTGAGGGCACGGATTGTGCCTTTGTATGGCCTCACAGTGCTTGCTACTTCATAGGTGCTCAGAAGGTGATAATTCACCTTATCGGGTGGATCCCTTTATTCTGGGCCTGCTGATTCCTGTCGTTACAGGAATGAGATTTCCTACTTTACCTAGTAGTGATTTTAGAAGAAGTAGCATGGAAAGCAAGTTGCTTTCCTTGAGAAAGATTGGTTACTTTTCTATCATTTGTGATAAACTCCCTCTTAACCAAGGGATAGGAATGAGCTCAGTCTCATTCGGATTCTGTGGGAGGGAAGTGTCCTTAAGGAAGAGACTGGGGGAGCCTGCCTATGAGATTTCTCTGGAGTGAGAGTCTGAGTCAGAGATCCCTAGGACTATAGGTGGATACAAAATGAGGACAACCCAGTGCTTTCTCAGGATTTGCCCAACCTGACACCAGCACTAGAGAAAAGCAGTTCTTGGGCTTTTAAAATAATGTAACAGTTTCATTTTAAAAAATCAAAAAACAAACAGTTTGCTTTTATGTGGTTAAATGCATAGATAGCCTTTGTCAAATCATCTAATGTCAACCGTGCTAATTTCTCATGCCTCTTTCCCCTTCTTTGTGCCTATGGTAATCATTCAACAGACATTTACTGAATACTTACCAAGTACTGGGCACTGTTCTAGGTGCTAGAATTTGTTAAAGAAAAAGGAGTCACTAAGGACTTTAATTTTCTTTGCTGAAGAAAAGTCAGTTTGCCATACTTCTGACTCGCGTCCCACCAAAAAGCTCTATGGATTTTTTTCTTGAGATATAATTCACATACCATACAGTTTGTCTTTTAAGTGTATAATTATAAAATTTGCCTTTTCGTGTACAATTCATTGGTATTTAGTAGATACATTTATAGTGAGTATTATTTATACATACATATTGTGTACATACATATATAGTAATCATCAGCATTACCTAACTTTAGAGCATTTTCATTTTCAGCAAACAGAATCCCTGTTCCCATTAGCAAGTGCTCCCAGTTTTCCCGTCCTCCCAGTCCCTAGCAACCACTAATTTACTTTATGTATGTATGAATATGTCCTTTCTGGGTATTTCATATAAATGGGATCATACAATATGTGGCTTTTTGTGTCTGACTTCTTTCACTTAGCATAATGTTTTCAAGATTCATTCATGTTGTAGCATCTATTGATATTCCATTCCTTTTTATAGCTGAATAATAAAATACTTCATTATACAGTTGACCCTTGAACAACACAGGTTTGAACTACGTGGGCCTACTTAAACATGGTTTTTTTTCAGTAAATACGTACTACATGGTCCATGGTAGGCTGAACCCACAGATGCAGAATCACAACACAGGGTGGACTGTAAAGTTCTTGTGGATTTTGAACTATGTGAAGGGTTAGCACTCCTAACCCTTGAGTTCAAGGGTCATCTGTATACATACACCACATTTTGTTTATCCATTCAGCAGTTGGTGGGTATTTGGGATGTTCCCATTTTTTGACTATTAGAAATAGTGCTACTGTGAACATCAGTGTATAAGTTTTTGAGTGACTACTTTTTCATTTCTCTTGGGCATATATTCATGTGCTTACTGGCCCTTTGTATATTTCCTCTGAAGCAATGTCATTCAGATCCTTTGCCTATTTTAAAATTGGGTCATGTGTGTTTTTTGTTGAGTTGTAAGGGTTCTTGATATATTCTGGATACTAGACCTTTGTCAGGTATATATGATATACAAATATATTTGTATTTGTATTATTGTATGTATTTCGTGGGTTGTTTTGTGTTTTGTGAAAATGGGTTGTTTTTTCACTTTCTTGATAGTATTCTTTGAAGAACAAAAGTCACAAAGATTTATGCCTGTGTTTCTCCTAAGAGGTTTATAGTTTTCGCTCTTATTTTAAGTCTTTGATCCATTTTGAATTAATTTTTGTGTATGATGTGAGATAGAGGTCCAATTTCATTCTTCTGCATGCAAATAATGCATTTGTCCCAGCACCATTTGTTAAAAAGGCTATTCTTTCCCCCATTGAATGATCTTGGCACCCTTGTTGAAAATCAATTGACTGTAAATGTGTGGGTTTATTCCAGGACTCTCAATTCTATTCCATTGATCTGTATGTCCTTATGCCGGTAACACACAGTCTTCATTACTGTAGTTTTATAAGTTTTGAAAGTGGGAAGTATAAGTCCTTCAGTTTTGCTCTTTTTCAAGATTGTTTTGCTATTCTGAGTCTTTGACATTTTTATATTAATTTTAAGGCAGGGGTGGGTATAGTTCAGAGGTAGAGTGGGTTCAATCCCCAGTACCTCCATTAAAAAAAATAAATCCAAACAATATATAATTTTTTAGAAATGCTTGAATTCTCTGTCAGAATCAGCTTGTCAGTTTCTGCAAAAAAAGATAGCTAAGATTTTAACAGGGATTACCTTGAATCTGTGGATCAATTTGGAGAGGACTGCATCTTAATATTAAGTCTTTCAGTCCCTGAACACAGTATGTCTTTCCATTTATTTAGGTTTTCTTGAATTTCTTTAAACATGTTTTGTAGTGTTCAGTGTACAAGACTTGCACTTCTTTTATTAAAGTTATTCCTAAGTATTTAGCGTTTTGCTATTTTAAATGGAATTCTTGCCTTAATTTCCCTTTCAGATTGTTCATTGCAGTTGTATAGAAATACAGTTGATTTTGTATGTTGACCTTGTATCCTCGAAGTTCAGTTGTAAGTTTACTAACTTTGCTGAACTTGTTTGTTTAGTTCTAGTAGTTTTTTTTGTGGATTCCTTAGGATTCTTTCTATATAAGATCACATCACCTGCAAATACAGAGTTTTACATTGCCCTTTCTATTCTTGGTGCTTTTTATAGGCATATCTTGTTTTATTGGGCTTTGCTTTATTGCACTTTGCAGATACTGTATTTTTAACAAATTGAACGCTTGTGGCAACCCTGCATTGAATAAGACCATTGGTATCATGTCTCTGTGTCACATTTTGGTAATTCTCACAATATTTCAAACCCTCCACCAGCAAAAAGATTACAATTCACACTGAAGCTCAGATGATGATTAGCATTTTGTAGCAATAACTTTTTAAATTAAGGTATGTACATTGTTTTTTAGATAGAACGGTATGGCACGCTTAATAGACTACAGTACCATGTGAACATAAATTTTATATGCTCTGGGAAACCAAAAAATTTGTGTAACTTGCTTTAATGCAGTGATCTGGAACCGAGCTTGCAGTGCCTCCATGGTATGCCTGTGTTTCATTTTCTTGCCTCATTTCCCTGGCTAGAACCTCCAGTACAATGCTGAATAAAAGTGGTGAGTGCAGACATCTTTGTCTTGTTCCTGATCTTAGGAGAAATGTCTTTCATGATAAATATGATGTTAGCTGTGGGTTTCATAGGTGCCCTTTATTCCATGGATGTTTAGGACAAGCACTTGCTGTTCCCCGTGCACACCATGTTCTGTCGTGTCTCTAAGCTTTGCACTGTTTATTCTTCCTTTCTGTACCTGGCAAACTCAAGACTTTTCCTGTAAGATCCAATCCAAATATCTGAGCAGCTTTCCTTGACTGCCTCCAATAGAGTATACCCTGCCCTCCTCAGAGCTGCCTCAGCACTTTGTACATTTCTCTGCATTTGCCATATAGGATTGTAATTATTTACCTCTCAGTGTTCTGAGCTTCTGCAGGCCAGGAACATGCCCCCAGACCTGAGGCAGCACCAGACAGTAGTGGATGATCAGTAAAAATTGGCTGCATGGTAGCCAGGCTAGGTTGACAGTGAGGAACGGGAGTGGCTTTCACGTCACTTCATGTAACTTTTTAAGGTTAGATGTGTACCCCATATATCCTTTTAATTTTCCCCTCAATAATCCATTATGGTTCTTAGTTGTGAATCCAACTAAAACATTTCTAAAAACAATTCATGTTTCATCAGTACAACCTCTCCAAGGAAAGAAGACTTTTCCTCGTTTGCCTGAAAATGATCTCCAAGTTCCTGGGGTACTTTCTAAACTTAATATTACAGGATAAGTAATACTTTCCTTCATGATGTTTGGAATCTATCTGGTATGCAGTAAGAAGATTGCAGGCTCTCAGTTCTCAAGATCTGACTATTCTAATTACCAGTCAACTCATAAGTTACGTCCCCAAACTTCAGTCTCCCCATCTGTAAAAGCCTAAAAAATAATAACCATTTTTCAAGGGGTTATTGATGAGGATCCAATGAGGTCATGTGGTTGGTGAATTTTGGAGCAGTGGCCAAGATGCTAGTTGTAGCTACACACACTGACCTTTTCCACCTGGACCGTGAGTTGCTTGGGGATGAAGACTGTATTCTCCCTGTGCTTTGTTGATACTTCTCAAATGCTCCCATTCTTTTAGCCTTTAATGTGTTCGGTTGAAGTCAGAGAAGCTTGGTCTCTTTCCCCTACCCTCCTACAGGAGATGCTCTAGCTTTCTGAGTGTTTTTATTTTCCTTCCCTGGACCTTTATCCAGTGATGTGCGAAGAATGGGTTCGTTGAAATGTCTCTTGACACCGTTCCCCACGGAGTGCTTTGGACAGTGCCATTTGCATGTAAGTAATTCCTTGGTTTTACATAGGTTCTTCCAAAAAGCCCAAGGGCTTTTTTGTTTACCATCCTGTTGGTTCTTACAGAATCTCTTGTTTTAATCACTGGCAATCTAAAGCTAAAAAGTCGACATTGGAGTCAGTTCAAACCCTTACAGACACTGATCTACAGAATGTGTGATGCAGAATGTCTAACTGTGAAGGAACTGTGGTGGAGTAGAAAGAGCAGCCAGAAGGCCCGGGTTTGAGTCCTGGCTGTGCCTCTTAATGGCAGTTCCTTCAGTTCCCTCATTTCCATTTCCTCAGTAGTTGAATATGATAAAACTAATAATGCCTATTTCAAGAGGCTGAGGAGATTAAATGAAAAAGATTCTTATGAGTCCTCCAGTAACATGATTATTTATTGAGAGCCTAGGAGCATGGCTTAGTTCATAGAGCTTTGGGCCTTGGACATGGACTGGCAGAGGGGAAGGAGATGGGAACACTGGTGCTGCAAGAATCTGTGGGTAATGGGCCTCCTTTCTCTGAAGGAAGCTGGCCTCGGGACTTGGTTTCCCTAAGAACCCCTCTCTCTAGGACCACCTCACCCTTTCCTATCTCCAGGCCTTTGCTCTCCCTATATCCTTTGTTCTTTTTACTTTTTTCTTTTTTGGTTGCTGGGGAGGTAATTAGGTTTATTTATTTTTTCATGGAGGTATGGGGATTGAACCCAGGACCTCATGCATGCTAAGCATGCACTCTACCACTGAGCTATACCCACCCCCCTTCCTATATCCTTTGAGTTGAGAGCACTGTACCTGTCTCCTGAGCCCTGCCTGAGGTCCTTCTGCCTCCCTGAGTCTCACCTCCTTCAGGAGGCAGCTTTTTGATGCTCCAGACCACTGACGTCTCCCTCCCCATTAATATTCCCAGTGTTAGATGGATTTTAAACTCCTTGAAGGATGGCCCATGCCCTAAATATCCAGGATGGTACTGGTCTATAAATCAGGCACGGGAAACATTTGCCAAAAGGATTAACAAATAATGATGACTTTTTGAACATCTATCGTGTCAGGCTTTGGTATTTCAAAATTGAGTTAGACAAAGTTCCTGTCCTTAAGGAAATTACCATCTAGTGGGGTAATTTAAGAGATACTTAAACAATATATTATCTTGTTTAACCTCATGGCAACCCTTGAAAGCTGGAAGTTAAGAGATTTGGCCAAAACAGTAAAGCCAGGCCAGAGCTAGCCTGAAAGGCAGGCCCTGGCACTGAGGTGGAGGGCCTAGTCTCCTACTGTCACCTCCCAGGTGACCTGAAGACTTGCTCCTTGCTTCCAAGGGTAGTGGGCAAAGACTGGAAGAGTTGAGAAGGTGGCCACAGTATGCATCCACAGAGCATTTCACCTCCAGATGTAATCATACCCCAGCTCTGTCACTCATTAACTTTGTAATCTCGGGCAGGTGACTGAGTCTCTCTGAGCATCAGTTTAGTCATTTGTAAAAGAATGCTGTAATGGGCATCCATAGTTTTCACCTTTACGACATCCAGTCCTACTTCCGCCAGCAGCGCTCGGGTGTCGCTCTCCCCTCCCCAGTTGTCTGTAATGGGGGTGGGGGTGGCATGATACCCAAGCTAGCCAGTGGATTGCTCTCTTGCCCTCTCTGGTTCCTGACCTTTTGTGACTAGTTATGCTTTTCCTTCTATTCTGTGAGCTCCCCACCACAACCTGCCCATCAAATCCCTCTAATAAGTTCCCTTTTTAAGTTCATTACAGTCAGTTATTATTGCTTGCAGAAAGAAAAAACTTTAATTGATCCAAACACCTACCTTGCAGTGTGGTAAGGATTAAATGATTCAATGAAGTTTGTAAAGTGCCTAGCCCGGTCCTAGCAGCATAGCAAGCAGTCAGTAAGGGGTGGTAGTTGTCTGTAAGTTAATGCTGGGGTGGAGATGAGAAGTGGGGAGGGAGGCAGGGCACAGGGAGGGGGAGTGAGATTGTTACTGGTTTGATTCCACTGAGAGAAACCTTCCCTCAAGAGACAGCCAGAAGGACAACAGAAGGGAGGGAAGTCCAGGCTATGGTATGCTCATGTATTCAAAATGTCTTTATTGAAACAGAATGATAGAGCAAGAAAGAATGAGGTCTGGGAGGATGTCTTTGGGCACAGGATGAAGCCCAGACCTAGTGGTAACAGCGTGGAGCTCTCTCCCTGTCCCTGACTCTTGCCAAGGAAGTGAACACAAAGCAGCAGGGAGGAGATGGGGGTGGGGCAGCCCTCTTTGATGCTGGCATGAGGTGCCTCTGAGCCTTCTGGGCAGCCCTGCCTTCCTCCCTCGGTCCTCCCAATCTCCTTGCCAGGGCCTTGTGCCACCTTTCTATATGTGCTAGCCTCCTGCCAGGTGCTCAGAGGCCACTCAGAGGGCAGGGTTGGGGGTGGCGAGCAGCGGGACGTGGTCACAGCGGTTGGGGGGTGGCTGCCGCAGCAGGGAAGGCCGGCGGCACAGCTCCCCATCCCGGAGCACCTCGGGCAGGAGCTTGCGCTTGGTCTCCGGCAGAAGCATGATGCTGAGGATGCAGAGGAGGGCACAGGCCGCCAGCACCACGTGCTGTAGGAAGGCTCCGTGGCCCATGTGAAGGCGCTGGGCTGGGCCACTCAGCCCTCCAAGCGCCCCCAGTGCCATGATCAGGCCCAGACCTCGGCCCCTGGGAGAGATGGATGAGGCACTGAGCCTATAGCTGTGAGCCTCACCCCAACCCTTCACTGGCAGCCTCCTGCCTCCCTCGGGTTCTGTCGCCAGCTGGAGGCCTGGAGACTCCCCTGGCAGCACCCCTGCTCTCACCGGACAGTGGTAGGGATGACTTCGGCAGCAAGGAGGGTGCTGAGGATGCCAGCAGCTTGGGAGGAGAAGAGGCCAAGGACAGAAAAGGTGGTGATGGCGGCCTCGTTCAAATCTGGAGGACCAAGAGGGAATATGTGAATGGAGGTGGGGAGATCATGCTTGGCCTAGTCGCTGCCATCATCCCCTCTGATCCCTAGCCAGGTGGGTTCTGTGCATTCACTAATCAGTTGGGGGAACAGACAGGATTGTGCGGCCAAGGGGGAGGATTGTGGATCTGGGCAGGGTGTGATATTGACTTGGGAGGCCTGTGACAGAAACAGCGTCTGAGCCTGTCTGAGGCACCTCTGCTGGCTTTCCTTTGCTGAGCCCGCACTGTGGGGAAGGGAGGATGCTCACAATCCCACAGGCCCAGCAGGACCAGGGACGCAATGCCAGTGAGGGTCATCGAGAGAAGCAGGATGCCCCGGCGGCCAAATCGGTCCACGGTGACCCCCAGGAAGACGCAGGCTAGGGCCGCTGTGCCGCTGGCCAGCAGGGAGCACAGGTAGAAATCCGATGGGCTCCCTCCTCCTCCTACGGGCTGGTAGCAGTGGCGAATAGCGTGGGCAATAAAGCTGTCATACAGGGCGGGGAAACAAAGAAGAGTGTCTGAATCCCCATCTGCAGCTTTCTACAGCCCTGGCTGCCCACTGCAGGGGTCCTCAGGTTCTACCCCCCACCAACCAGCCCCTATCCCAGCTACTGGCCTGGCCCTTGGCTCAGACACCCAGGCTCACTTGGTGAAGCCCAGGATAAGCAGATTTTTCCAGATGTTGCGGTAGTTGAGGAGGGAAGCGAAGGAAAAGGAGGATGTTGCAGGGAGAGGGCAGGTGTTCTCCAGGTCTTGGGAGAGAGAGAGGAGCTGTCTGTTAGAAGGAACAGCTGAAGACCCAGGGTCTTCCCACATGGGTGGTGAAGACCCTGGGAGAAGGTGGCATAGCTACAACAGAGGGCACCCTCATGTGTGCACGTGAGGTATCTCACCTGTCGGGACCCTATTTCTTACCCTGCAGGGCCTCCTGGGCCTCTTCTCCCAGCATCTGCCCATGGGGCCGGTTCCGCTCAGCCAGGATCCTCAGCACAGACTGGGCCTCCTCAATCTGTCGCTTCACTATCAGCCACCGTGCGGACTCCAGAAACAGACCAGGCCAGCTAGGGGTGGGAAGTGGGGTGCACTGTGAGGCCTCCATCTCCTGACCCAGGACTGGGGTACTCCCACCTCTGAGGGGCTGGGGCTGGGGTAGGCTTGGATAGGGGGCTGTGGCTGGAGCCAGACTAGAGGTAGAGATGGGAATGGCCAGACAACAGGTGGAGGGTGATACTGACCCATAAAACAGGAAGAGGATGCAGGGAGCGGTGATCATTCGCTGCAGAAATCGCCAGTCCTTAGAGACTAGGGCCAGGCCCAGGAACAGGAAGTGTCCCCCCACCCCCACCAGTTCCCCTGCCAGGGCCACCCGAAGCCTCTGGGTTGGGTCGCACAGCTCCAGGCCTGGAGATACAGCAGGGACAGGGAGGAGAGGCCAGGGAAGAAGAAGGCGTGGGAGAGGAGAGAGGGAGGGAAGAGGACAGAGAGCGAGGTCAGACTCTCTGAGTGGAGGCTGCAGCCATTGCCTCCCACAGACTAACCTCTAAGGCAAAGAGTGGAGAGATTGTTCATTCCTCTCTCCTCTCCTACAAACCCGGGAGGGCTCGAGGGTCAGAGTCCCTGGTAGGTGGTCAGCATTCCCAGTTTACAGGCTCTTTCACATCAGACCTCTTACTTGGCCTTCATACCAACCCTTGTTCAAGGTCATACAGTTACTCAGGATTTCATTTTCTTGAGGGGGTGGTAGCTAGGCTTATTTATGTTGTTTTTTTTTTTTTTTTTTTGTCATTTTAAAAATAAGACTCATTCCTTAACAGCAGTAAGTCTAGGGCAAGAGGGGCCTTAAAGATCGTGGTGGGAGAGGGGTGTGGAGAGAAGCAAGACCCCTGGATCCTTCAAAGGCCTGGGCAGAAAGACAGCTGAGATTTTGAACAGCTGAAATCTGGGGCTGAAAAAGGGACTGCGGGGATCCTAGGGAGCAGTGTTAATGGCCTGATGATACAGACAGGTGGGCATGAGCCCCAAGGGAAGGAGTTCTGGGAGGGTACCACTTACGCATCAGGTAGACACCAAGGTCAACGCCAGCAAGCAGAAAGCCCAGGAGGAATCGGAGGGCCATGACACCTGTGGAGGAGCCTGCAGCAGCCCCTCCTACTCCACAGGGGCCCACCAGCCCCAAGGTCAGCAGCACGATCCCACGACGACCAAACCTGGAAAGCAGGGAGGGCCTCTGGTCACCCAGACTCCCTGGGGGAGGAGATGCTGAGGCTAGAGAAAATAGGAAAGGATGGGGACCATGGGTTGGCTACTGGGCACAGGGGCATGGCTATGGTTCTGTTGGGGCGGGACCATAGACTCTTAGGTGGGGCTGTTGGTCAGAGATGAGGGCATTTCTCCATGGAAGTGAGACCAATCATCAGAGGGGATGGGATATTGTTTAGGGCACTTGGGACCATTGGTCCTTGGGGATAGACCTATTGGTCAGTGGGAACAGAGCTTGTCTTGCTCAGAGTGATCAGAGGAGATGAGGGCAGTATACGGGGTTTGAGCTATTGATCTATGGAGGTATGCCATTGGCCACTTGTCCATGGAGATAGTATTGGTCAGTAAAGATGGAGCTCTTGATCTTAGGGGACTGAGTAGATTTTGGGGGTTAAAGCCATTGTTCCATGGGATTGAGGCATGGGTCTATGAATCCATAGGGATGGTCAATGGGGATGGGGCTGCTGACCAGAAAATGGAGCCACTCATCCATGGGAATGGAGCTATTAATCCATGGGGCAGTACTATTCATCAGTGGGGATGAGCACTGATCTTTGAAGATTGGACAGCTGATCTTTGAGGATGGAGCCATTGATTCATGGGGTAGGGATCTCAGTCCATATGGATGGGATTATTGGCCAATAGGGATGAATCTATTAATCCATAGAGATAATCGGTAAGAGTGGGGTCACAGACCAGAGGAGATGAGATTATTGGCCAGTGATGTTGGTCACTGGCTATGAGTCAGTGAGGACAGGGTAACCGATCCTTGGAGGCCAGGCTATTGATTTAGGGGGGAATAAGACCACTGATCTATGGGGAGTAGACTGGGGTCACTGGGTATTGGGAAAGGGGCACTGATCCATGAGAGTGAAGCTACTGACACAATAAGCTGGGGCCATGTTTTCATGGGGCACAGCTTATTGGTTAATGAAGCTAAGGCTACTAAATTTAGGAGAATTATGGGTCTTTGGGGATGAGGCTGTTATTCTACAGGAATGATGCTACTGGTGTGTGGGAATGAGGCCACTAATACATGACAGATAGGCTATTGACCTGTGGGTTTAGGATCATTTGCCCTCAGGGTTGTGTGACTGTTGGGAAGTGAGAAGAGGTATTGATTTTAGGGAACTGGATTATTGAATGTTGTGTTGCCTTCAATCCCTGGAAGTTGAACTGTAAAACCATTTGGATGGGATGGTAGATCAGTGGAGGTGGAGCACCTGGTTAGTGGTGATGATGTCTAGAATCAGAGGAGATGGAAGTTTTGATCCCCGGGAAGAGCTATTGGCTAGTGGGGATGGGCTGTTTGTCTTTGAGATGAGGCCACTGATTCTTGGAAATAGGGCTTTTGATCTGAGAGCACTGAAGATCCATGAGGATGGGGCTGTTAATCTTGGGGGTAGTGTGCTATTGTAGTCACTAATCCATGGGAGTTGAAATATTGACCCCCATGAGGGTAGTCACTTGTTTGTAGAGTTGAACTATTGGTCAGTGGGAATGGGGCTATTGATATTTAGAAATTAACAATGATCTTTAGGAATGAGGCTACTGAGATGGAGCTAATAGTCCATGTGGATAGGGCCCTTAGCAGGGATGAATCTTAATATATGAAGATGGTGAGGGAGGTGGTTAGTGGTGATAGGGACAATAGAGGAGGAGCTAGGACTTTTGATATGTGGATATAGGGTTTTTGGTCAGCAGGGATGGGGCTACTGATCCATGGATACAGGGATTGGGAGTGGTGGAAAAGATACTCTGTTGTGTTAAAGAGGTCTGGAAAGAGTATTTCTTGATGAGGGGTGAAGTTGAGACAGGGATGGGGCTGCGTATCACTGAACAGAAGAAATCCAGAGAACGCTGCAGAGTCCACCGAATCCTCTTCAGCCTCTTGCGAAGGCTAGCTGCCTCCGCTAGCCTCCCTAGCACCCCCTCCTCTCTACTCGCCAGCCCTCACCTGTCGGCTGGGTAGCCCAGGAACAGGTAGCCAGAAGCAAAGCCCAAGATGAAGAGGATCTGCTCCAGGATCACCTGCCAGCCCAGGTCACACACCAGATCCCACTGGGGACGTGAGAGGGATGGAAAGAGTGTGAGGCCCCTCGTTGGTCGCTCTCGGCCCGCCCCCAGACCCGTGGCCCACTGTTCTGCTCACCTGGCCGATGGCGTTGGTGGTGAGCACGGGCAGGCCATTATAGTCCCAGTCCTTGAGGCAGTGGTTGAAGTCTGGCGGGGCGAAGCCGCTGCACGAGGGGTCCGTACTGGTGGCGACGACGCGGCTGGCGGCGCTGGCTGCTAAGGCCGCGCTGACGCCGCTGGCGTTGGGGGTCTGCTCCCAGCCAGAAGTGTTGGGGGGGAAGGCCCCGTAGTGGCAATGCAGCGGGGGCGCCAGCGTGAAGATGGGGTCCGAGGCCAAGCCCAGGGCCACGAAGAGCACGGGCAGGCAGCAGAGGCCGAGCTGCAGCTGCTGGCCGCCGCCCAGCGCCCCCACTTGGGCGAGCAGCGCCTCGAAGCTGAGGGGGCCGGGGGGCACGGCCAGCGACAGGCTGCTGCCCATCCCGTCGCCGCCCGCGTCGCCCTCCCCCTCCCGCTCGCGTTCGCGCTCCCGCTCACCCTGCAGCTGCTCCGTGGGCACCGCATCTCCAAGGGTCCCGACCTGCTGTGGAGGGTGGGGGCAGAAGAAGGGTTAAGCGGAGAAAACCGCAGAGTAAGGGAAGAGCGCGATCGGGAGGAAGGCGGCGGGGAATGCGCGGGAGGAAAATGCCAGGCGCTTGGCGGAGGTGCGGGGAGATGATGGCGTAGCCCCCAGGGCCCGGACACTTACTCCATTGGGGCTGGGGGTGATCTCTACAGTGCTGTCGATTTTGCTGCCGCCCCCGCCATTGGGCTCGGGGGTCCCGGTGGCCACCCGGGGAGCCAGCTTGCCGACCGCAGGGGCCCTGCGGGCCCACACCGAAAGGATGCGCTGTCCTCTGGCCCAATGGCGCGCCCGGTGCCCGGACACAGAAGCCAGAGAGACCCCGCTCTGCAGCTCTGCAGCCGCGGGCGCCTCCTTCGTCTCTGCGATCTATGCGCTGCTTTCCCCTCCCCTTCCTCCAGACTCTCCTCCCCTTCCCACGTCAGCAGAACCTTCGGTCCAGACTCTTCGTCAGAGAGAGAAAGGGGGGCCAGGGCCCAGGGGAGGGAGAGGATGGGGCTCAGTCTCTGTTCCCTGGGTCTGCAGGCCATTGCAGTAGAGAGGAAAAAAATGCTTAAGGATAGTAGATCCCAGGCAGAGGCCAGCAATTCTTCCTTTGCTTCCAATTCTTCCTCCTCACCATTCACCCATCCAATCATCCATCCATCCATCCATCCATCCATCCATCCATCCATCCATCCACTCATTCATCAATAAAATGTGTCTGCTGTGTGACTGGCCTTGTGCTAGGCTTTGGGGATAACAGTATGGACAAGACCCACCTTGGAGTACTTACTGGGGAGATGGTTGGATATACTGGAAATTACGCTATAGGGCATCCATATGGTGGACTGGGTTGGGCGTTGCATTCAGCCTTAGCTTTAGTCCTCTAGAAGACCACTTTTCTGGTTTCATCACTCCTACCCTGGCTGAGTCTCCATCATTTCTCAACAGCATTTGGCACTGTTGACCACCCCTTCCTCGAAACACTTTCTTCCTTGGCTGCTAAGTCCCACACTCTCCCTGGTTTTTTCTCTTGCTCCCTTTTTCTCCATCACAGGCTCATCCTCTTCCTTTTCGCCATCGTTCAGTGTCTGCGATCTTCAGAGGCTTGATCCTAGGCCCTCTTCTGATCTCTGTTCTACCTCAGGATCTCACCTGTGCCCATGGCTGCAATCATGCTCAGTATGAACAGTATGAACCAATACAAACCTGATTCCCAGGTTTACATCTCCAGCTCCCACCTCTCTTCTGAGTCCCAGATCTATGAAGCCATCTCTTACTTGACCTCTTACCTTGGATGACTCACAGGGACCTCAAACTCAGTATGTACAAAACCAAACTCATGGTCTTCCCTTGTAACCTGCTTGTCTTCTAATGCTTCTTTCCTCAGTGAATGGCACCCTTGTCATCCAATTGTGGCCAGATGCTCAGGCTACAGCCCTTAGAGCACCCTCTTCTTTACCTCCATGTCAAATCCTTTATAATGTCCTGTCCATTTTACTTCCTATATAGTTCTCAGATATTCTGCTTCTCTCCATCTCTACCACCACTAGTCAAGCTACCTGTTGTACGGACTGCTTTAGCCTAACTCTTAACCAGTGATCTGCATCTGCTTTGTATCCATCTCTTTCCCTCATCTGTTATTCATAGTGCAGAAGCAGTGATCTTTTCAAAATGCAGATCTGTGTATGTCCCTTTTGTACTTAGCAGCCTTCAATGTCTTCCCACCATCATGGTAAATGCTAATATCCTAGACACCTCATATGTGGTCCCATGCTCTCTGCAGCTCCACCTCACTTCTCTCCCTAAACTCTCTGCACTCCAGCCACACTCATATTCTTTCAGTTTTTTCCAGGGCCACAGGGCCCTTGCTTTATGCCTAGAAGGCTTCTCTTCCTCCTTAGTCAAGTCCTCCTCATCCTTCAGCTGTCAGCTCAAGCATATTTGTCTCAGAGAAACCTTCCCTAACTCCTTGAATTGCTACTCAAAATGTGATTTACAAACCAGCAGCACCCACATCACCTGGGCGCTTATTAGAAATGCAGAGAGTCTGCATTTTAGCTCAATCCTCAGGCGTATGTACATTTAAGTTAGAGATGCACTTCTCTAAGAGATTCGATACCTAATAGGTACTTTATTCTTTAATCTCAGATAAAGGCCGGAAAGGAGTGTCCTGGCAGTCTCAGCTAGGTAATGCATTCTCTCTTCTTGCCACTGAACCACACTTCTACTTTGTCTCCTCTATTCAGAAATTTTCCAAATGTGGGAAACTCTTCTGATGCAATAAGTAGCCTCCCCCCACTTTTCCTCCCCCAACTCATTTCACCATCTCTTCAGGATTTACTTTGGTGCTGTCACAGCCAACATTCCTTGGGGATTTGTTTGTGTCCTTGTATCTGTCCTGGAATTATCATCCCTTTGTATGGTGCTGGGCTGTTCACATGCATTATCTTGTTTTAGGGCCTCACAACAACCCTGGGAGATCATTATGCTCATCCTTATCCTCATATTAAAGATGAAACTAGGACTCAGAGGGACTGACAGGGTTTACCTGCAGACGCAGATACATGGAGACTTGCACTGAGACCTCTGCCTCTAATTCCAGGCTGATCTTTTAAAATTCTTCCTAGAAAATGATGGAGGATGGCCCCTATTACCAGTCTTCAGTGAATTTTGGTGGCCCCAGAATCAGGAAATGAGTTCCCTTTGGAGAGTGAAGTGGCCTCCAGGCAAATGCATGGGGGCAGGCCAAGGGACTAAGACTGTGATTGAATTTGGAGGTGCCTCCACTGTGCCAGTCGCTGTGCCAGGGAAGTATCTTGGGAAAGCGGAACTGAAGCAATGGATCTGTGGCTTAGACGTCTTCCCTTGTGGAAATGGCTAGAGGAACCACACTGCTCATCAAGTTCACCAAGCCCTGAGGACTCTGGACTTCCAACACCCTCAGCTCCTCTAAATGATGGTATGTCCAGATAAATGGTCAGCAGGAAAGGGGAGTTTAAGGGGCTAGACTTTCTTAGGTTAACCTAAGGGAGAGGGTGCCCAGACCAGCAGTTCTCTCCAGTTGACCGGAGCTGTCTTATGGCACCAAGCTGAAGACAGTTGGGGTGACCTCTTCAGCATGGCACCATCAAGGCTCCCGTGGCCAACCTCTCCACATGTGCATTTCTCTAATCACAGCACCTGACAATGAGGTCTTGGAGGAGAGGGCTTGGTCTGTAGTCAGGGTCTGCCTCCCTGGAATGTGACTTCTCAGACTCTTCTTGGTTCGCACATCCTCAGGGTCTCGGCACATCCATCATCCTGTTTTTTTCCATTACCAGCAACTTTCAAACTGTCAACTCTGTGCCAGGTTTCTTTTTTTTATTTACTTACTTTAGCTGACTTATTTATATCCAGCCCCCTTTCCCACCCAACAGTGTACCTTCAGATTTTTGCTGGGCATATCATGGGAGCTGAGAACCCACGAGATGAACGGTTGTTGAAGAAACAGCAAAATTTCCCCTCAAACTCTAAAGGCAGCCTGCTCACAGTGTTTGTCCCATCAGTTTGGACAAGGGTACCAGGCCTGCCCCACAGGGTCCCAAGAAGCAAAGTCAGGGAACCAGACAGCTGGTTTATTGAGTGCCTGAAGCCCAGTCTCTCCGGAGGGAGGAAAGACTCTCTCCCCCTGTGGGGAGGCACCAATGTCCCGCCCTTACTCTCAGCTAACAGTGAGGCACTGATGTCTGAGAGCCAAGACACAGGATGAGAAAGGGGCTCCGGGTGGCCCCAGGTTTCAGCCATCTGGTTCTCTGTGGGGCCAAGCTTTTGAAAGCAGGTGGCCATGTGGCGCCCAAGAACCTCCACCCCAGGCTGAGGGAGGAGGAGAGTCCAGTTCCTCCCTGCCCCAGAGGAGGCACCTGTTCCTGACAAAGCAGGGAATAATATTAAATATAAATAACTTATACAAAATGGCTCGTACAAAAAGCTGCGGGATAGGGGGAGGAGCCTCTGTGAGAGGCTGAGATGACTGGAATGGGTGGGAACGGGGAAAGATGCCTCCGCCTCTCCTAGTTCCTAAAACTAGGGTGGCCCCAGGCCTGGAGGGGGCTCTGGTAGGCAGGCGAGGGCAGAGCAGGACCAAGGGGCTCAAGGGGCCAGGCTGGTGAGCAGGGTGGTGAATTGCAGGGCCCGCCCTGCCAGCTCTGCCACACACTGTGACATCTCTTGAGCCGCAGAGCCCGATGGGTAGCCCAGTGCAGCCCCCTTGATGGCCAGCACGGTGGCCCGCAATGCCTGGCCCAGCACTGTGCCCGCAGCACCGACCTGTGCTCGCAGAGGGGTGGAGGCTGCCAGCCGGCCCAGGGTGTCCCCAATGAATACGAGGCGGTGAGCGGCCACCACCACCTGCTTGCCGTGGGGCACAAAGAGGCGTGGAGGCTGGTTGGCCCGGGTGCTGGACATCAGGGCTGCCACGGCTGCCTGCAGCGCTGAGTAGTGGCTCTGGCATTGCCCGGCATAGAAGTGCAGGAGCTGGAGATCTCCGGCAGGCAGAACCAGTGGTTCCCCTGGGGACAGGGCCTCCTGAGGGCAAGAGCAGTGAGTGGTCAGTGGGACCGCTCTCATTAATGCCATTTTTGCTCTCGTTTCCTTTCTCCTTCCCTCCCTTTGTGCCTCATTCCTACTTTTCTCTCTGAGTGCAATCCTTTGAGATCTTACCTCTGCCCATCAGACAATTTGGATTCTCACAGCAAGTGACAGGGAAGTGTCCAGAGTTGATGTCAGATAAATCTGGATTCAAACAAACTCAAACAAGTCTCTGAACTTCGTTGTTTTCTTATCTCTAAAATGGATACTCTAGTACAGGGCTGTCCAATGTGAACAGAATGCGAGCCACACATGTAATCTCAAATTTTCTAGTACTCATGTTACAAAAAGTACAAAGAAATTGGTCTAGATTTTCTGACTCCATATATCAAAAATGTTGCAATTTCAACATTTGATAATCATTTCATAATCAATATGAAAATGATTGAGATTGTTTTTCATACAAAGTCTGCAAAATCTGGTGTGCATTTTATATTTATAGCACATTTCAGTTTGGACCAGTCACATTTGGAGGGATTAGTAGCCGCATGTGGCTTGGGGCTACCACACTGGCTAGTGCAGTTCTTGTCACCTAAGGCTGCAGTGAGGATAAGTTGGCACCATGTATGGAAAGGGCTGAGAACAGAGCATTGCCGGCTGTAAGCCCCATATGAGAGCTGACCATGGCTATGATCAGTGCTGACGTGTGTGACGTTTGAGCACAGGGTCTGGCACTTGGAAAATACCTGACAAATGGTGGCTGTTGTGACTAGGACCATTCTAGACTGAGCCGAGGAGACCATCTCACTTTCTTGAGGCCCAGAGAGATTAACAGGCGACTTCAGAGCTCCTGGCTTCTTAGTGGTGGAGCCAAGATTAGGAGCTGGGTCTCTTAGGAGCCCAGGAATTCACAGTTGAAAGGAGTCTCAGAAGTCGCCTGGCCCAGCCCAGACCTGCAGCCCAGAAACTCTGCTCCTGACTGCTTGGTTTTCTGACTTCTCTCCAACACATTCTTTCCCCTCTTTCTGAATTCCTGATATCCTTTTCTAAGTTCCAGCTCCTTCCTGATTTCTAACCCCTCCCAACTCCAGCTGCTGGGTTTCATTGCACTCTTACCCCGATCCTAATCGATTTCCCCTGATGGTTCAGTTAAGAATACCCCTCCTTCCAAGTTCCTGCTCCTCCTGCCCCAGGCCCCCTCCCCCAGCACCCCCTACACAGGGTTACCTGTGGCTCCGGCGGCCCCCTCTCCAGCAGGTCAGGATCCCCTGGGGAGGCCTTATCTGGGGGCCTGGGTCCCTGAGCTTTGTCCACGCCCTGCAGGAGGGGATGAACGTCTCAGTTTGGAGGAAGGGAGGGCGAGGTGGCCTTCGTGGCCTTCCTGTTCCTTCCCATTCCTGCTTCCTTCCCAAAGCCTCTCCTGCCATCAGTGTAACAGCCCCTTGACTCCAGGTCTGGGAGAGCTCTGGTGGCAGGTCAGAGAGCTCAGCGACCCCAGGTTGGGTTTAGGGGGAGGAATGTAGCAATGGTACAAGTGGTGTGACCAAGTACTGGGTCCTAGTCCAGGAGATGTGGGGCCAGCTGAGGGGAAGAAGGGAAGGGAGGAAGGGACGGTCTGAGCCTGGGCTTCAGGCCTCCTGGCTTCTCCCCCCTGGTTCTCCTGGAGGCATTTCTGGTGGCGGCTGGAGGCGAGCTCACCTTCAGGTGGACATAGTCGTACTCCTCAGCCATTGGGATGCCTTCGTACTCATTGTGGTGACCTGCTGGATGGTCCTCCACCTCCCTGCCGTCTGGATCCCCCTCAACCTTGGGGATCCCATAGCCCGGCAGGCGGGGTGGGGGTGGGGGCAGAGGCCTGTCCTGGATGCTGCCCCTCCGGCCTGGAGCAGGAGAGGGAGCCGGAGAAGGGCTAGGGGCCTCTGGGACAGGCAGGGCAGGCAGAGGGCGGCGGGACAGGCTTTCAGCTGAGGGCAACCGGGGCCTGTGTGGGGGTGGGGGGCTTCTGGTCAGAAGCAGGGCCAGGGTGTCCAGGTCATTGGAGGCCGAGGCTCCCAGGGGCTCTGGAGAAGGGGGTGTCTCTGGCCCCAGCAGGGGAACGTCGTAGATGCCCTCGTCCGTGCCCCCGCCTTCCCCATCTGCCAGCAGTTCCTCGGGTGCTTCGTACAGGTTGAGCAGGGCTGATGCTCGTTTCAGGTTGGAGGGAGCAGCATAGAGGGGGGGGCCTGGCTCCCGGCCCCCCTCCCACTCCAGATCCGGGTCCAACTCAGATGGTGGTTTCAGGGCCAGAGGCACGTCATAGGGAGCTTCATCCTCTCCAGGGGGCTGTGGGGCTACCTGGGCCAGAGGGCGGGCAAAGGATGCGGGGGAGTCATAGGGGCCATCAGAAGGAACTCGGAGGGCAGTGGGGGGCACATCATAGACCTGGAGAGGAAGCAGTTGGTTACTCACAGGCTCAGCAACTGGCTGCCCATCTCTGCCACCCCTACACAGGAAAGCCATCTGTTCCCTGCCCAACATACACATGAACCTCTAGCCCTCACCTCCAAGGCATCTCCAGGGGCAGCCAGTTGAGTCCCACTGCCTCTGGGGACCTTGTAGATGTTATCAGGGGAGGGCGGACAGGGTCCTGCTGGGGGTCCCGAGGTAGGACAGGGCCGAGCTGGGGGTGGCACCACATACACCTGAGGGATCAAGACAGGCAGGTGGGTTTGAGGGGTGGGGTGGGGGAGTAGGGACCAAGGTATCAGATAATGTGTAACTGGGAGGAGTTTAGACATCTTCCAAACCCCTCCCTGTGCTGATGGGGAGACAGCCCAGAAAGGCTTGGCAGACAGGCTTCATACAGCACAGAGCCAGTGCAGAGCTGTGGTCCCAGGGCTCTTCCTGCCCCACCTGCAGGCACTGGTGGAGGGGAACGGGGCTGTCCTGACGTGGGGTTGGGGGAGCTCCAACTCTCACCTCCTGGTCCTCGTTGCCTTGCTCTGGGGCTGGAAGTGGTAAGCCAGGCTGGGCTGAGGGCACCTGGGAGAGGCCGGGTTTAGGTGCTGGGCCAGCAGGAAGGAGCTTCACTCTGTTGGCGGGCACAATGCCCTGCTGGCCATGCAGGGAGCAGAGGCACCAGCCGTCCAGCCCGTCAGCACCTTCCCTCTGCAGTACCCGTAGAACATCCCCTCGGCGAAAGGACAGCTCCTGGGGGGACTCAGCAGTGTTGTCGTAGAGTGCCCGGGCCAGCTGGGCCTGGTGGGTGAGGTGGAAGTGAGGAGAGGGGTCTTCACACACAGATCAGGTCATGTCACCTGCCTGCTCAAAACACTTTAGAGCTCCCCGGTTCCCTCAAGCTAAAAATCTGACCTCCTGACTCAGCTCTTCCTGACTAGGCCCTGCCTCATCTCCAGCTTCAACCCCTGCACTCTCCCTCTTCTTTTCTATTCCTTGACCTAGACAAACTCATTCCTACCTCAGGGCCTTTGCACTTCCTTTACCCAGAACCCTCTTCCCCTGACTCTTCATCTGAACTGGTCCTTTTTCATCCTTCAGTTCTCTCAAAACATCTCCTTCTTAAAGAGGTCTTTTCTTCACTCTTCTCCCCGCCCCACTCTGTCTGTCTCTGCCCATTGTTTCCTTCACAAAACTTTGTATGATTTGCCTACTTACTTTTTTATCACTGATTTCTCCCCTTGTACTATCAGCCTGTGAGAAAAAGGACTGCTATATTCCAAGCCCCTGCAATAGGCCTGATCTGGAATCATTCCTCCATAAACATGTTGAAAGAATTATTCAAGAAGTGCTGCAAAGATTTCCTATAGAATCTCTTGCCTTCCCTGCCCCAGTCAGCATCCCCCATAAGCAGGTTAGCTTGAGCAACTGCAGAGACCCCTCACTGAGAGACTGGGAGAAACCCAGCCCAGACTGAGTCTCAGCATAAATTAAGGAAGAAAACAGAAACCAAAGCAATTGTTTTGTTCTCAGTCTGAGCAAAATAGGTTCTACCAGAAGAGGCTGAGGTTACCATGGAGAAAAGTGTACATGCTTGGGGCTGGTGGACCAACCAAGAGCAAACATTTATCAGCCTGTTTCCAGTGCTGTCTGGTGGGGACATTGAAGCTTCTTCCTACATGCTCAGGTAAATTACAAACACCAAGTGCAAATTGTATATCCAGACACTATGCTCGTGTTTGCACTAATTGTCTCATCTCATTTAAACCTCACAATATCCTTGTGAGGAAGGAACCATCATTCTCCCCATTTGGAAGGAAAGTTGGAACAGAGAGGTTAGTACTTTGCCCAATGACACACAGCTGGGTACAGCTGACGGAGTGTGATTTGAACCCCAGGCTATGTGATTCCAGGGCCTATACTCTCACTCACTCCTCTGCTGCCTCTCCACAACCACAAACATTAGGATCTACTTTGTTCTTCTTATATAAGTAACAGTAGTTAAGTCAAGAGAAGCCATGACTCAAAAATGACTCAAGCTCATGGGAAGCCTTCACGATGCCCAATTTCCCTTTGCTAGTCACTTTTCACTGGGCTCCTGTTCCACAATGTCCTTTGGTAGAATCAAGATTAACCCACTCATAATAGCAAAATGTATTCCGTTTGAGCTCTGTTTGTTAAGTGACTCGAACCTGCTGGCAGGATCCTGGGCAGTGGTGGCTTACCCACTGGTGGTGGGAAGCAGGTAGTTAGGCATTACTGAGCAGGTAATCCACGTGGGCTGCCTAATTCAGTGAAACCTCTCAAGCTAAAGATCTCTGGCAGGCTGCATTTGGCCACAAGGTCCTGGGGGAAGGGTGGCCTGCTCAGCCAGCATGAGTGCATGCTCTTCTTGGCTGGGTGATTTTAACAATAAACTGACTTCTCCTGCCTGAGTCCAAACTCATCAAACCCTTTTCTGAAATTTTGGCTTCTAAAGGATGTCATCCCTCAGAAAGCAAACACACTAGCCAGATGACACAAATTCCTGGTTAGCTTGGCACTTTTCTTTCTTTTCTTTTTTTTCTTTGTATTCATATATTGTTGAAGTACAGTCAGTTTACAATGTTGTGTCAGTTTCTGGTGTGCAGCATAATGTTTCAGTCATACATGAACATACATGTATTTGTTTTCATATTCTTTCTCACCATAAGTTACTATTAGATATTGAATATAGTTCCCTGTGCTATATAATATGAATTTGTTGTTTATCTATTTTATATGTATTAGTTAGTATCTGCAAATCTCAAACTCCCAATTCATCCCTTCCCACCACCTTTCCCCCCAGTAACAGTAAGTTTGTTTTCTATGTCTGTGAGTCTGTTTTGTAAATAAGTTCGTTTGTCTTTTTTTTTTTTTTTTTTAAGATTCCACAACACTTTTCTTTCTAATTAGAAATTAGAAATTGGTGTTTTGGATCTAGTCAGGGGGTTAAGAGCATGGTTCTGAAGCAGACAGACCTGGGTTTGAGTCCTGGCTCTGCCCCTTTCAAGCTGAGTGACTGGGCAGTTTGTTTAGCCTCTCTGATACTCAGTTCCCTCCTTTGTAGAATTCCATATCCATATGCAAGTATCCACTTTCAGATAATAACAGTATTGGCCTCACAGGGTTATTATGAGGACTGGGTGAGATAATGCGTCAAACAACCAGGACAAAGCTTAGGGCCAGCACGGAGCCAGTAAATGCTCAAAAAAAATTAGCTGTTGTTAGGATCCTATAAGTATCATAAGCATAAATCTCTGCCCCTCTCCAGGCAAAAAGAAAGATCTACCTCCTGGGACTACATAGCTGACCAGCATCCTGAGCCAGCGTCATGTCAGATACCTCACTATGTTCAGGACCTCCCCTCTTCCACCTCTAAAGGAAGCTGACTTCACAGGGCCTTCTCATCATCATACAGATTGAGGAACTAATAGGAGTTTAGTTTGAGAAAGAGTGAAAATCTAACTCATCCTCGAGGGATGTGGGAGATGTCAGGAGTCAGGCTTTTCCTCCCAGCCTCACAATCCTCCTTTTCAGAGTGCCCATGCAGAGACAGCCAGGAAGCAGGTGACAGTATCGCTTTCCCTGGCAATCCTAGGGCCTAGGGAAGGGTGGAAAGGGGACAGAGTTGCTTAAATTCAGACTGTAAGGAGTGCAGGACAGAAAGCAGGGGTGGAGCTGTGGAGAGCTCCTCCCTGTGTCAGGTTTGAATTCTGTCCAATGGGACCAAAACCTCTGGGCCTTGCAATTTCTAGAACCCAGGCCAGAGTTGCTGATAGACTGATTGATGGTGGGTGTGGCCACCCCAGCTCTACCCCCTCTTCAGGGGCCCAGCTGACTTGTGAGGGAGTGGCTGCCTTAAAGGAGGGTGGCAGTGGGCCACATGCTCTCTGGGAGGCCTCCTCCCACTGTCCCCTCATGCCAGCTGTCTCCTCCCTTTGTCCCCAGTCCCAGGAAAGTGGCCAGAGGCTGGCTGACATCATCTCCCCTCCTCCCTCTATTTTCTCTTGCTCTCTGACTGATCTCCCTCTTTTGCGCTATTTCCCCCCTTTCTTCCATCCTTCCTCTAGACAAGGGCCTCTCCTAGGGCCCCTTGGCCTCTCCCATTTTCCTGGAGCCACCTCCGTTCTTTCAGCCCCCTCCCAACCTTTTACTAGCCTCCCAATCACAAGTCCCTGCCAACTACCAGTGGCCATCTGTTCCCGCCCATGAAAGAGCAGATAGGACTCAGGCTACACTTGCCCCCTCCCCTCCTTCCAGGGGCAGCCTCTAGAAAGAAAGAGAGGAGAATGGGGAGGGGGAGGGGAGAAGGGGGAAGCCAGACCCAGAGGGGACCAGGGGTGAGGAGAGGGAGAAAGAGAAACAAAAGTGAGAGGAGGGGGACACGGCCTCTTGGAGAAGCAAGGGACCACGGAGCGAGACAAAGAGTAGGCAGAAATAAGTGACAGGAGTGCAGGATGGGCTGCGGAGGTCTCTGCCCCGCAGCCTCCTCTCTCTGGTGGACTCACCGAAGTGGCTATGGCCATGGCCTTGGCCTCCCGCGCGGCCAGCTCCAGGCCAGGCTCTGTTTCGCTGACTTCAGCGCCTGCCCCGCACCATGGAGGCGGCCCCCGGCTGCGGCGCCTGAGTCGTGGCCTCCGCGGAGGTTGGAGGAGGAGAAAGAAAACCCACAAGACTCCCCAAATGGGAGGCAGCTTGGCCGGGCAGGAGGAGGAGCGAGGCGGGCCGGGGCGTCGCTGCGGGACCTCATCCAAGGGCGCGCGCTCTGCACTGTCCCCGTGGCCTCCCGGGGGCCGCCGGGTGGGCCAGGCCCCCGGAGCTGCCTGCCCTAGGCCGAAGTGGCACCCCGGGTCCACATGGGCCCAAAGCTCCCTTACAGGGCAGAGGCGGGTGAGGAGGCGGGAACTGGGGCTCTGTTCGACGCCTCTCCGGGCCGCTCAGGACGGCCCCGAGGGCAGGGAGAAGCCACCTGGGCGGTTGGGCTGGACGAGCGAGTTTAGGGGCCAACCCTCCCCACCCGAGGGCCGCGCCAGAGAGCGGTGCACCCGGGGGCCGAGGTGGGGGCGCCCAGGACTCTGTGGCGGCCCCGTTGCGAGAGGGGGCGGGGTGGGGTGGGTACAGAGAACTGGGACGTTCGTCCTCTTTAAACTCGCCGGAGTTGGCGAACGGAGGCCAGGCTGGCGCCAAAGGCCTTGGAGAGCGCGGCCGCAGGGCTGGGTGGCCCGAGTGGCCGCTTTCTGCTCAGACGCTCGCGGCCCCGGCGGGGAGGCAGGTTCCCACGCACTCACACTCGCTCGCGCCCGGCAGTCTAGGGGCGCCGCGACGCCACCCGCACGCGGGCTCGGCTCGAAGGGGCGGGACGGCCTTTCCCACGCGCCCGGATCCAGCCCTCAGCGCCGGCGCTCCAGCACCCACCCTCGGTCCCCTGGCCCCCGGCCCCGCCGCCCCGCTCACACGCACCCCTGGCGGGGCGCCTCCGCGCACCCCAGGGCTCAGGACAACCCGGGTGTCTCTGGGAACCGAGAGAAAGAGCACAAAGCAAAAGAAGGAGCAAAGAGAAGGCGAAGGAGAGCAGGCGCCAGGGTCCTGAGGACTCGCCTGGAGGTGGCGTTGGGGGGACACTGAGAGGGCTGAGAAGGCTCCGGGGGTGGCGCGTGGCCTTCAGGCTCACCTCCCGCTCCCGGCTCCCCTTCCCTCCCCTTCCCGGGCTCCCGGCGCCCTCTCAGAGCAGCTCCTTTCTCCTCCCCTCGGGCCCTCTCCGCTCCGGCGCGGGGCTCCGTCCCGGAGATTAAGAGAAAGGAGGGAGGGGAAAAGGGAGGGGGCGGAGGAGAAAGGAGGACGATCCCTCCAAAGGCGGGTGTTGAGTTTCAGCTCTGGACCCTCGGGCCAAACTGCACGCCCCCTCCCGGCCCTTCTCCCCAGCGCCTGCTCCTGCCCGACGTCGCGGCGGGCCTCCAGGTGGCCTGTTCCGCTCCTTCCTGGGAGCCTTCCTCTCCCCGTCACGCCCGCGCTCTCGCCCGCCAGCCCCGCGCCTCTCTGCCTCCCTTTCATTAGCCCCACATCTGGCTCTCCAGTAGGCGGGAGCGTGCACCTTCCGCCTTGCTGGGGTCCTCAGCGGAATCTCTCCATTCCCTTGGCGTGGCTTCTGCAGGGGTGGCAGGGCTAGCCGCGCCGTTCCAGCGCGGAGCAGGCCGGGGGTCTGGCCCGGACACGGATTCTGGCTCTGACGAGAGAACCTGAAGCCTGGGCTCCTGGTCCCGGAGCTGCGGGCGGGCTGGCCGGCTGTGCCGCCTCTTGGGCTTCTCTGCCAGTCTGGGCCTGTCCCCCGCCCTCACTCTCGCTCACTCCTGCTGCCATGAGGAACAGAAGTGGGGACTGCAGGCACAAAAGGACAGAACTCTTTTAGAGGAGCTGGGATCTGGTCTCTCCAGGAGCTTCATCTGAAAGGAAGGGGCTCTTGGGTCCCCACACCTTTCCTCCTCTGCGGTGGCTGCCTCCCTCCAGCTACCCCTCACTCCCAGTTCTTCCTTGTGGGGCACACGTCAAGGCCTCTGAGAGGCTCCAGAGGACCCTTCTTTCTTTCCTTTTTAAGGTTCCTGGAATTTGAAAAGTGAGATGTCAAACAGGATTGAAAAATTGTAGTATGTTTTCAATGTTTACATTTAACACATTAACACTTGAAACACATAAGATAGACAGTGCCTCTAAGTATAATCTCATTTGGAGATAACATCAGAAGTCTTATTTAAGGCCTTTTGTGAACCTGAGGCCTTGGATAGAGGCTCTGTACCTCCCCTCCCAAACACCCCCACCCCTACATTCCACTGGCCCACTCTTCCTGGTATCTGCCATGAGGGAAGGGGGGATATACCTGGCCCAGCTCCTTCCCCTCCCTGTTGCTTGAGCGCCTATGAACACACTCAGACTCCCTTAGGATGGGAGAGGAACTTTTAAGTTTCCAGATGCATCTGAAGGGAGAGCTCCCCCAATCCAGCTCCAGCCTGGGCCAACCTCTTCCAGACCTCAGCCCTGGGGGCCCTGGCTGCCTGGAACACAGACATGTAGCTGCTGGGGAGTGACTTGGTATGGTCTTTGTCCAGGGGACTGCCAAACAAAATTGGGGCTCATCATGGAGGTGGGCAGGAAACCCAGTTCCCAAGGGTGAACTCTCTGACTGGCACAAGTAGAAATAGATGGAAGCCAGAAAAAACTAAGCAGGAAGGAAGTGCTAGGTCCTAGCCAAATGGTGTTTTGGGAGGTGGGCAAGGAGGTGCGGTGCTGGGAGCTGGTTGCCTGGGGAAACAGAGGCAAGGGGAGCAGAGTGCAAACCTGCCAGGAAACAAGCCTGTGCTTCCAGAGTGCCCCCCAGGGAATGCTGCCACTAGGGAGTGAATCCTGGTTTGTCAGCTGTGTGACCTTGATCAAGTTCTGGAATGTCTCTGAAGCTCAGTTCCTCATCTGGAGCAGTGACTTTGGTGAAGGATAAATATATGTAAAGTGCGTAGCACAGTGGTTTCTCCTCTTCACTTTGGCTCTCCTCTTCCTCCTCCCTGCCCCCTCATCCCCCAGCTTGTACCTTCCCGAAAGCTCAAAGTGTTTCTTTGTTGAGGGCAGGAGACTTCTCTCTGTCCTTTATGCTTCATCTCTGCCCTCTCCTTTGCAAATAGAGGTTTAAAGTGATTCTAACTTACTCAGAGAGGGCTCCGGGCCCCAGGTAAGGCTGGAGAAAACCCAGGCTGGGTGGGTAACTAAGACCCTACATGGATGGCAACCTCAGGCAGGGGGCCCCTCAGCTTCAGGGCTTGCCTTTGCCACTATTCACGGGGTCCCCTCCATCTGGTTTTTGGGTCCCAGTCTTCTTTCCCTCTCTTGTTCCTTCCCAGCAGGGCCAACTAGCTGGTCTCATCCTCACCTACCCTGTGACTTGCTTGACCTGTTCTTGTTCTTCCTGCTGCTCAAAATTTCTCAGGTGCTCATAGACTCTTCTAGTTCTCTTCTCTTTGGACCCCACAGCATCAGGATTACCTGAGTTCTAATCCTGGTTTCAATACGAGCTAGTGATCTTGGCAAGCTATGTGACCTTTTCGGGCCTCTGCTTCCTTGTCTGTCAAATGGGATGATAATGGACCTGAGGATTAAGAGAATTCTGAGAACAGTGCCTGGCCCATGATGTGTAAGCATTGGCTCAAGGCAACTGTTATTATTGTTATTTGATGCCAACTCTATGGGGCAGGAGAATGTCAAGGACATGATGCCTGCCCTGGAGAAACTCACATCACATAGATCATGATTGAATATAGTTGATACCATCCCACTGGCCTTGGAATAAAATCCAAATGCTCCACCACAGCCTGTAAGACCTTATGTGATCTGGTCCTTGCCCACTTCTTCACCTCATCTCATTCCACGCTCTCCCTTATCCTTAATTTTTCATCCACACTGTCTTTCCTGTTTCTCAGACATGCCAAGCTCTTCCACCTCTAGGATTCTCTGTGGCCTGTTCCCTCTGCCTGGACCACACTTTCCCTGGGCCCTTTCCATCACTGTCAAATTCTGCATCTTTCAGAAAGGCCTTTCCCAGCTTTTCAAGTTAAAGTTGCCCCCTTCACCCCCCAGTAATTCCCTATCTCATAACACTGTTCCAGTTTCTTCATAACACTTATTATTATCAGAAATGATCTTGTTTCCTTGTTGGCTGTCTGTCTTCTCCTAAAACATGAGCTTCATGAGGCAAGGATCGTACCTGGCTTGTTCTCCTCTGCATTCCTAGCATTTAGGATGATGCCTGGCCCATAGTAGGTGCTCAATAAATATATGGCAAGTGGACAAATGAACAGGGCAGCCATGACTGTAGGACAAACTGAGTAGGCTGAAGGCCCTCTGTGGGGAGGCAGCAGCCCCGGGCTAGGGGAGGCAGTTGCTGGGCTTTTTGTCCTGTTCACTCTGATTCTCTGTGTGTCTCCCAGGCCAGAATGGGTTCTCTTTGAAAGCAGGCTCCAGAGCCTAAGTACCTTTGTAACTAAAAGTGATACTACAAGTAATTAGCAACTAGTACCATCATCACCCACCCATCAGCACACGGGAGCCTGTCCTCCAGGCCTCCGTCTGAGCCAGCCGTTCACCTTTAATTGTGGGATCCGGGGAGGTTGTGGTGGGGAAGTGCTTCAGCGCTGAGAACAGCATCAATTTACTAGCAGCACAGAAGTACTTCGGCATTTTTCGACACCAGTGCCCCGGCCTCACATCAGGTGAGCGCCAATGAGCTTCAACAGGCCCTGCCAAATCCTGTGGTTTTAGCACAATTTCTGGAGCTGCTAAGCTGGTTGGCACTTTTGTGGCCATCCAGGTGACACCCCCGTCCCCCAAGCCCCCTGCCAAACACAAACATTTCTACCAATGAGAAAAGAGGCCTGAGGTGAAGAGTTGATCAGAGGCAGGAACAGGACTTCAAGGCAGTGGGTGAGAATTTGAATGATTTTCTGAGGAAGGGCAGGACAGCCATTGGAGCATCTTGCAAGCTTTTCTGGCCAAGGTTGTGTCTTCTGTCACATCTGCCCTGCTCTTTCCTGCTAGGGGCTTATCTCTTTCCAGAAGCTCAGGGATGGGACTCCCAGCTGGTCCCCTGTGGCTGCCAGGTCAGGCCCAGACAGGTGAGGACAAGTGGAGACGCCCTTGATATGAGGTGCTGGGTGAACTTTCCTTTGTTTCCGCCTCCAACATTCTCCCCGTTGCCACCCCCATCTCTCCACACCCCCAAGGGTTCCTGGGAAGCTGAAGTGATTCAGGGATTCCAAAACTAGTCACCCAGGAGGAAAACCCTCTGGAAAATGTTTCTCATGGCAGGGAGTCACCCTGAGGAGACCCACAGCTGCTACTGAGATAAAGGCTGATGGGAGGGGGGTGGGGTGGGGGTGTGTGGCTCAGAGTGCAGGTTCTGGGTCAAGCCTGGTCATCACACCAAGCCTGGGGTGACTGTGTACTTGCAGGGGCCCTCCCCCTGCCCTTCAGGGGTTTCCTCAGAGGAGGTCCTGGTACCGTGGCAGGTGGACACCCCAAAGGTCTGCCCTGCAGGGAATGTCCTGGGTAACCAATGGAGGGCCTTTGAAGGATCAGCAAATGAAAAGAATTGCTGGGATCACTTCCAGCTCTTGAGAGCACCCTTTCCTGGAAGAGGGCCAAGATCAAGAGGTCTGGGCCCATGTCAGGCTCTGAGGCCCTGATTGGTTTTGGCGAGGCCCCTAGGGATCCAGCTCTTCTGAAAGAACACTGTGCCCTTAGAGCCTCTTTCTGGGGTTGGGGCTTGCTCGGGAACACCAAGAGCTACCCTGGGTACCATGTGCCAGGGCCAAAGGCTGGGAAATAGGGAGCTGGAGCTGCGGATCCCAGCCTGCTGGGCTGAATGCCTGAGCAGGCGGGAATGCCCCGTGGCCTCCGGCAGGTTCAGGTGAAATCTGTCCCAGCCCACGCCCACACGAGTAGGAAAACCCTTCCATTTGCAGCCTGCCAAGGGTCACCACTTCCACGCCAAGAGCTTTGATCTGGAGCTGGTCAGGGCTGGGGTGGGAAACCAGTTATGCTTCCTCCTGTGTGATCTTGATTAGATTACTCAATTCTCTGGGTCTCATTCTCTTCATCTTAATATGGGGACAATACTTTCCATCTCACAGTTTTATCAGAAGGAGAAGATGAGGTGATGCATGTGTGGGGCTGGGCACCATCCTGGCACATCGTGCCCAGCGCCGTGTGGCAGTGAGAAGGCTCCTGGGAGCCCGGGGTGGAGTGTGGCAGTGGGAGGGGGCTGATATGTTCCTGGCCTCAGTGGCCTTCCTAGGTGCCCCTGCTCTCCCAACCACTACCAGTTTCCCCTAAGCCCTCACCCAGCCCCACCTCCAGGCCCCACCCCCCAAACTCACCAATGCAGCCTCTCCCACTTCTCTAGAATGGCCCCTGACCTCATCGCTCCTCTGCTTTGGGGCTGCTTTGCTCCAAAGCATTTGAAGGATTCCTTCTCACTCTGCAGTTTAAGTTATTCCTGGTTCCCTGTGTTTATTTCCCGAGTCCTTGGTTACCACAGGAGTATTTTCTAAGGGAAAGCACATGCAAATCAGGAAGCATCATTCTAGAGACAACATCTGTGTATGAGTGTTGGTTGCGGGCTCGTGGGTGTGGGGGCGAGGGGGGATGGTGGGCAAGGATGAAATGTAAAAGACTGGAGGAAAATAGGCCTGCTCTCGGAGAAGAGCCTCCCAGATGGGGTGGCCCCTGGCTGACCTGTGGCTTTGGGGTCAGGCCCAGCTAGAGCTTTGCCAGTGCACACGTACTCTCCTCCTGGCTGATTGTAGCCCGTGGAGCTGGGGTCCTGAGACTGGATAAGCTCACCCCATGGCCTGAGAGTGACTGCGCTGGCCCTCGTCCCGCAGGCCCTGTGAGTAGGGGTGAGGTAGGCTAATCGGAGACCTGGGTGCTCCTGTTGTGTATTAGCTGAGGCTGTCACCGTGCTCCTCCTTTTCCTGGCTCTCCCTTCTCATTCATGTGATGGGAACAGTCACCCACAGCTCTTCCATCAGACTCTGCACATTCAGCCAAAAAACCAATGGGACGCAGGCCTTCCTGGCAGCCTGTGGGGTTAGAAGTTCAGCGAAAGCCCAAGGATGTGGGGGTGGGGTTCCCTGGAGGGGAAGTTTGGGAGAGGGTAATGGACAGTGGGGAGAAGTCGTAGATAACTGGGGTCATAGAAGTTGGGGGTCATCGAAGATGAGTCAGGGGTCAGAGAACAGAAGGGTTGAGGGTCCAAGGAGATAGAGGGGAAATGTTCATTAAGGTGGGTGATCAGGAGGACATCTGAGAAGAAAGGGAAGAGAAGACACAGGACCCTGGGTGGGAGCAGCAGGGATCATAGGAACAAGGCTTCCTGAAGAGAGGCCAGGCGATGTTCCCTAATTTTGGGTACCAAGCCAACTAGAGAAATTCCCATGATGCCAGTTCTCAAAGGCACAGAAGAGCATAATACTATTGCTTTGACCCCACACCCAGAAAAGCACAAAGAACAAAGTTTGCCCAATAAGTTCCCAGGCTTACAATGACGTTAATCACAACTTCCATGAAGTCTACATTTAAAGCAGCTTTTGGAAACACTTCCAAGTGGTTTTTTTTTTTCTTTTTTTTTTTGGTTTGGTTTGGTGTTCTAATCTCAGGTCACACCCGTCAAAAGGTAGTGGAAATAAATTTGAATAAACAAAACAGGCTTGCTGAAAATAAAACCAGGACTCCTAAACTGCTCCAGTCAACCTGCTTCCACAAGGCCCTGCTGTCAGCCAGTGTGGCTCCGAGGCTGGGCGAGCAGCATCCGGCATGTACCAGGTGAGTGCACTGAGCGGGGCAGGAGCAAAGATGCGGCTGGGGGTGGAGATAGCTGCCAGGGTTGGGGCTGGGGACCAGGTGAAGCCTGAATCCAGAATCTCAGGGAGCAGTTCGGGGAAGGGGCACCCAGAGGAGGTGGGAGCAGTTTTCTCACTGGCCTTTTCTTACAGGTGGTTGCATTCTTGGCAATGGTTATGGGAACCCACACCTTTCATCTGTGGCTCCAGTGCTGCACCCACTGGCCTAGCTGCTGCCCCAGCAAAGGACAGAACTCCACTGAGGAGTGGCTGAAGTGGAACACTGTGCTCACGCCTCCCCCAGAGCCTGCCAGCCTTGCCCACCACCCAGAGTCTTGCAGAGCTAGCGAAGATGGACCCCTCAACAGCAGGTCCATTGCCCCCTGGAGATATGAGTGAGTGTGCTGGCCCCTGTCCCCTCCCGAATGCCTGAACCTTGCTGGTTAGGGTGTGTGTGAGAGGCCGGGGGAGTTCCACCCAATTCTGGCCCACCTGCCTCTTTTCACCTCAGGGAGGCCTTAAAGTTTGGGTGTTAGACAAAACCTAGCTCTGACTCTAATTGGGTGACCTTAGGCCAATTACTCAAGGGTTCAAAGCTCAGTATTTTTCATCTGTGAAATGAAAGAATATTCCATAGGCTAATGGTGCAAATCCTATGAAATAAGGTACGAAAAATCTATACTTAATACAGAAAATGTTGGTTTTCTTCCCTTCTTCTTCCTCTACTTCTCTCCCTCCCATCTTCCTCCTCCCCCTCGTCCTCCCCCCAACCCCGCTCCACCTCCTTCTTCCCCTACAATGGCCATGTTTTTCTAACTAAAATATCAGGGAATAATTTATGATACAGGCACAAACAGCCCAATACCAAGAGAATGGGATCCTCTGTCCACTCTGGGGGGCATCTGGGTGGCTGGAGCCCCAGGCTGGCTATCTTTGACTGTGAGCAGTCTGATTCTTTCACTGGGTGCCACACCCATATTAGAATTCTTTATTTGTGTCATGATGTAAAAAAAATATTAGGAAGCACTGAAATCGGGACAATGATTTAAAATATTAAAAATTAGTGCCTTAGGGATCCCAAACATATTTCTCCTCCTGTCTTATGTCCTCATGGGGTGTTTGTGTTCCATTCCCCATAAGTCTAGTTCTGGTCTAGTCTTGGCTTTGGGGATGGATGGAGAAGGTCAGTGGGTCCGGCTGGGTCAGGGGTGGGTGGTCAGCTTTGATTGAGACTAGATCCAGGGCCAAGATTCTGGCTCACTATGTTTTGAAGTGGTCTCAGAGGGCTGGCTGGGTTCTGGGCTAAATCCCCTTTGAGGAGGCTGGGTACAAGATGGCTGACTGGGCTGGGGTCTAGACTGCCGGTTAGGAAGCCAGGAAACCTTGATAACTGCTGGGCTGGTCCTCTCCAAAGCGTATTCTTTGCAACACTTGTCCCACAAGCTCCTCCCCCTAAAAAAAGTGATGATGTGGAATAAGTCTGGGGAAAGCGGCTGGAGCCCCACCCCTCGGAGGTTCCCAGTGTGCTCAGCACATTCCAAGACTCATCACAGAACCCCTACTGCTGCAGCGCAGGTATTAGGGAACCCCCTCTGGAAAATGCTGTGCTAGCCGAGGCCTGTCTGTTTGAAGGATGGTTTTATAACCCAGGGACTCTTTCCCACTGGGCTTCTGGAGTTCCAGACCTTTGGAGCACCTACTTTCTGTGTCTTTTTTTGGCCATGAAATCCTTTCAGAATAAGTAAATAAGTCTTACCATACACACACACACACTTATGGAATTTATTTATTTTTCACTTTTTTGGTGGAGGGAGGTAATTCAGTTTACCTATTTATTTCTTTTTTTTGGAGGAGATACTGGGGATTGAACCCAGGACCTTGTGTATGCTAAGCATGTGCTCTACCATGGGAGCTATACCCTGCCCCCACCATACACTCTTATGTGTGCTTATAACCCATAACCCAGCACAGCCAGTGTCTGGCAGAAGGGCAGGATTGGTGGACAGTGGCTCCCTCTGGGGAGGGGGACTGATGGGGAGACAGAATGTCAGCCTTCACTTTATGCTTCCTTATACTTGGATGTAAGAGCAGTTTTTACCTTAGATTTAAAAGAAACCCTAAAAATATAATGACAGTTACAAAAAGAAACCAGAGACTATATCAGAAGCAGAGCTGATCTGGTGGAGGCTCAGGCAGGAGCTGCTCACCTTCCCCTGCCTCCCTCAGGGCTCCAGGACCCGTTGGAAAGCCACTCTTCCATCCCCAACCCTCCCTTACAGTTGGGGAAATAAATCCCAGAGAAGAGGGGGTGAATTGTTCAAAGCCACCCAGCAAGTGGGTACCAGAACTGGGAGAAGCCAGGACCCTCACAGCCCCAATTCCTGCCTCTGGCACTTCCACACCGGCCCTCCCAGCTCCTAGCTGGTCCCCCGTCTCCCCGCCAGCCTCCCTCCAGGGCCTGACGCTTGCCACCCCCACAGGTTGGACAGGGACTTGAACCGGCTCCCCCAGGACTTATACCATGCACGTTGCCTGTGTCCACACTGCGTCAGCCTTCAGACAGGCTCCCACATGGACCCCCTGGGCAACTCGGAGCTGCTCTACCACAACCAGACCGTCTTCTACCGGCGGCCATGCCCTGGAGAGCAGGGTGCTCACAATGGCTACTGCCTGGAACGCCGGCTCTACCGTGTCTCCTTGGCTTGCGTGTGCGTGAGGCCCCGTGTGATGGCCTAGCTGTGCAGCCCCGGGCTGGTCCTTGCTCAAACACTGGAGCTGGGTGTACAACCACCTGCCATGGTGAGCCAGGATGCCCGAATGCTCAGCCCCTCCAAAGCACCACCTGGAGCAGCAGGATCTTGGGACAGGATGGAGGACTTTAGGGGGAACGCACATTGCACTTTTTGGAGTGGATGGGAAATGCAGGGTGATGGTAAAGGAGCAGCTGCTGCTTCTGGTCCCTGGAAGCTGGCGTTTTGGCATTTCCTCCTGGGAAATGTCTTCAAATCTCAGCCTCTTTGCCTCTTTCTTTCCTCCCATCCCCAGCTGCCCTGGTGCAGCACAGACACTTTCTGGTATTTTCCCCTTGGCCAAAGGAGAGCCCCTCATTTCATTCATTCATTCGTTCATTCGTTCATTCATTCCTCAAATACTCAGTGGGCATCTACTTTGGATGCTCTACTTTATGCACCCTGGTGTAGTTTCTAATCTCGTGACGTGGGTGCCTCTGAGGAAGAGGCTGTTGTTGAGCCTGGAGAGAATCATCCAAATAAATAATCTGTATTTTAAAGTGGTCTCATTTGTCTTTGGGATGAACATCCTGTGGTCCCCAGCCTGGTCCCTTCCTCCGCCCCACCGTCAGCCCTCACCTACTGCCCTCTCCCGCTGACCTCCAGAGTTTCCGCTGTTTACCCCCATACCCCCCTTCCCGGGCTCCCTGGCCCAGCCCTCAACACTGGGGTGGGGGTCAGGCTGCCCTCCTGGCATGCTGGAGAGACAGAGGCCCATTGAGGCGCTGCAGCAGGCACACAGCGCCCCCTTGTCCCCCCAACAATCTGCCTTTGTCCTCAGTTTTGGCTGCTACGGCTGGGTCCTGGAGGGCGCTCTCTGGCTGGGGCTCCAGCTCCCACCCTCCCTAAAAGGAAAAGGGAGAAAGACAGTGAGGAGGAGGGTTAAGGTTAGGGAAGGGGGACACAAACTTCCTCAGGCCTGGGTCCTTGGGGGCTTCTAGTGCAGCCGGTTTCCAGACTCACACCTTCTGGCTCCTCCCCATTTCTCCGTGGATCTCCTCCTCCTCCCTCCTCCCCTCTGCCCTTCTCCCGGTGGGTTGGGCTTCAAATCAGGGGAGGGCTGACCACTCCCCCCTTTCCTGCCCCTCCCCTCCCATGTGCCTGCTCGGGGGCAGTCCAGGCACCACCGGCAGGGCACTCTGGGCAGCTGGGTGAAGGCCCATCTGGGCAAGCCTCCCCCTGCGGCCGTCTTCTCTGGGGCCCCGCAGCAGGCCTGCCCGCTTCACTTTCGGGTTTCTCCCAGTGTCTTCCTGCTCCTGTCTGCTTCCCCATCCTGCCAGGTTTCCATCTTCCTGTTTCCCTTCCTGGGCTGGTGGCAGTGGGGTGCTGTGCCCGGTGGGACCCTCGGAGATGCTCAGTGCTCTGGATTGCCGGGACCGGCCCCCTGAAGAGGGGACAGCTGCAAGGCTCCAGGGCTTCGCCGTGGACAAGACCTTCCTCTCCTCCCTCAAAGGCATCCTGCTGGAAACTGAGCTGGTAATAGCCTCCTCCCCAACCTAGAGCCTCCATGTTCCCCTCCCTGGCCCTCTAGGGCTCACCCCTCAGCAGCCTCCCTCCCCAGGCTCTCAGGACACCCCTCCTGGCCCACATCTCCTCCCCTGCCTTCTTGCTGCCTCTCCATCTGAAGGTGGTCCCAGCAGGTTTCAGCTGCAGCAGGAAGGATTGAAGTCAGATGGAGGACTGCTCTCTGGGACATTGAGGGAGTGTGAGGCACAGGGATGGGATAGGGTAACGCCATCTGGTCTTTCCCTGGGCTCTAAGATGGCCACTTCTTGGCATGTCCAAGAAGTTCTACTATCAGAAAGGCAGACTTCCTGCAGCCTCACTTTATCTGTTGCCTGTTCCCCACAAACATCTGTCCTCCAGAAAGGATCTTCCCCTAGTCATTTAGCAAGACCTTAGTGTAAACTTAAGTCTTCTGCATATATGTCATCCCACATTGCCAGAACTGAAGACATCTCAGAGTCCACCCTGGAGCATCTGCCTTCTAAATCTTGCCTCTTGGCTTGGAACCAGAGGCTCTGGTCCTTATTAGGGGAGTTTTAGGCATCTGGGAGTGGGGAAAGTATTATGGGGCACAGGGTGCCTCCTGGGGGTGCAGGCTGCTGTGGGCACCGCTCCAGGGTCTGGTGTTCTCATTGTACTCTGTGCTAAAGGGGGACCCGTCTCTTCTGGATTTCATACAGTGGTGCCCCTGGAACCGTGCAGCTTGGCCACACTGCTGGGGCTGCTGGGGCTGCTGGGATCCCGGGGCAGGGGCAGCCTAGGCTGGCAGAGGTGGGAAGCTAGAGACTGCCCTCAATGGGCAAAGGCTCTGGATGTGGCTCCTGCCACCAGGGATGGCGAGACCTCCAAGGACAGGTGGGATGGGCCAGCTGGGGGAGCTCCCAAGGAGGGGAAGGCAAAGGCCTGGCCATGCCTGTGTCCTCTTCTTGGCAAGCTTCCCACACTCTATCCTGTAGGCCCTGACATTCATCATCTTCATCTGCTTCACGGCCTCCATCTCCGCCTACATGGCGGCTGCGCTGCTGGAGTTCTTCATCACGCTCGCCTTCCTCTTCCTCTATGCCACCCAGTACTACCAGCGCTTCGATCAGCTGAACTGGCCCTGTCTGGTGAGAGACGCTGCCTCCCCCACCCCATTCTGGTCCCTTTTCTTCTCTGTTGAATTTTCCTTTCTTCTCCCAGCCTCTCTCCTTTTCCTGGGTTAGTACAGAGTCTGGCCCCCACACCGTGCATGCAAACACTGCTTTGACTCACATCCCTTAGATCTGTTCCCTCATCCAGGTCCAGCCCCAGCCCTGCCCTGGCCTCAGCCACTGAGCCTGGGTCAGCCCCAGCCCCAGCCCAGGTCCCTGGCTTCTCATCCTGGTCTCTCTGCTGTCATCTGCATCCCTCTCCTGGAGAGCTGGGTGAGCTCTCTTTCCCTCTGTCTCTCAAGTGCTTTATATTGTGTCCAAGGGTATCTCCATGTAGAGATTCACTGTGCCTGAGGGTCAAGCCGCTGACTAGCCTGGAAAACCTCAGGGTGATGCCCCCTACTCTCTGACTTCCCTTTGACCCTGCACTCCCGACCCCCAGGACTTCCTCCGCTGTGTCAGCGCCATCATCATCTTCCTGGTGGTCTCCTTTGCGGCCGTGACCTCCCGGGATGGAGCTGCCATTGCTGCTTTTGTGAGTCCGGCCCCACAGAGCTCTCCAGCTCCCCAGGGACCTCTGGCTGGTGGTTGCACACTTTCTGCACCTCTCTCCATCCCAGGCTCAAGCCAGTGCCTGCGGTTTGGTTCGCACCTTGCCCCATACCACTCACCTCCCTCTCCCTGGTATCTGATGGCTCGATGGCCTTTGTTGTGCCACCCCCACTCTTACTCCCACAGGTTTTTGGCATCATCCTGGTTTCTGTCTTTGCCTACGATGCCTTCAAGATCTACCGGACTGAGATGGCACCCAGGGCTTCCCAGGGTGAGTGCCTGTACTCTGGGAGAGGAGATGCCCCCTCCCCTCCTTGCCGCAGCTACCCTACTCTGATGTGCCCTACCCTGCCCGGCTCCATCTCCACAGGGGACCAGCAGTGACCCTGGGGCTACTTGGCTTCCAAGCCCAGCCAGGAAAGGGGGATGGCAGAGCCCAGACACAACTCCTTTGGATTTACTAGGTCCCCAGCCTCCAGTCCCCTACCCCAGGCCTACTGAGATGGACCAGGCCTGAGAAGTCACCGGGGACTTGTCTGTGGGGCCTCATGCTCTGAAATCTGGCTCCTAATGAATCTTGGCCAGGGAGGGGATATCATGGATAAAGGGAAAGGTGCAGGAGGAAGCTGGTCATTCCCAAATTAAAAGATTCGAATCCTGCTGGTGAGTCTTTTCTTCCCCAGAAATTAGGCAGATTGGGAATGCCATGGGAATGTTGCCTAGAGCAGGTCATGGTCCCTTCTTTGGGACCAGGTCTGAACAATGAGGAGGTGGGGTTTAGACTGAAGATGCTGAAGACATCCTTCAGCACAAAGCTTCCATGCCACAACTCTGTGTGCAAGGCCACTGTGCGATGTGCCTGGTGGCTGGACACCCAGAGTTCTGTGTCTGAGAAGGCACAAGCTTTCCCTACATGAGTGAGGGCCCACGTGTCCAGCCTGCTTCACACAGGGTTTAGTGGGTTTGAGAGGAGGTGCTTCCCTGGGGTGTGTGTAGAGCTCCCCCTGGTGGTGTGGGGAGAACTTGGCCCGCAGGCCACGGGGGTGGGGTGGGGCGGAGGCGAGGGGGGCGGGGGTCAGCATCCAATGAGGGCAGAGATTTCCACAATTCTGGAACTGGACGACCCCTCAGATATCAACTGGTTCAATCCCCTCGTTTCACATAAGAGAGAATATGCCTGATTAGGGGAAGTGACCTCTATTTGTGAAAGAGTTAGAGCTGGAGCCCATCTCTCCTAACATCTAAACAGGTGTTCTGGATATTGTTCTGAGTCCCTTGTAGCTCAGAAAAAAGAGCCCAGATTCATCTCCATCTGCATCCACCAGCAGGTCCGCCTTCCCAGCTTACCAACACCTCAGCAGACGTTTCCTGAGCCTCTCCCACATACCGACCCCATGCTGGGCTCCAGGGATTCAGAGGCAACAGGGGGCTTATCCTTGAGTGACAGATGGGAAGGAGACCAGCTAGGGAAGGGCAGTCATGGCTCAGGGGGAGTTTGGAGTCAGCGCTGCCTGGCCCATGACAGTCCAGTGCACCCAGGATATCCCTGCCCAACCCCGCAGAGCCCAGTGTGGCCGAGCTCTTGCTGACTTGCTATCCTCTTTCCAATGCTCGTGTGTCCCTGCCCTGAAATACCTTCCTTCTTCTGGGGTGCTCCTTCCAGATGCGGGCCCTGGCCCCCGAACCCTGCCTGAACCCGGAACTCTGGTAGAGGTACTCTGCTTCCCTTGGGGATAACCTCTCTTGGCCTGGCTTTTCCTCTCTCCGGGCTCCTGTTCTCCTGTTCTCACATCCTGGCTCCCTCCTGAGCTGGTGGCCTCTCCAGGGCTAGAACCAACCAGCTTTTGTGTTTCTCTGGTCTCCTCTCACAGTCCTTAGGACTTTAATGACAGATCATTCTCAAGATGGGTGACTGACCTTGGGCAGGGGGCGGTCAATGCCTCAGGGAGGGATAGAAAGGGCTTAGCCAGGGGAGTCCAGAAGACAGGGGTCCAGTGAAGGGATGAGAAGGTGGTCAGGAGAGCCTGGCCGTAAAGCCCAGCAGGGGGCAGGGAGCAGAGTGGGGTCCCCTGTCCCCTGAGCAGCTGCGTCACCCCAGCCAGCCTGTCCCTGGTGGGAGCTCAGCGAAAACAGAAGTGTGCTTTCTGGTGCAAACCTGCATGTGCCCTGCTCACCTGTGTCTGTGTGAGAGGTCAAAATGAGACAAGTGGGGCCAATTGGTCCACACTGCACATCAGCTCAGCTTGGCATCAGCTGGCCCCAGAATCTCAGGATGCCCTTACAGTGAGCCATAACCCACAGACCTGGGCCCCAGCCAACTGCACCCAGGGCAGATTGGGGAGGGCTCCCTGTGGGTTACTTCTAAGGGGATGACCAAAAAGGGACCTGTCCCACCCTCTTTATCCACATCTCCATCCCCAGCCAGCTCTGAGCCTCTCCTGGCATCAATGGGGAATTCATTTTGGGGGGAATGAATGTCCCAGGACACCTTTAACCCCTGTGGCCTCAGAGGTGGGGTAGGTGGAGGGTAGCTTCAGCTTCGGCACTAAAATTCTATCTCCTATATCTAGAACTGGCTCACCCTCTGGTGCCTTTGTTTTCTCCCCTTTTGAAATTTCTCCCTTTGGTGCCCTGTGTGGTTGGCTGAGCAGACCTGAGACTCATGGCACTGCTGCCTCAGGGAGAACACCTCACCTCTCTGGGCCTCTGTTTCCTCCTTGATAGATGTGCAGGGTCTTGGCTCCCCCAGCTCTGACACGGGGGTGGGGCCCCCCTCCCCCCAGTGGCTCCAGGACAGCTCCTGGCTGGCGGCTGGAAGGACAGGGGCTCAGGCAGAGTCTGGCACTCATTTTTATTGTGCGTTAGCAAGAGCGAGCTTCCATGGCAGTGTCACTCCTCGTCGTGCATTTTTTGCTGAGAAAGAATAAAAGGTGTGAGGGGGCAGCTGGCCTGAGGGAGGAAGGGTGTGGGGAGGAGTCTCCAGGGCTTTTGGGGGCCTACCCGAGGTGCCCTTAGGGGAAGGGGTTCAGCCCTCAGGGATCTTGAGGCCCCATTTAGGGGTCCTTGTGGTTTAGGGGAATGTGACTGAGCTTTCTAAGGAGGTTCCAGTCTGTAAGGGGCTTCTCTGAGCAGGAGTGGGGATTCTCGGGTATGGGGACTGTGGGACCCTTGGGGCTAACCAAATACAGGGTGAGGAGTGCCCACTCTGAGGGGCACTGACGTTGGGGTGTGCGCTGCTCTGGGAGTGAGTAGTGGGGTCTGGGGAGGGACCCACCTTGGCGCCGATGTCGCGGCTCTTGGCCCGCAGCTTGTTGACCTGAGACTCGGCGATGTCTGCCCGCTCCTCCGCCTCATCCAGCTCGTGCTGCACCTTGCGGAACTTGGACAGGTTGGTGTTGGCCTGTTCCTCCTGCAGGGGTTCGGAGGGGTGGGCGGGAGGATGAAGTGAGAGGGAGCCGGGTGGGGCATCCCAGCCTCCTAGTCTAGGGGACTCCCTGTCTCAGAGCAGGGGCTCAGCACTCTAAACCCTCACCCAAATTCTTGCAAAAGCCTTGTTGAGGGTATCCTGCTCCTGGATTAGAGCCCTCCTCAAAATTGTCTAGCACTCAGAATCCTGACCACCCACTGCCCAAGATGAATCCTATGCTACCTGGTCCTCCCTCATCAGAATCCAGCTTCACTGCACCTGTCCAACTGTGACTCTGGGAGATGCTCCCTGACCCACAGGGTTTCTTGCACAGGTGTGCTCATCAGCATCGCACATCCACACTTTTCTGCTCACCCAGATGTCTTCCCCACTGTGCTATGCCTGCTCAGGTCTCTTCCAGGCCTGGTTCCCCTACCACCTTCCAGCCTCCAGTACTGGATGGCCCCCTGACCTGCATTAGCAGCTGCAATGCTTTCTCTTGCGATCACTGGTATATGGATTACAAGCAGCTTGTGGGCAGGTCCTGGGTCAAATAAGCATTACTTTGGTTAATTTGGAGTACCTGACCCAGCTCTGAGTTTGAGAGTTAAAGTGGAGAGCAGACCCTCCGTCCAGGCCCCAGGCTGAGGTGGCCACTTGTTGGTTCTCACATATAGGAGATGTGTGGAGAAAACCGTGAACTCACCGCCTCCTCGGCCTGGCGCTTGTAGGCCTTGACCTTCAGCTGCAGCTTGTCCACCAGGTCCTGCAGCCGCAGCAGGTTCTTCCTGTCCTCCTCCGTCTGGGGCAGATGAGTGGGAGAAGACAGAGCAATCACCCTTCCCTCCCTCACCACTCCACTCTTCCCCAGGCCTTAGCTTCCCCTCCCTCCACCGGGCCAGGTCACAGAGGTGGTGGGGAGATTTCATCTCTGATGCCACTGATAGGTCAAAGGGCCAAGGCAAGGTCCTCAGGCCAGGATCTAAAAAGCAAGGAGGGCTGTGGCTCTAAAGTAAGACATGGGAGGAGGGGCTTAGAACCAAATGGGACTTGTTCATCTGATAATGTGGAGACATCAGGACTGTTCCAGCTCCAACTTGGAGCACCACAGATGCTCTTGGCCAGTGGTTCTAGAGTGACCAGAGAGGATTAATGTGGGATGCAGACAGAAGGGATTATCATAACCAGATCATTCTAATCTATCATAACCCAATATTCTAGCACATTGTACTGGACCAGATTTCCAGCACCAGGATCAATGGCTCCAACGTTGCTCAATTGTTCCCAATCATTGCATGTGCTAGGATGCTGTTTCCACTTATGCCCATAATACACCTGCAGCTTTACATCGTATCTCCTTTTTTTGGGGGGGGGGAATTAGGTCTATTTATTTACTTATTTAGTGGAGGTACTGGGGATTGAACCCAGGACCTCTGCATACTAAGCATGAACTCTACTACTGAGCTATACCCTCCCCTACATCTGTATCTCTTTTCTGTGCCTCTCAGATCCACCCTCTTTTTCCATCTTTCCTGCCCAGGCACCCTGTGAAAACAACAGGTCAAGGGCAAAAGCTGTAAGCTATGCAGATAGAGGGCTTAGAACACTCTGGGATCTTCTTTCTCTAAGGCTTTCTATCTGTGGTCCCAGAAAATCCATGGAAGATGAGTCTTTTCCCATTCCTGACTTTTATCCCTAAAATGCCCCCAAATATCCCTGCCTCTCAGGCTGGTAGAAGGCAGAAAGATTCCCGGACTGTTCTGAAGTCTTCACAGTAGCACTTCAGGTTATTTGAAAAAAAAAAACCTGGGGAAATGCTGGTTCAAATTGCTTTCAGGAAGTAGAAGTAGATTCTCTATTCGCTAGAGAGATTCAGGGACTCAAGCCAAACTGTCTCCAGAGAATGTGAAAGAAAATTAATCTAAAGATAGCTTCTCAAGGGACAGGTGGCAGGAAGGCTGGGTGGCATTCCTGGAAGGTGGCTCTGCATGGGGCCTGCGTGGGGCAGGAGGGTGAGGGAGGTGCTTTCACGTCCATTTCTGAAGACTCGGCCCCAGCGCAGCCGCCGCGCCCGCACCTGGTAGGTGAGCTCCTTGATGCGCCGCTCGCTCTTCCTCATGCCCTTGACTGACTCCACGTTGCGCTTCTGCTCGGCCTCCAGCTCGTTCTCCAGCTCCCGCACTCGTGCCTCCAGCTTCTGCAGCTGCTTCTTGCCTCCCTTGAGGGCGATCTGCTCGGCCTCATCCAGCCGGTGCTGCAGGTCCTTGATGGTCTGCTCCATGTTCTTCTTCATGCGCTCCAGGTGGGCGCTGGTGTCCTGCTCCTTCTTCAGCTCCTCCGCCATCATGGCGGCCTGTGCACAGGGGGCGAGGTGAGACCTGGTCTAAGTCTTCAAGCCCAAGGAGACCCTGGCTGGGAGCAGGCAGGCCAGGGCTGGGGGACTCACGTCGGTGATGGCCTTCTTGGCCTTCTCCTCGGCGTTCCTGCACTCCTGCACCGCCTCCTCCACTTCTGACTGGAGCTGGGTCAGATCCGACTCCATCTTCTTCTTCTGGTTGATGAGGCTGGTGTTCTAGATGTGAGTAGAGAAAACTATGGCTATATATACCTCATCACCTGATTCTACACCTTTATCCAGACAAAAGCACAACTGGTCATTTTTAAAAAACATGTCTTGGTTTTAGTATATTCCTTGTTTTGCATCTGCTTTCTCTTTTCCTCTGAAAATAGATATATTCTAGATGTTATGCCTAAAATGACTCAGGTCTGAAGAAAGACTTCAAGCGGCAAAGAGTCTCTAGTTCTACTCCTGAGCTCTTTAGTGACATGTCTATGCAGGGGTATGAAAATGCTCCAAGCAAACTGGGAACAACTTTTTTGCAGGCACCAAATCCTGGAAGTCATTACAGTTACAGGAAGAGTGCAGTGGAGTAAGAAGAGGGGACCACGTCAATGGGTGATGTCAGTCCCACATATACAGATTACAGAACAAAACTCCACACGGCAATACAGTAAGATGGACACAAAAACTCATTGCCGAGTATAGCTGGAAACAGAGTGTATGGGATTGCAGGAAAATGGTGCTCTGTTAAGAACTGGGTTTGCAAGTGGATGCAGTTGTGCTTCTTTAGACTCCTAAAGTCCCATTTTTACAGAGCATGATGAGGCTGGCTGTCTCCTAAATCAAGGAGATCATATAATAGCATGCATTCCACGACTCTCAGATTTGTGCCTTTGGCAGGCATCACCAATCAACCACAACACTCTTAGCTGTTAAGTGTAGAATTCCTTCTCAAGGTACTGGTTCTGCAACCATGACTAGCACATGAAATAATTTATGATCCTGGTTGGACCCATACTTACTCAGGGCATCTGGCTCAGGTCACCTCTAGATGTCCTGGCTCTGCCACTTGGCAGCTTTCCCCTGACCTCCTCACCTGGGAGTGCAGCAGCTGTACCCGCTCGCTGGTCTCGATCAGCTCCTGCTCAGCCAGCTTCCGGGACCGCTCTGTCTGCTCCACCACCGCCCGCAGCTCCTCCAGCTCAGCCTGCAGCAGGTTGTTGCGCCTCTCCACGATGGCAATGTTCTCCTTCAGGTCGTCATTGGCACGGATTGAGTCATCCAGCTGAATCTGGGTGTCCTGAGGGTCAGGAGAGCAGGTATGAGAGACAGAGATGGTCTGTGGCCCATCAGAAGGCTGTTAGCTGAACTAGATGCCGTGGTGAGCCTGTGTGGTGGCTCAGGAGGGGCCCGTGATGGGTGTCTGCAATGGCCCAGGGGCAGGAGGGATCTGGTACTGTGATGGGACACCCCCACCCAACATGGCCACTACACTTCTCTGGGTGAGGTGACTTCCTGCTTCCAACAGTCTCCATGTACCTTCAGCAAGCTCTGGAGGCTCTTGACTTGTTTCTGGGCCTCGGCGGCCATGCGGTTGGCGTGGCTGAGCTGGATCTCCATCTCGTTGAGGTCACCCTCCATCTTCTTTTTCACCCGCAGGGCCTCATTGCGGCTGCGCGTCTCTGCATCCAGGGAGGTCTGCAGCGAGTCCACCACCCGCAGGTGGTTGCGCTTGGCCTGCTCCATCTCCTCGTCCTTCTCCGCCAGCTTCCGCTCGATCTCTGCCTTGATCTGGTTGAACTCCAGCTGGGCCCGGAGGATCTTGCCCTCCTCATGCTCCAGGGAGGCCTGGAGGAGGGTGGGGAGAGAGTCTGAAGTAGACAGTCAGGGCACAGGGCAGGTTGGGGAGGGAGGCGGAGAGGGTGCAAGGTGTCAGCCAGAAGAGGAAGAGCTGGGAAGAGACAGGGAGGTAGGACCAGCATCCGAGGCCACAGGGTGCTCTGGGGAAGGAGGTGCTGGACACTCGGGGCTTCCTCTATTGAGGAAATGGTTTTGACCTCACAGTTGCCAAGACCCTCCAGCAACAGCACTGCATGCTCCTGACCCATCTAAAATGTCATAGAGAACGGAGAGATTTACATAACTACAAATTCAAACCTTTACCTTTGTTTGCCAGATCCCTCACCCTGTAGTGAAAAAAGTTAGAAGCCTTTCCCCCAGAAGTGAGAGGGTCTAAGGCAGGGGTGCAGGCAGAGCCAGGCCCTCACCTCGGCCTCCTCCAGGGCTGACTGCAGCTCCAGCTTCTCGACTTCCAGCTGCTTGCGGACCTTCTCCAGCTCGTGAATATTCTTCCCGCTTTCTCCCAGCTGCTCAGTCAGGTCGGAGATCTCCTCTGGGGGTGGAGGGTCGGTCAGCTCAAAGCCCCTGTTCCCCCAGCCCCCTGCCCTCCCTGTCACACCGCCCCTCCCAGCCTCCGGGCCGCACCCTGCAGGTTCTTGTTCTCCCGCTTGAAGGTCTCCAGGTGCTCCAGGGACTCCTCGTAGGCGTTCTTGAGCTTGAAGAGCTCAGTGCTGAGGGAGCGCGCCTCCTTCTGTGAGGACTCCAGCTCCGACTGCGACTCCTCATACTTCTGTTTCCACTCGGCCAGGATCTGAGTGGCACAGGACACGGCTCACGGCACAGCCCCAGCCGCACCTCCAGGGACGACCCAGGCCCCTCTCCTGGGCTCAGCCTCCTCCCAGCCCCTGAGGAAGAGGTTCCTGACCCCAGACCCCCTGCTCTGCCCTCTGGCCGCGGCCGCCAAAGCCTGGGCTCACCTTGTCGAAGTTCCTCTGTTTCTTGTCCAGGGCTGCGGCGGCTGCGTTGGAGCGCTCCACATCCACCATCAGGTCCTCGATCTCGTTCTGCAGCCGGTGCTTGGTCTTCTCCAGGGAGGAGCACTTGGCATTGACGGCTTCCACGGCCTCCTCAGCGTCCTGGAGCCGCTGGGCCAGCTTCTTCCTGCCCGGGGCAGTTAAGTGTGTGTGTGTGACTCTACCTGGGAAACTCCCGGCCTTGGGACCACCCAGTCACTGAGCTACTAGATGAGGACGACCCAACCCCTCCCCACGGCTCCTTGGGACACTGAGCAGCCCTTTAGGCCCTGGAATCCCAGCCTCCAGTGAGCTGAAGTTGTGGGCACCTAGAACAGAGTCTCCTCCCTACGGGCAGCCCCCACCCCTCCCCACCCAGGCTGATCGTC